>NC_072773.1:6708974-7308974 GCF_022539595.1 Amphiprion ocellaris | reverse complement strand
GTAGTGGAGGAAATTACTAATGTCCTGTGAGAAGATTTCACAATGTGCAGGTTTAAATATGTTTGACAGAGGATTTTAAATATTCAAAACTCACCATGTGAATATTTCTAAAGCAGCAGTTTTACCCCAAATCAAGTAATGAAATGAAAACTGGCTCACTGAAACAAACACAGCTAAATTTGGAAAGCAATTTATGAGCAATAAAAGCCAACAAAACTATATATATATCTATATATATCTATATATATATCTATCTATATATATCTATCTATATATATCTATCTATATATCTATATATATATCTATCTATATATCTATATCTATCTATATATCTATATATCTATCTATATATATATATATATATATATATATATATATATATACACACACACATATATATACATATATATATACATATATATATATCAGACTTTGGAGGCAGGCACTGATTAAAGTACATGAGGGTAAGTCACCATTGGAAACAGTGATTTACATAAAATGATTTGACCTTACAGTGGTTAAAAACCCCAGTTATGAATGAAAATGAATGAAAGGAAACAAATACAATGAATACTGGTGTCTAAGGTCTTGCTGCACCAAACAGACACATTTTAGAGCAAAGCCTCTTCTGTACGAACTTAAGTTGCACTTACACAAGGGTTGATCAAAAAGTTCTGGGACTGTGAATGAAGCGACGGTAACGACATTAGTCAAAATGTCGCGTGACTCCACACTATTGATTGCAAGACCAGGTTTTATACACTCCTGCTCAAAAGTTTGGGGTCACCCAAACAATTTCATGTTTTCCATGAAAACTCACACTTTTTTTCACACGCTAACATAATTGCACAAGGGTTTTCTACATCATCAATTAGCCTTTCAACACCATTAGCTAACACAATGTAGCATTAGAACACAGGAGTGATAGTTAATGGAAATGGGTCTCTCTACCCCTATGTAGATATTCCATTAAAAATGAGCCGTTTCCAGCTAGAATAGTCATATGCCACATTACCAATGTCTACACTGTATTTCTCATTAATTTAATGTTATCTTCATTGAAAAAAAATGTTTTTCTTTCAGAAATAAGGGCATTTCTAAGTGACCCCAAACTTTTGAACGGTAGTATATGTCAAACACCATATGTGATGAGTGTGGAATCTTTTAAATCATTTCAAAATTGGTGACTTAACTAGAATTCCACATTTTAAAAGAAGAGGAAGTTATGTGGAACCAGAACTGTTGAGTAGGGTGGTGGGAAGAAGTGATCGGGTGTTGTAGACTAAAAAAAAAACAAAAACTATGTAGTTGCCACATTGTGTTGGGGTGCACTAAGCATTGAAGTACCTACAAGCCACCACAGTTGAGATTACTTGTGCTGAATCGTCTCCCTCAGACACTTTAGGACATTACAGCAGAACTCTGCCTTGGTAGTCTGACTCTGAGGGATTCATTCCTGGTGCACAACCACATGAATGTTGAAGAAAATAACAATCATACTCCTGAAACTAGAGCTTAAAACTTAAACTGTGAAAACTGCTGTTTCTTTCGTTGGTGGTACCTGCAGACCCAAACTCTTGTCACCAGAGATGGTCATCCACATGAAGCGTTAGATCCAAATGACCAAATGTAATGTTTTCTTCTTTGCTCCTTTAAGGTCCATAGAGAAACTGCAAATGTGCATCTACCACATGGTCACAAAAACATGTGCATAGTCACCTGACATCCTGATTTATGACAGTTACTGCTAGCACGTCATTAACAGTCTCACAACTTTGGGTCCTATCTTGTCCACTTTGAAAGCCACAGAATATTTCTAAATATGAAATGCAGCTGTTAAACCTGAGCCAGGGATGGGACATAATCATCTTCTTGACTTTGTTTAAATTTTTCAATGTTGTCTTACACGGCGTGTGAATATCCTCCATGGAAGTCAAATCCTGTGACTGCAGGTGCGGCGTCGAGGTTCAACTTTCTGGCCACACGGTGCAGGTTGGGCAGCTGGAGGTGAACACAGCCGACTGGCAACATGCAGGGTTTGAAGAGGTAGACGTTACCATAGTCATTACGAGGAACCTGAGGGGAACACACAAAGACAACACGTAAACAATAACGGAATATGATGATAAGTTACATCAGCTGACTGATGGAGAACAGATCAGTTGCAGTTCCGATAATGGGTGTTGGCCTTTAACATCACTGCACATTGAACACACTTGGGTTTAGCTAGTTAGATTCTGCAAATTATGTATAAAGTTTATAAAGAAACTTTACCAGTCAACGTCTAGAAATGATTTGCAAAAAGAGAAAGTAAATATTACCTAAAAGCAACAGAAATCGTCATAAAACCAAGATTTAATACAAAATTAATGGACTGTTGCATTTAATTTAGTTTAGTTTTTATTCTTTATTTCATTCATTTGTAAAATATAAAAATTTAATGTAAATACAAACGTCTCCAAACTAGAATGAAAGGGAGCAGAAAGAAGACAAGTCTCATTTCTGTAAAAGGGGTGAATTCATGGAACAATCTAGACCAGGAATCAAAAGAATCGAAATCACACACAAGATTTTAAAATGTAATTAAAACCAGCATATTATTTAAATACCAAGAAATTAATTGAGAGTTTCATAGTGTTTGTCATGAGAGAAAACTCTGATATGAGTGGCTGTGCAGGCCTCTCAGACATTATGGTCACTGTGCTTTTTAATGTTCATTGTAAACTCAGTGTTTATTATTAATGTGCAAATTAAATACATTTATTCTTCTCTCTGCTCCCTGTCATTCAAAAGTTGGAAATTTTTGATTAAGTATTGTATTGAATTGCTTATTTCTTTGTCAATGAATGAAATAAAACTAACTAACTAATTAACTAACTAGATTGAATAACAAGCAACATCAAGACTTTGGGCTTTTAACAGCTTTAAATGTGCTCTTGGTCTGGATTGCGTCTGGTTTGATATACAAGTACAACGTTACCAATGCTGGATTTTTGGGGTAAATGCTAATGCTAACTTTTAAAGAGTAGGAAAATTTAAATACTGATATATATCAGCCAAAATTCTTACTTGTATATGTTAGATATGTGAGAGTAATAGTAAGGAGGGACTGTTTTGTAGCAAATTAATGCTGCAATTTGTCATCTGCATCTTTATATCTTCTCTTATATTGACCGTTTTTCCTCGTACCTTCCCATCCACAGCTATCGGCGGCTGGTACTCTTCAGTTTGCCATTCTCCGAACAGAGGCAGGTCATTCTCCTCCTTCAGCTCAGCCATCATCCTGGCCTTACGGGAGCGATTAGAGAAGCCCTTCACCATCTTACCAGGAGAAACAGAATGATATGACAACAAATATTTTACACATAAACATTCATAAAACACATTTGGGGGTCACATCTTTTCTTTTCTTCGTGCTTGTGCACGCCACATTAGCTCGGTAGCTGAAAAAATGAAATGCAGGGTCATTGGAATATAGTATTTGCTGCCAGTCGCTTTGTCAATATCCTCAGTTCATTGATCCAATTAAGACTAAACTATTTTAATTTAATAACCTCACTGCTCCTTGAAGTATTCGATACATCTGCACGCAACAAACTGCCACAAATTTCTCTGGAAATTATGTTACAGCTGGCATCAGCACACAAACACATTTGTCATTTTTAAGACACTGACAACAACATACCCCTCAACAGAGTATTTTAAATATAATAAATGAGCAAAATCAGGTTTTCAATCTCAATAATTTGTCCAAAAATACAGATGCTGGTTTGGAAGTTCTCCACCATATCTAGTGACAGAATACAGCAAAACAGCACACCTTGAGGTGAAATTTTAAATAACCCATGACATTTCTGTAACTACATGCAGGTTTCTTTCTTAAATGGAATAATTTCAACATCTTAAGCTATTCTGCTGTTGTGAACTCTCATTCTAGTTGTTTTCCTTCAAATCAAAATGATTTCACAATGTCATTTTCAAAACTAAAACCATCTTTGTTAGTGTTTGGAGGGAACCTGACATTGAAGAGTTGTGGTTCATTTTGTCATAACCTTACTGTTTATATCAACATCCATGGGTTGACTGACTACATTTCAACAGGAAGACTGTGACCACTTTTTCAAAATTTATTTTGAGGTTAACCCTTCCTACACATGCTCCTCTTTCTCGGAAACACCAGTCATGCAAATAAAGACTAATCAACTGATCTGGCCAGAGGCTTTAGTGGGACTAAATCAAACAGGAAAATAAACAATAGCAACACATACAAACACAGAAAGGAACTACAAGAAGAGAAAAGATGAACAAAAAAATAAATAAATCTGAAAAATATATCGTCTCACCTTGTATGGCTCTTCGCCCAGTCGGACGGTTCGTGCTTCTTTCAGCCAAGTGTCTCTGGAGTGGAGGGTGTGCACACAATCCCTACATATAAAAAAAATATGTAAACACGATGGCAATAATGATAAATAACGCACCTTTCATACTAAAATTTACATTTGACTCACTTACATATTGAGTCCAATGTATAATCTAAGATTTTTGCTGGTATTTAAATAAGCATCTTCGGTGTGGACTGCAGTTCTCAAGATCCAAACTATTACCGGTAATTAAAAACACAAGCTTCAACCACAGAACAGCACCTCCTAGTGGACACTGATGCTCCCAAAAACTTAGTGTAGTTGTGTGTTAATGTGGCTTTAAAACACAAACAAGGGTATTCCTGTTTTTATGAGGGTACAGAGGTTTTTTTTTTTTTTTAAAACTTCTATTTCATACAATAGCGTAAACAATTTCTCCTTGCCACACATTTGTGAATACCTCATAAAGTGCTGTCATTCGAAATGTTCCAAATAGAGAAGTAACCTAAACACTTCTATAGAACTGGCTGATGTTTAAAGGATTATTAGATTCTGAAGGTTGTCAAGACATTCAAATTTCCAAATCAAGCCCTTAAACTGGGTCAAGACTTGACCAGAAATGCAAGACTTGCAACTTTCTCATTCACAGTGGAAACAAACTAGCTTAAGAAATTAGACTGTAAGAAAGTATGACATGTAAGAGCATAAATGAAAATGCATCTCCACTGACCGTGAGTACACTGGCTCTCCTCTGCAGTATCCCAGTGTGGTGGCAGTGGGAGGATAGATGGCTTCGTACTTGAGCAGGTGTCTCTTTAAGGCGTACAGCGGGTGGTTCTTATACTCCCCTATAGAGATCGGCAGGGGTTTGTTCAAGAGCTTATTCTGGAGCTGGGTGGGCGAAATGGGAAAAACACAGTGTGTTCAAGTAAAAGAAGTCGGAAAGAAAATCATTTCTTTTCATGCTTTGACTTTGGAGGGACACTTCAAGAGGCATTTTTGCCCACGGTTACTGATGTAAGACAAAATTTATACAGCGATTACTTAGCTATGACAGGATGAAATGATCAAAAAAAGTAGAATCTCCTGTACAGGGATGGTAGATCTGTTCATAATGCCCTGCTTATACTTGATTTTGGGAAATAAGCAGACTCAGAAAAAGGAAAAAGAATCAGTTGAAGCTAGTGTAACCGATACTAGAGACATATTTCAATACTGTACAATTAAAATTGATACTACAGCGACCACTAACTTGCAACAGCGGGACAGTATGTATGTGCAGCTTCCAATTTCTGCAGACATAGGGCATGAAGATATTGCATTTTACTTCTTTCAGCCTGTATGTTAAAGATCTAAGCGCTTAGTAGCAAACAGTGTCTACCTTGGCAGAGCATTTCAGCTACAGAATTGTTCAAAGGATTGAAAGAGCGATGACAAACATGACATATAGTTACATCTTGCCCTTAAGTATAAATCAAACCAGTACAATGCATGTTGCCACAATCCACTATTTTCACCATCAAAGTTTGACAAGCCAGTTATAGGTGAAGATAACTGTTTAATTTGACTTTATTTTTTTAGCTAACTTACCAATGTGGCAAATATACGACACACAGTGCTTAACACTAACTTTCCAGCTACTAAAAATTCAGCATTTATGCAGATTAACAACACAGCTTCTAAATGATCAATTTAAATGTTGCAGAATGAGTGAAAAAGGATGATCAAAATGTGCATGAAAGCGCTGCTCCTACTTCTCTCTGCAAGGGTTTAACCTTGGGACATTTTCCAATATTGTTCCTGACATTTTTAGTTTTTGCAGTTGTATCCTTTCAGAATTTATATAGGTCCAAAAGCATAATTTCAGTATCATGACAACACTTGTTAGAGGTAAAATGTATACTACCATTCAAAAGCTTGGGGTCATTAAGAAATGTCCTGATTTTTTAAAGAAAAGCAGTTTTTCCAATGTAGATAACATTAAATGAATCAGAAATCCAGTCTACACATTGTTAATATGGTAACTGACTATTCTAGCTGGAAACGGCTGATTTTTATGAAATATCTACACGGGTGCAGAGGTCCATTTCCACCAACCATCCATCCTGTGTTCTAATGCTACATTAGCTAATGGTGTTGAAAGGTTACTTGACGATTAGAAAACCCTTGTGCAAGTATGTTAGCACATGAATAAAAGTATGAGTTTTCATGGAAAACATATAATCGCCTGGGTGACCCCAAACTTTGGTACTTCAACTCAATTAGAGCAACTTTAAATACTATAGAGCAATTTTAATTCATTTTAGAGAAACTTTAAATAATATACAGCAATTTTAACTCATTTTAGAGCAACTTTAATATGGAGCAACTTTAATTAATACTATCAATTTTAGCTAAAATAGGGCAACTTTAACTAATGTAGAGCAACTTTAACTAATGTAGAGCAACTTTAATTCGTTTAGAGCAACTTTAACTGATATGGAGCAACTTTAGCTAATATGGAGTAAATTTAACTAATTTTAGAGCAACTTAAAACAATATAGAGCAACTTTAACTAATGTGGAGTAACTTTAATATAGAACTTTCACTCATGATATCAACTTTAGCTAAAATATCTGAACTTTAGCTAATGCAGAGCAACTTTAATATAGAGCAACTTTAACTAATCATATTAACTTTAGCTAAAATAGGGCAACCTTAGCTAATATAGAGCAACTTTAATTCATTTAGAGCAACCTTTACTAATATAGAGCAACTGTAACTCCTCTAGAGCAACTTTAACTTAAGTTTTCATTGAAAACATGAAATTGTCTGGGTGAACCCACACTTTTGAATAGTACTGCATATCTATAAAGTAAATCCTGGACTCACTTCCTTCTCCTCTTTAATGTCCCTCTCATCTTCGGGTCCTAAGAAAGGCTCCAGTGTTTCCTTCCACCACTCGTCATCAATCCGCCTCTTCCTGGATGATGTCATCCAGGTGGGGTCGTACTTCCTCCCCAAGTCCTTCAGGAAGCCATCCCCGTCCACCGACACCACATATGTCACTGGAGCTGTTGCATTCTGAGAGCAGAGGTGAGGCATCCCAACACCTTTCTCCACATGTACGCAAACCCAGGACGACGTTTTCTCCAGATACACCTCCAACCACTCGTCCACTCCAGGCCCTTCCTTCTTTTCCCCACTTTTCTTTGTTCCGTTGTTCACTATTCCTTCTTCTTCATCATCTTCTTCCTCCTCCTCGTCTTTTATCTGTTTTTTCCCTCCTCCACTCTTTCTCTTTGGAGCTACACTACCTTTGCTGTTTTTCCCTTTAGCCTCGCTCTTCCTTTTCGTCTTCTTCCCCTTTGTAGATTTAACCCCCCTCTCTGAATCCTCACTGTCTTCCTCGCTGGTTGCTTGAAATTCTTCCTCGCTGAGCCTCTCCTCCTCCTCATCACCATCCCCATCACTGTTGCTCTCCTCCTTGTAGCTGACCTTAGAGGCGACACTGCGGCGTTTTGAGTTCTTTGGCTTCTGCCCTCCTGATGACACAGACTTCTCTTCTTCTTCCTCCTCCTCCTCCTTCTTTTCTTTCCTCTTGGCTTTCTTTCCTCCTTTGATGTTCCTCCCTTCAGCTGGTCTCTTGGTGCCAGGAGAGACCTTCGGGGAGCTACTCTTTGACATTTCCTGGCTCTTTTTTGGGGGAGACGTTCCAGCCGCTTTGCCCTAAAGAAATGGCAGATATAGTCAATATTTTTTTATCTGTAAAAATGTAAGACTTTAACTTGAACCCTAAAACCTGCCGATGGGCTTGAAAAGCATGTTGTCTTTTTAAAAAAAAATGCTAAAATTACACCATTTATCAGAGCCAGAAACTGTAAAAACAGAGAGAAAATTGGACTTTTCAACAGTCTTTGATCTGCAACGTGCAATTCAGTCAAGAAAAATAACCAAATGTAAGCTTAAAATCATGATATTTCATCTAAATTCCTTTATTCTACGTCTCATTTAAAAATGTGCTAAAATTATAGCATTTGCTCGAATCATATTCTGTAAAAAAAAGTCAAAATTCTGTGCTCAACAGTGCAACTGAGACAGCATTTGTGACTTTGCTGCAATCAACAGTCACAGGACAAAAATTCGAAGCTTTTCGGTTGAACTGCGTTACAAATGTGAAGTATCTCGTGCACGTAGAGTCACCATTCTTCCCCTGTATTAGCAAACAACTGTGGGCACTTTGAAAAATGTTATACATGTTGATTCCAAGTTCTTCAAAGTTTTATTTAACAAATTCAAATTTAGTTATTTCTTTATTTTAAATTATGGTACCATAACCTTAATGTGCACAAAAATAATAATTAAATAATGCATAGTTGCATTATTTTACTGAGCAGAAATACTGCATGTAGAAGCAACAATATGTAAAAAGTTTGTAGAACGTTAGAAATTTCGCTACAAAAGTTTTTGCTGTTTGACACAAGAGCTCAGAGGGTAAATCTGCAGTTTTCATAGGATAGATAGATGGAAAAATGGTGAAACAGATCTATTAACCTTTTAAAAAATACAAATAAATACATTAGACAGATAGACAGGAGACAGAAGATAAAACTTTATTAATCCCGAAGGAAATTGCAGATGTCAGATCAATAGATAGATAGATAGACAGACAGACAGACAGACAGACAGACAGACAGACAGACAGACAGATAGACAGATAGATAGACAGATAGACAGATAGACAGATAGACAGATAGACAGATAGATAGATAGATAGATAGACAGATAGATGTAATTTCCTGAATAGTTGAACAGTATGGTTTTGAAATCAGTTTCATATGTGTATCTCCAATTTCTATCATATAACTTCCACAGCGGCATGTTTCCTTAAAATGAATAATCAGACACATAAAACTACAAAGTATCTTGATTTTGTCTAATAACTGCACAAACATTTAAACAATCACTTTGAATATAAAGCACTTCAGGAATTTCCTCTATGCTCTCACCTTCATTGGTCATTTCAGGTTAAGCAGATTAACGAGGTTTAGCCTCCAGTCACACTGATGAACACACCTGTGCTGACAGCTGCAGCTTGTGTTTGTTAACACTGCTGGCTTAGCTGCTGCTGCCAGTATCATCTTTCTACACTGAGCTTTCCTTTGATAATAGCTATCATAACACAGTGTTTGAATTCAATTAATTGTAAATATGATTTATAAGTAGTTTAGTTCATCCTCGTTCAGAGGAAGAGATAGAGAATGGGACAGAAGCAGAAAAAAACAGCACTTCACCTCATATTCTGTGAACTTACTCACATAATTACAGCCCACATTGGGTTTCTGATGTGACTATATAGACGCACGCAGCCTCCTACCAAAACGGTTAACAAATACAACACCATTAGCTAACACAATGTAGCATTAGAACACAGGAGTGATGGTTGCTGGAAATGTTCCTCTGTACCTCTATGGAGATATTCCATTAAAAACCAGCCGTTTCCAGCTAGAATAGTCATTTACCACATTAACAATGTCTAGACTGGATTTCTGATACATTTAATGCCATCTTCATTGAAAAAATGCTTTTCTTTAAAAAATAAGGACATTTCTAAATGACCCCAAACTTTTGAATGGTTGTGTATATTTATAGTTTTTCCATGTCTGTGACAATATTCAGAAAAATCAGACATTGGAACTAATGTGAAAAATGTCTGTTATGTAATGTTATTGGTAGGGTGTCAACAGGTCTTTGTTGAGATTTGTGCACCACAAGCATGAAAAATAGTATCAGAGCCAGAAACTGTAAAAATATAAATTATCATTAGATTTTCAACCTTCCTTGAACTAATAATGTGTGACATCCGGTTCTGTTGGAAAAATCAACTGAATATAAGCTTGAAATTGTGACATTTCAGCTAAATCCCTTCATTTAATGTCTTATTTGTAGTAAGTAAAAAAATGAACAGATTGCTTTAATCAGATTCTGTAAAAAACAAAAAATTCTGCATACCTTGGTGTAATTGGCACAGTCATGACTGATTCGGCTGAGATGAAAAGTATGTGACAAAAATCTCACACTTTTGGCTAAACTGCACACCGTGTTTACACAGAGCAGTAAGAAAAAATGCAAGTAGTTAAACATCTACACCATGCAGAGCCACAATTCTTTTTCAGCATTCGAGTCAAATGTGGTCACTTAGAATAATATAGAACATACTGATTCGCTTTTTTCAATTTTGTAAAATAAACAGTCAAAGAAAACCACTTTAATTTTTCCATTTTTATGGTTTATGGCAGCAGAACTTTTGGATTTTTTGAGTTCTCTATCCTTCTAGCCATGGTTGTGCTATGTCCATAGAGGTACAGGACTTTATTTTGCAGTAAAAGTACAGAGATCTGACAGTAAATTAGGTAATCAGAGTGTTTCCTTACAGCTTTTAGTTGTCTACCGCCTTACTTGACGTTGATTTTTCATTTGTGACTCCTCTGTAGTTCTCTTTATATTAAAATACAGCTATTTTCCTAGTATAGCTCCTGTCATTACATCAGTAGTCTCTACAGGGATGAATAACAAACTGTCTGTACCTTGGCTGATGGAGGTTTGAGAGGAATCGGCTGCAAAGACAAAACCAAACGGCAGAAGAGCTGCAGAGATCTCAGGATCAACAGGAAAAGCTGAAGGAAACACAAAACACATAGTTCCATAATTATTTATGTTTCTTCTGGACATGCAAATGAAGCCTGCTTTCCCTTTTAGTAAAATAAACCAGTCTTGGGCCAAAATACCAACATGAGTCAACTCCTGGTGGTTTCTGGCCGAGAGGCTGGCTAGCCGCCTTTCCAGGAGGGCCTGGGGGTCCGGACACTCCTCATAGGGAAGACTGGGGTTCAGGGTGAAAGTCTGTCTGAACCTGGTAGGCAAAAAGAAATTAACAAGGAAATAAACGATACAGTGCTGATAAGGCCAAGGCAAAATGTTTGATTAGATGATTAAATCACCAAACAATATCACATCACCCCAAACCTGGGTTCTCTTTACTGTGTCCCTGCCCATTTTAGAAGAGGTATTTAAGATTTTATTGCATACATTCATTGATTTTATTATTTTTAAAGCTGCCAGGGTCCAGCCACAAGCTATAAATCAGAAATGTTACATATGAGCCAGTTCACAGCCTTAAATGTGGTGTTGTCTATTATATTTATCTATTTTATTCTCTAATAAACCTTTTTTTTTTACTTTTTAAAAACTTTATCAATTTTTTAAAATATTATTATCAGTTGTATTTTTCACAAAATGTTGTATTGTATTCATTTTTTATTAGTTTTTTTTATATAGACTTTAATTTTTAAAAAAAGATTTTAAATATTTTTAAAAGATTTTTATTTTTAATTTTATTTAGTATTCATTACAGAATTTCCGTTTGGGGATCAATAAAGTATTTCTATTCTCTTCTGTTTCTAATCTTGTTTTTATGCTTTTAATTTGTATTTTCTTTTATTCTACTTGTGCTTTTTCTTTAATTTAATACTACATATTTGGGGCTTTTATTATTTTATTTGTCTTTCCATTGGTGTTTGTTGTATCAATATATATATTTGAAATCTTTTACTGTGTTTAACCGTCCTCCAGTTTTGCTTTTCTGGTCTTTATCTTTCTGTTTGGCCTGACCATTGTCTTCCTGAGTATATTTCTTTTATTGGCCTGCACTTTGTAAACTTTGTAAAAAGGTGTATAAATAAATATTATTAACATTATTATTAAACTCTGGATTGAAGCCACTAGCCTCTGTGTGGCTGTTAGGAACTTGTTATTGATTAGATGTGAAGTTTCAGTTGCTCCAGGTCAAATTTAAGGGCACTTTTACGGTCTCTCATGAAAAAATGTCACTAACTTATTTATTCTGATGTAAGTAGCATCAGGCACCACTACACAGTTTACATTCACACACCATTTGAGCAGCAGAGAGAGGTAGCTCAGGTTGATGCATCCCTTTTCAACATTGCTATATCTGGTCGGCAGCAGGGACAAAGTGATGGCCAGCAGGTCCGGTTCACTGCACAGTCTGTTGCGAAACATCCCACTGGCTAGCAGGCACATGAGGTGGACCTGAGAGAGCAATTAGAGGTTAGAAAAGAGCCAAAATCCCACAGCGTTGACAAATCAGACATAAGATTGAAAAGTATCACACGGGAAAAGATGTGTGTTTTCACCTTGTGTGTGTCTATCCACACGTCCTTCTTGTATCGGTTCATCATCCGCCTCAGGTAGGTCTCAAACTCTGCCTGCCTCTTCTGCCTGGAAAATCAGAAATAAGCATTATTAAGGTTAAACAGAGAGACAATATTTTAGAAAATTAACATTATAGAATAGACTCATAACACATCTGCTGTGGCTGCTGCATAACAATCAGAGCGTGAATGTAGTTTTTGCATCAGTTTTGATATGAATCACTTGATGTGAAATTCACTTTTAACACTGTAGTTGCAGGACAGAGCATGAAAACCGGTATATTAAATTACTTCATTTTTCTGTACTACACAGATAGATGAGATGGAAAGGGGTTTTGCAGAAACAGAAATAACCTAAAATCACAAAATTTGTTCTTGAAATCTCTAAAACTGAAATAAAATCATCCATTTCTCGATAAAAAAAAATATTTTGAGGATCCCGACAGAAAAAGATGCTTATTTCATGTATGGATTTACAGTAATTTAATTCCTTAATCAATCATATCATTTACAAAAAACATCCTCCATTACATATTATGTGGATTTTACTGTATAACTATTTGTCCTGTCTTCATACTTTAATATTGTTTTTATACTTTTTTAATCATGAAATTGATTTTCCTTACAATAATCATTTTGTAAATAGAAATATGACAATTTGTAGACATAAATACTACTGGAAAATAATCTTTCACATATATATATATATATTTAACTAGTATAAATTCTAACACATATTTACTGACCTCTTCCTGACTTCTGGGGTCTCGATCTCTATTTCTACCGGCTGAGAGGGAAGGACAGGTTCAGAGGGTTCAACTGGTCCCAGCGGTTCAGCCAGTTCTGATCGACACAAACATACAAAGTTTTCATTTTGGTTTACCATCGTTGTCTCAACAAGCTACAACCTTTCTGAAAATCACGTTTCACCAACTTTCTCACTGTAGTATACAAAAATTAAAAGCATTTTACAAATCTCTCACATGCCTTCCACTTCCTCCCAGTCATCCTCATCTTCCTCACTGTCCTCCTCCTCTTCTTCTTTTATCTCAGGTTTCTTTTTAAACATCGGTGGTGGCGGTGAGGTCTCCATGTCAAAGTCCTCCTCACTATTGATCTCCTCCTTCACTGGTGACTGGAAGTATTTACTGGTTTTGACAGCAGAGCTAGTGCTGGATTTGGAAGATGAGGTTTGCTCTGGTGCTCGCTTTGAAGACAACCGTGGTTTAGGTTTGACCTTCCTCTCGAGCTTTTCCTCTTTCTCTACGATGAAATTA
This sequence comes from Amphiprion ocellaris, assembly GCF_022539595.1. NCBI lineage: Eukaryota > Metazoa > Chordata > Actinopteri > Pomacentridae > Amphiprion > Amphiprion ocellaris. Next base: position 7,295,126 of record NC_072773.1, on the reverse strand, counting down.
TCTAGAAAGTCACACAGAATGACATTTACTTTTTAAGTTGCTCTAAGTTTGATTTATAATTAAGACAGAGTTTTACTTTTTCTGACAGTTAGTTAAAATCCTTGTAATTTACAGCTGCTATCTATGAACTTCAACCACGTTAATGCAAAAGAGAAGCATAATCACGATAAACAAACAAAATAAGAACTAGCTTTGCCTTTCTTTGTGAGGTTGACAGCACTGCATTGTGAGCTTGTTTTTTGAGAGGAAAATTGTTCAAAACAGACAAAAGAGTTTCCGGAGAGGAAAAGGACACTTATGTGAATTATATCCAGTTGAGGCATCACTTGTGGCAAAACATGAAAGGCAGAAAAAGACAAAAAGCACCGCTCATATAATAGGTACACTACGAAGAGAATATTTGAGTTGTTTCTGTACAATATCGTGCAAATGTGCATTTAAAACCGAGACATGAGCACAGAAAAATACTTAAGACAAAACAGCAAAGTGAGGGAGTCTGATAAACAAACAGAGCTGCAGGATTAGTATACACAAATATGACGTTACTGATGGCTGAGAATGATGCAACCTGTGTTTAAAAAAACAAACAGCAGCTAGTCACAAAGTAGGTTTGTGTTTTTAAGAAGTGGAGCACAGATGTGTATCATAGCCTGCAGATCCACACCAGTAACCATGCACATCATCCATCCTTGCACCTGCACACTGGAGGTTCATGCAGTGTCTTTTTGGTGCAAAACAGCTACCGGTCAAAAAATATTGACATGTTTTGCATTTTTAATCACTAAGGACAGACAAAAACAAACACCATATATCAAGGTTGTAAAAAGAGTGGTGCATTCTCTGCAAATAAACTGAATTATTGTTGGAATCCAATTGCGGCATGAAATTTTTTCATGTTACCATTTCACTAAAAGAACTTACTTACACGTAGGGAGTTATCCAACATAATCAAGCAGAAGTTTTTCCAATTACAATAGCTGATGTTACAGTCATCTGGTATTGTGGAGCCTTCACTGTCAATATAACGTTTGTCTGCTCTGGCAATCAGTTATAATTTTATGAACATAATATTTTAGCATGGTGTTGTTAGCAATTGTTAAACGGTAAATGTGGCCTGGGAAAAAAATTAAGTAAAAAAAAAAAAAAAAAAAAAAAAAAAAGATACACATTTTCAAAATAAAACGGTACATTTAAAAAAAAAAGGTTGAAAACAAAGTTCATTTTTTTTTGTTATTTATGGTACTATAACCTTAATGTGCACAAAAAACAAATCAAATAATACATAGCTGCACAATTTTAATGAGCAGAAATACTGTATTTAGAAGCAACAAGAGCTGAAAATTTAGTACAACATTAGAAATTGTGCTTCTGCCCTTCCACTGGAAAGTTTTTCGAGTTTGACATAAGAGCTCAAGAGGTAAATTTGCAGTTTCCATATGGCACATACAAGGAAAAACTGAACTAAATCTATTAACCTTGAAAAAAGATAGATAGATAGATAGATAGATAGATAGATAGATAGATAGATAGATAGATAGATAGATAGATAGATAGATAGATAGATAGATAGATAGAGTACTTTCTTGATCCCTGCAAGGAACTTGCAGTGCGGCAGCAGTTAATGTATTACTAAAACACAAAATTCAGAATAAGATAAGATAAAGACACTAACAGTGCAAATTAAAGAACAATGGGAAATAAAAAATTCAGTGTGCAAAGTCCACAGAAGAAAAATCTGCCCTCCTGGCACTGTGCAGCATTACTGCAGCGGAGCAACTACTTAAATCGTTTTTGTAGGGTTTTAACCCCTTGAAATAAAATTAATTAGGTAAATTCACACCATAAATAACACGTAACCTTAATATGTAAAACTATGTTCATTCATAATGCTAATCGTATCTATTAGAAAGCATTTTGACTCAACTACTGTTGTTTTGATGTAGTGCAGATTTAAGGGTGATTTGACTCTGTGTTCGTTTAGACAGAGGAGATTTTAGATTCATAATAAACAAATCTCCAGTCAGATTTGTTGTGATATTTCCTACCTGCATCTTTCTCCTTCGCTCTCGGTTTTGCTGCGCTGCTCTTCGCCTTCAGCACCTGCTTCGGTTTCTTTGTATCGGCCGCTGTTTCTTGGCTCTCTCTGCGCTTCGCCATGCTTTCTGGTAAACTTTTTAAAATCAAAAACAGTTTGTAAGGATGTCTAGAGGAGGCTCAGTCACTTATCTGTCCATGTGGTGTTGTGTAAGGGCCTGGACCAACCGCTTACACAACATTTCTCTCAGGAGTTTTCATAATAGAAGCAGCAGCTCTCTGTTTGGAGGCCGGGCTCTGACGACACTTCCGCTTTCTACTTCTTCTTCGCCCCTTAAATTTCAGCAGCACCGAAAGACCAAACAGTTTATTATTATTATTATTATTATTATTATTATTATTATTATTATTATTATTATTATTATTATTATTATTATTATTATTATTATTATTATTATTATTATTATTATTATTATTATTATTATTACCGTATTATTATTATTGTTGTTGTTGCTAAGAATAAGAATAATTAATGCTTATATTATATTATATTATATTATATTATATTATATTATATTATATTATATTATATTATATTATATTATATTATATTATATTATATTATATTAAAGTAAATCTGTCACAACATGCAATTCCAAATTAAGCATTGTGGTGCAACAGAAATGCTACAAATCATATTCTCGAGTCTATAAAAAGCATTTATCTCCCTTTAAAGTTTCCCCTTTTATTGTTTTTTATTTTTTAAACCGTGGTCAATATAATTTTGGTTTCTCTGACAATAATTCACCCCCCAAAAAGACTCTTTCATGTCAAAGTGAAGAAAAAAAATCGACACTGTACAGTAAATTCATCAAAAATATCAAATAAATTTAGATTTCAATTCAGGTCCAGGGCAGCTGTGGCTACAAATGTAGTTTACCACCACCAGAGTGACAATGTGTGAGTGAAAGAATAATGGATCCATTGTACACGCTTTGAGTATGCCTTAATAGAAAAGTGCTATATAAATCTAATCCATTATTATTATTATTATTATTATTATTATTATTATTATTATTATTATTATTATTATTATTATTATTATTATTATTATTATTATTATTATTATTATTAACTCCTTGAAGCATATTTGAGGTCGGGTTGTATGGATGGTCATGAGTAAAAAGCCACAAATTCTCATATGGATTGAGGTTTGAGACCATAAAACCATTTTTGTGTAGCTTTCATGGTACTCTTAAATCATTGTCATCCTGAATAAAACAAATCTTCTCCCAAGTGGCATCTCTCTTGCAAATTGCATCAGGTTGTCCTCCACGTTTATTTTTTTTATTATTATTATTTTGTGCTGCATTCATGTCACCCTCTACCTTTACAAGCCCTCTAAGGACCTCCTGCTATGAAGCATCCCTGTATCATGATGCTGCCACCACTATCCTTCACTGTAGGGAGGGTATGCTTGTGATGGTTTGCAGTGTTTGGTATCTGACAAAGTGCCTTGTTTGATGGCCAAAAACCTCAGTGTTCAGTGTTGAAAAGCATTAGAAGGGGAAAAATTTCATAGAAGGTGATTTTTAGAGGCACTCTAAGGGAACACGTTTGGTTTTCAGTAGAAAGAAATGCAAAAAAATCTTCTTTTCCTCTAAAAAACATCAGTATCACTCCCTGTTGGATGGCACCAGTCACATTCTGCACACCTCTTTGTGCTGGTGGTATTCTGAAGTGGAAAAAAATTGCATTTTTCAAGTCAAATACCTTCAGTGTGAATTAACCTTCATCCTATTTAACCTTTCTACTGAAGTCACAAAATACTGTCTGGCTGCCTATTATGCTCTCCACTTCTCAAAGGGAATGCATGCAACTCCTCCAGACCACTCAAATCTGCAGACACACAACATTCACACCTGGACAAAGCCACAAACATCCACTAATGTACCCCCCAAAATTTGTGAAACCGGTTTCTGCAAAATGGAGCAAGCAAAAAGCCCAGATTCATCCATTAAATATGTTTTTTTTTTTAACTGATGCAGACATAGTTTCACAGGAAAACTTTCATTTACTGCAACCAGAAATCATTTATTATATATTCAATTTTGGTAAAAAGTCAAAATTTTAACAGAAAAAGCACATTTTCATATTTTTATGTGTACTTTTGCTCTATGTGGATGTGTGCAAAGTCTAGTGTCTCCATGTAAAATGCTATTTTGACAACCAAGATAAGATAAGATAAGATAAGATAAGATAAGATAAGATAAGATAAGATAAGATAAGATAAGATAAGATAAGATAAGATAAGATAAGCCTTGTTATTGTTACAACAAAATGATATGAATATCAGAAATATCAATAGAAAACTAGCAAATTAACCAAAATATACATAAGCACCGATATTAAATCTACTAACACTAGTATTAATGTACAGTAACTACATCTACATATTCTAGGTGTAGTAATAATCGATAAAAAAAGTTATTAAAGGTATTTCACTTACTTGAATCATAACACATCCAGTTGACTAAAGCATAGACATGAGCTTGAAGCAAACTTTGCAAGTTGTGATATTTGCATGCTTAATTCTGTTCTTACGTGTTATTTATACTTTTTTTATCCTACTGGCAACATTCATTGCTTTTTGTTGCATATTATCTTGTTTTTTCTTATATTTAATAAGTGTGAGCTATTAGATTCTTTGAATTTCCCATGTGGATGAATGAACTGCATATAGTTCCATCTCTATCTTCCACTCAAAAGCATTGTAAGGCTACATTGTCTCTGTGAATATGGTCGTAGAAAATAAAATACAGATTTAGGGTTTAGAAAAGTTAAATATGACGTACATAATTATACAGTTGTGGGCCTTATAGGGCTAAACACCTCAAAATCTCTACAGAACTGACCAAATTTTATTTATATCCCTGCTGCTTTGCTTTACACACATGTAGTATCATATTTGGACAGTAGGGGGCGATGCTGTGCCACGTTTAGAGTTTTAGACCTCAGTAAATCACAGGTGAAAGGCTCAGGTGAGGCTACTGAAGAGGCCTTTGTCTCCATTTCAGGGCCTCGTATTAAAGTGTCATCCCAACAGTTTTCCTTCATAGTGATATATTAAGATCTACGTTCATGGGGCTCCATAAAACAGAAAGTCGTGTTTCGTCGCTAGACAGCCATCTGGCACCAGCGTGGTCTGTTTATTTTTATATTCCAAGCATTTAGCCACAAGCATACATAACGAGTTCAACTGTAGAGAAACTCCAGTCTCTCGAGCCGCGGTATTAAAAGACAGCTGGCGTTAAAGGGCCGCCAGACTTTGTAAATGTTTCATCTGATTTAGTGGTGGGCCTAATCGAATATATCTGCCATTCCTGCCAGCCTGGTCAGGATGGTGCCAGTTCTGCAGCCTCCTACCAGCAGCTTAATAGGCGGCTTTCACTACGTCGAAAATCAGTTTCATCTGCATAATTATAGCATAGCTTTGACGTAGCTTAAATTAAATGTGATGGACGAATTAAGCACATTTCAGGTTAATAGTTGCCCCATGTTGCCATGAATTGGTGTGAGCTATACTGGATAACCTCCATATGAATGGAAACCAGTGGCTGCTTTGAAAAATTGTCATATATGATGTAATTCCAACATTAAACAACCGGTTCAGCTCTTTTTTCTCAACAAAAGTGCCAAAATCTAATATAAGACACCTTTTGAAGTCAGTTTTTCTTCTTATATGACTTTTGTTGGACTACTGAATCAGTATTTGTGGAATAATGTGTTGAGATGAAGTAATAATCAGACCAAAAAAAGGGAGAATATGTAATATGATTTATGATGCTGACAACAGGCACAAGAGGCCATGACTCTGTTGAAATCACCTGGTGATTGAAGAGAAATCATTGAAGTGAAAATAAGCAGCAAAAAAGCTCATTTCAGGTCATATGAAGCATATTGAAATCTTTATCTATGTTGCTATCTTATGTTACTTGAGGACTGAATGTGCAGTGGGTAATTTCTAGTTCATATAATAGATAGAACTGCAATTTTTTTAGGGTTTTTTTAGGTACCTTTAGGGTGTTTAACAGCTGATGTTTTGCTCTTGTCCAAATATTCTAAATTCACATGGTTCTGTGCAATTATGAAGGTAATGAGAATATATTGTTTCTTTTTATGGAACCTGTGTATCAAAATGCAACTGAAGTTAGTTGAACTTCACTAACATAAAGCGTGTTTGGTTTGATTCCCTTCTCGTCCTCATAAATGCGGCCTGGCTGCAGACGTGACTGTGCTTCTGGTCATCTGTACATCCTGCTGGGAGTCTGTCTTCATCCCGCTGGGACCCTGAATAAGACTTAAGTGGGTAAAAGACCATGACCGAGTGAATTCTTCATCAGTTTTTGATTTTTTTTGTGGCAGGGTCTCAGGCGACTCTTCTGCCTCCGACGTTCTGAATCAATTTCGGGTCATTTCAGTTCAATTTAATTTTCATTTGGCTCTGTTGTGATCGGTATCGATCAGGTGGTTTACAGGTGTGTGTATGTGTGTGTGTGTGTGTGTGTGTGTGTGTGTGTGTTTCACTTCAGAGAGCCGTCTGTCAGCTGATACAGTCAGACAGCTTGAGACCGACTTGCTGCAGTTGGGGAGGCCTGATTGGGATCGGGGTGGTGGTGGTGGTGGTGGTGGTGGTGGTGGTGGTGGTGGTGGGTGGGTCGGGGGGGTTGTATATATGCACACCTGCTGCATGCATACGCATAAATGAATGCATGCTGAAGTGTGGAGCGCATGTGCATCCATATTTCTGGAGGAGTGTGTGACAGCTTCTCGCTTCACGCTCTCCTGGACGTGTGCATGCATTTGTTGGCTTCTGGGAGTATGTCGGCTTCTGAGGGTGTGCTTATACATACAGTTGTGTGTAATATGTGTGTATAGGTGTGTGTGCGGCGACAGGGCTTCAGTCCATGGTCCAGTGCGCAGTGCTCCCAGCGCACTGCATGGCTTCCATCCCTATATGAACCATCAGTACAGTCAGATAGGAATAAAAAGCCATACAGTGCACTGGGCAGTGGGAAGACTGGATTTTAAGAGCAACGACACACACACATAGACACACATAGACACACACAAACAAACACAGAGTTAGATGACAGATGCCAGAACTGGAAGACAGGATAACAGCAGGTGAAGGACATGGACACCCAGAGAGGAAGACCATCTGGTGGGAGATGAACACCACAGCATCACACTGGGAGAAAGAATGATCAGAAGATAAACAGAGTGTAAGCTGGACTGGGGAGCACATGGAGCCTCATCAAAGATGTGCAGAGGTGTGGCAACAGGTTCCATAAAACACACACACAGCATTTTCTCTCCACAGCATTGTCTCCAAGGCAGCTGGATTTCCAGCTGTGCAGCTCTTGGTTCAGACCCTCAGTGTTCTGGAGATATTTTCTCATAAAATGAAGAATCCTGACCTGGTTGCCCTCAAACACTGACATATTTTAGATGGTGCACTTCGAGAAAGACACTTTTTTGCATATTGGGTTACTTTCCCTTCCCTATATGCATCCATATGATCTATCAATAACATATGACCGACCATAAGTGCATCACTTTGGCAGAAAATCACATTTTGTAAAGACAACATCACAAATGTAACCTGTAATCCACATACCCGTTCCTGCTGGGAAAAAGAAAGAAAGAAAAAGAGAAAGAACAAAATTAAGACTCATCTATGTGCCTAAGTGAGCAGATAACACATGTACAGACAAAATGTTACAAAGTGCTTTCATGCGTAATCATTTTTGATAATGTTTGCTTCTTGGAAACATGCATCGGCAAGTTCAGGGGTCCACGTCTTAAAAAAATTGAAACTCTTCACACAAACTCACACATTTTCTGATCTGCAGTGCATGTGTGATGTGCTTTTTAAAAAACAAGCTACAAGATGGGACCAGATCACATCACAAAACCCATAAAAATTCAAACAAGACATTGCCTATCAGTGTAAATCCAGCTTTTAGGATAAGATTTAAATCCTTGAAGTCATTTGCTGTGATCAGGACACACCAAAGAGCGCTGCTGGCACCTGCTGTCCTCCTGAGCTGCAAACATCCAGATGAACAAGTGTTTCAGTCATTTTTTTACACCAGTTTAGAAGCTGCTACCGTGAGCAGTGTAGAGGGCTTCTTCTTTTCCTTGCACATTCCTAAAACAAATATGGCAGTTAAAAGAGATTAAAGCTGATCACAGACTCAATAACAGACACATTTGTTGCAGTGAAGGTTTGGTTTGACTTGAGATTTTCTGTCTGCTGGGCCTCTGAAGCTCTAAAGCCAGCAATGAGAATTTGGCAAGAAACTGCATTCAAATTAGAGTCAACCCCCCCGGAAAACACACACACGCACACACACACGCACACACACACACACACACACACACACACACACACACACACACACACACACACACACACACACACAAATCCCAAATCCCTACAAGTCTAGAGTAGGTATGTTGATATTGTTCTCTAATGAAAGAAAGCCTGAGAAACCGTTCCTGTCGCGCTTTAAGAGGCTTCACAACTTCAAGGAGCGGATATGAAATAAATCCAATTACCGAGCTGTCAATCAGGCCGCTAATTAGTGCGACTCCGGCAGACTAAGTGGCATCAAAGCTGGGAAAAAAAAAAAACAACTCGAAAATATAAGCGCCGAGATGGACAGAAAATAAAAATTCTGAGCTCATAACACAACTACCGTAAATAAATCTGCTCTCAGGCGCTTCCTCACGCAACCTCCAGACGAGCTGCTGCTATTTCTGGATCGCCACTGACGAGCAGCAGCAGCTCGAGGGGGTGGAAAGGATAAAAATAATACATATATATATGAGGAGAAAAGAAGAAGAAGCGAGCATCCATGCATCCAAGCCGGGACACCTCCTCTGACTCCCCACGTTTCCCTTCCCTGCGTCCGGGCTGCTGCTGCGCCCTTCGAACGAAGAAAAACAAAAAACAAAAAACAAAAAACAGGTCCAGGGCTTCAAACAGGTGGGCTGCTCGAGGCCTGAAGATTTCATCCAAAAATTCTCATAAAAAATAGAACAGTAGTAGCTCGTTTTACCATGCTCTCCTCCAAAAAGACACCGCAGGTTTAGTGATGCTGGCGTTGCCACCAGCGAGTATGTTGGAGTTTGACCGCCCCTTTACGCATCTGTGCGTATTTCCCATTCAGCGGCGGAGGCGAAAAACAGACAGGAGAGTGAGGGGCGAGGAAAAAAGTGAGAGGAGAGCAGGGAGGGAGGGAGGGAGATGTGGTGGAAAAGGACAGGAGAGGGGGGAGGAATGGGTGAGGTAACAAAAGCACCACGAGTGAGGAGGAGCCACCAAAAAATAATAAAAAAAAGAAGAGGTAGAGAAAAAAAAGCGAGGAGGGGGCATCATCATCATCATCATACCTGAACAGGAGACCTCCCTCTGGTTATAGAGGGGAGAGAGGGGTGAGGACAGACAGGGAGGAGGGTGAGGAAGGAGGGGAGGCTTATGTCGCCTCAGTGACGCGCAGTGTTAATAAAAGAGCCGGGCATGAGGGGCTGAATAGGGTTTTTTTCTGTCTCATTCAAATACCGCCAGAAAGCACTTTCATTCTGCTGATAAAGTAGAGACAGTGTGTGAATGTGTGAATGTTTCCATCTGCATCTCCATGTGTTTGCCCTCGTCTCTCTGTCTCTCTCTCTCTCTTTTCTCTAGCACTGGCATTTACACTGCCAGACAAAATGCAGTCCTGATAAAACAGTAACTTTAGTGTGAGTGGAGGTATTTGAAAAAAAAAAGAAAAAGAAAATAAAAGAATCAAGCAGCGTGAGGTGAGATGCAGGTGAGGAATTGGAGATAGAAGGACAAGATGAAGGTGAAAACAGAAAAAAAGAGCAAGAGAAAGGGAACTGGAGGAGGTGGGAGGAATAAGGGTGAAACAGTGTACAAGGATAAAGTGGAAATACTTGCGCTCAACCTCCCCTTCCTCCACCTTCTTCCTCCTCCTCCTCCTGTTCTCAGGGGCTCGGCTGGAGTTGCATTCCAACGCGTCGCTCTCAATCCCTGTTACTCCCAGCAACACAGTTCCTTGATCTGGTCCCACGTCATGCCGGGCAGAAGAGGAGGAGGAGGAGGAGGAGGAGGAGGAGGAAGGAGGAGGTGAAGGTGGGAGTGAGTTCAAGACACAATGGATGAAAAAATGGGTAAAGAAAGGAGAAGGAGGCCTTGTTCATATATCTGTCTGTAGTGCAAAATATACTGTAATTCCAGTACAGATACCACAGTGACTGATACAGATTTAGCATGTTCGAATTTGTCAAATGAGATATGTCAAAAATTAAAAAACTGGTTGCATTTTGCAGTATGGAAGCCGACATGCTTTCCTGGACTCTTCTGACCCACAATCCTCTGCACAGTGGAAGATACCTCACATATGGTGTTGCAAATTACGACACAGATAAAGTTGTATGTCCCAATAGCATGCGACAGAATGGATGAGAAAATGGGTAAAGAAAGGAGAAGGAAATCTTGTTTTTATAGCTGTTTAGGTCTGTAGTGCAAAATAAGATACCACCACCACTGATACAGATTTTACGTGTTCGAATACTCTGCATGGCCCTCACTATACTTAATATGCTCATCTACACACTGTTTGAATTTTACTACCAGCTATATATGTGGTATATTTATTGCTAGAGCCCTACAGCATAACAGTAAACTTATGAATCAGTTTCAGCATTAGTTTGTACTTTGTATGTATCATCTGTCTTATCATGCATGTATCCAACTGTGTGTTATATGTTCCTTGTTCCCCACCCTCCTCTTCTCCCATCCCTCCCCCTCTCCCCCTCTCTACCCCTCTACCCTTCTACCTCTCCACCTCTCTACCCCTCTGCTTCTCTACCTCTTCTGTCCCTCTCAACCCATCCGGCCAGCAGGCAGATGGGTCCCCCCACATAAAGAGCCGGGTTCTGCTCAAGGTTTCTTCCCTGTTAAAAGGGAGTTTTTTCTTGCCAGTGTTTCCTTAGGGCTTGCTCTGGGGGTCAGGCATATGGGTTCTGTAAAGCGTCTTGACACAATTTGACCTGTAATTGGCGCTATATAAATAAAATTGAATTGAATCGTTTGTCAAATGAGAGATGTCCAAAACAGCAGGGTGTCCTATCACAGCTGGTTGCATTTCGCAGTATGGAAGATGACATGCTTTTCTGGTCACTTCTGACCCACAGTCCTCTGCACACTGGAAGATACCTCACTTAGTATGTCCCAATAACATGCAACAGAATGGATAAGAAAATGGGTAGAGAAAGAGAGAGGAGGTTGGAGATAAGGAAAGATGAAAGGAAGAAGAAGTGAAAAAGATGACAAAAAATGAAGGGGAAGAGCAAGAAAATGCCAGGGGAGAGATGCAAGGAGGTGACAGAGGACAAGAAAGATAAGGCAAAGACATGAAAGAAATGATACAGAGGTGAGAAAATACCAAAAGAGTACACGTATAGGAAAAAAACAGACAGAAAACACTGGATAAAGTGTCTCCTACTTTCTTTTTCCTGATTATAAAATTAGAAAGGAAACCACTATTAAGGCTCATTTGTTTCTTTTGAGGCCATTAAAGTCAGATGGGTTTGTTCTGAGCTGCCTGCTTTAATATAGTTCAATAAACCAGGAATGAAAAGCGCAGAGAGGAAAGGATAGATGGCGTAATAAAGAAGATGGAGAGATGGCTGAAGCAATACGTGGAAAGTTAGTTTAAAATGCTTTGCAGTGGCACACAGGTGGGATTCTGGATGGTAAAAAAAATGCATAAAGTTGAGCAGGTTGAATAGTTTTTGACATCTCACTTGGTGTTTTTGGATTGACTGCGAAGATGAAAAGATGTCCTAATCGCTTTTCTATGACAAATGAATATTAAATAATAATTTCTGGAGTCCAGGTAAGTTCCCCAGCCGATGAAATATGATCATAGGCCTAGATTTTGTTCTTGGAAATAAGCTGTTAACACAATATTGACGCTCATTCGTTTTTTTTCAAGTTGACAGTAAATAGTTTCCTGTTTACACGTCCAGCAGATGAAGAGCAAAATTATCATTCACTTGGAGTGTAACTGGCCCCCTGGAAAATTTAAATATTTCATCCACCCCATATTTTATCCATTTTTATCAGTGAGGCGAGGCTAAATAATAGAAATGTCACTCTGTATAATGCAGTACAGTTCAACAGCACCTCGACCTACATCCTCCAAAATGACCACAGAGCGGCAACGTCTTTCTGAAACTGTTTCAACAAAATAAAAATATAAATCTGAATGAATGTTGAGCAGCTTCTTGCAAAATTTTGTTTGGTGTCAGTGCTTACTTTTTATGTGCCCTACAAATGACACACTTTCATGCAGGTCGGACACAAGTAGGACGTGATCCTTCGTCGACACGCAGCATAAGTTTGGACCGTCTTGCTCATGAGTCCGTTGCATTTCGTAGTTTGAAATAAGCTGTAATCCGTGGCTGCATTACAATATAGATTCTACCATGACTGATTAATAGTTTGTCAAATGAGGTATGTCAAAAATACCAAGATGCCCTAATATTTTGCAGAAGAAACGGCAGCATGCTTTTCTGGCTCATTCTTACCCACAGTTCCCTGCACAGTTGAAGATATGTTGTTCAAATTTGAACACAGACTGCAACAGATATAGTAATAGTCGTAGTATGTCCCACTTCATGCAACAGAACGTACTTTATGAGCAGTTCCAGTACATATTGAATCTAAATAGTGTGTTGCTGTGTTGATACCTAGTTCTCAGGTGTATAGGCAGGAAACCAATAGTTGTTGAGGTGTTTGACCTCAGAATGATGAACAAGTTACACTTAAAACTGTGTTTGTCCAACTTATTCAATTCAATTCAATTCAATTTTATTTATATAGCGCCAATTACAGTCAAATTGTCTCGAGACGCTTTACAGAACCCATATGCCTGACCCCCAGAGCAAGCCAAAAGGTGACAGTGGCAAGGAAAACACCCTTTTAACAGGGAAAAAAACCTCGAGCAGAACCCAGCTCTAATGTGGGGGGACCCATCTGCCTGCTGGCCGGGCGGGTTGAGAGGGACAGAAGAAGTAGAAAGGTAGAGATAGAGGGGTAGAGGTAGAGATAGAGGGATACAGATAGAGGGGTAGAGATAGAGAGGTGGGGGGGTGGGACACAAGGACCATAAAACACAACCACACATCTGAAGCATCCAGCATCCAGCTCTGGGACCAGGGACACTCGGAGAAAGGACACAGAAAGAAACAGAGTGAATGTAATGCAATAATGGTATATATAGTAAATACATAGGTAGTTAGAGAAGGGCTCAGTGCATCCAGAGAGGTTCCCCAGCAGCCTAGGCCTATAGCAGCATAACTAGGGGCAAACTAAAGGGACGTCAAGAGGGGAAGTCAGTTGTGCAAATGAAAACACCAGCTCACCCCGTCAGGGTCACCCAGTCAGCCCTAACTATAAGCTTTGTCGAAAAGGAAGGTTTTAAGCCTGGTCTTAAAAATAGAGAGGGTGTCCGCCTCCCGAACCCAAACTGGGAGCTGGTTCCACAGGAGAGGTGCCTGATAACTGAAGGCTCTGCCTCCCATTCTACTTTTAGAGATTCTAGGAACAACAAGTAAGCCTGCAGTCTGAGAGCGAAGAGTTCTGCTAGGATAATATGGTACTATAAGGTCTTTAAGATATGATGGAGATTGGTTGTTAAGAGCTTTATATGTCAAAAGAAGGATTTTGAATTCTATTCTAGATTTAACAGGGAGCCAATGAAGAGAAACCAATATAGGAGAAATATGATCTCTCTTGCTAACTCCCGTCAGTACTCTGGCTGCAGCGTTTTGGATCAGCTGTAGATGTTTCAGAGAGCTATTGGGACAACCTGATAATAAGGAATTACAGTAGTCAAGCCTAGAAGTAACAAATGCATGGACTAGTTTTTCTGCATCACTCTGAGACAGGATGTTCCTGATTTTCACAATATTTCTCAGGTGGAAAAAGGAAGTCCTACAGATTTGTTTTATGTGCGAGTTAAAGGACATGTCCTGGTCAAAGATAACACCGAGGTTCCTCACAGTAGTATTGGAGGCCAATGTAATGCCATCCAGAGTAACTATATGCTTTGAAAGCAATTCTCTAAGATGTTTGGGGCCAAATACAATGACTTCAGTCTTGTCTGAATTTAGTAGTAAGAAATTATAGGTCATCCAGGTCTTTATGTCCTTAAGACAATCTTGCAGTCTAGCTAGCTGATTAGTTTCATTTGGCTTCATAGATAAATACAATTGAGTGTCGTCAGCATAACAATGGAAATTAATACAGTGCTTCCTAATAATGTTGCCTAAGGGAAGCATGTATAATGTGAACAGTATTGGTCCTAAGACAGAACCCTGAGGAACTCCATGATTAACCCTAGTATGCTCAGAAGAGTCATTGTTGACATGCACAAACTGGAACCTGTCTGATAAGTAGGATTTAAACCAGTCCAGTGCTGTCCCTTTAATGCCAATAGAATGTTCTAGTCGCTGTAATAAAAGTTTGTGGTCGATTGTATCGAATGCTGCACTAAGGTCCAACAGAATAAGTATAGAGACCAGTCCATTATCTGACGCTATGAGAAGGTCATTAGTAACTTTCACCAGAGCTGTTTCTGTGTTATGATGCACTCTGAAGCCTGACTGAAACTCTTCAAACAGGCTATTCCTTTGTAAATGTTCATATAATTGATTTGCAACTGTTCTTTCCAGAATTTTGGAGAGAAATGGGAGGTTGGAAATTGGTCTATAGTTGGCTAAAACATCTGGATCTAGAGTGGGCTTTTTAAGTAAAGGTTTGATTACAGCAACCTTAAAAGCCTGTGGTACATAGCCTGTTACTAGAGAGAGATTAATCAGATCTAACATTGAGGAATTAATTAAAGGTAAAGCCTCCTTGAACAGTCTAGTTGGAATAGGATCTAAAAGACATGTTGATGGTTTGGATGTAGAAACTATTGAAATGAGTTCAGAGAGATGTATGGGGGTGAAAAATTCTAAATATCCATCTGGTCTTACAGCCAATTCTAAAGCATCTGTACTCGATGATACATCTGTGACATTTGCAGGAAGGGCCAGATTAATTTTTTCTCTAATCGTAATAATTTTATTTGTTAAGAAGCTCATGAAGTTGTTACTGCTCAAAGCTAAAGGAATACAAGTTTCAACAGAGCTCTGACTCTTTGTCAGCCTGGCTACAGTGCTGAAGAGAAACCTGGGGTTGTTCTTGTTTTCCTCTATTAAAGATGAATAATATGTTGTCCTGGCATTACGAAGAGCTTTTTTATAAATTACTAGACTTTTTTTCCAAGCTACATAAACTTCCTCTAAATTAGTGGGATACCACTTCCTTTCCAGCTTTCGGGACGCCTGCTTTAAAGTCCGCAGCTGGGAATTATACCAAGGAGCAGGTCCTCTCTGAGATAGAACTTTCTTTTTTACAGGTGCAACACTATCAAGTGTTGTACGCAGTGAGGCTGCAGCGTTATTAACAATATAATCCACTTCTGTGGGAGTAAAATTATAATATTTCCCTTCCATTATATCAGTAAGTGGTGCTGGACTAAATAGAGAGGGTATTATTTCCTTAAATTTAGTCACCGAATTGTGAGACAGACATCTACTGTAATGATATTTATTCTTAACTCCTATACAATCTATTGTTGTAAATTGAAATGTTATCATAAAATGGTCAGAAAGAAGAGGGTTCCGGGGAAATACTGTTAACTGTTTGATTTCTATGCCATAAGTCAGAACGAGGTCAAGGGTATGATTAAAACTATGAGTTGGTTTATTTACATGTTGAGAAAACCCAATTGAGTCTAATATTGAATTAAAAGCAGTCGTAAGGCTGTCACTGTCCACGTCAACATGAATGTTGAAGTCACCCATTTATCTGAGCTGAGCACTAAATCAGATAAAAAGTCTGAGAATTGAGATAAAAACTCAGAGTAAGGAGCAGGAGGACGATATACAACAACAAATAAAACTGGTTTCTGAGCTTTTAAATCTGGATGAGAGAGACTGAGAGTAAGATTTTCAAATGAACTGTAACTAGGTTTAGATCTCTGGTTCATTTTTAAGCTAGAGAGGTAAATTGCTGCCACTCCTCCTCCTCGGCCCGTGATTCGAGGAACATGACAGTTCGTATGACTAGTAGGAGTTGATTCATTTAGACTAACATATTCTTCCTGCTGCAACCAGGTTTCAGTCAAACAGAACAAATCAATCTGGTTATCAGTTATCAAATCATTTACTAACAGAGATTTAGACGAGAGAGATCTAATATTTAACAGACCACATTTAATTGTCCTGTTTCTTCGCTCAGTTGAAATAGTGGTATTAATTTTAATTAGATTTTTATGGTTACTATGTCTTTTGTTTAGTTTTGATTTGCTTAATTTATTGAATTTTGGTGGTCGGGGGACAGACACAGTCTCAATAAAGCTAAGTGATTTACTGGAGGGTGACAGCTGAGAGGAAACTGCAGAGAGGTGTGGAAGACTACAACTCTGCATCCTGGTCTGAACTCTGGGTTGTCATGCTTTAGGAGTTCTAATAAAATCAGCCATATTTCTAGAAATGAGAGCTGCACCAGCCAAAGTGGGATGGATGCCGTCTCTCCTAATCAGACCAGGTTTTCCCCAGAAAGAGCTCCAATTGTCTATAAAGCCAACGTCGTTTGCAGTACACCACGTAGACGACCAGCGGCGAAACGATGCTTATTGAACTAGAAAAGACCTTGTTCATATTTTTGCACATGTGGACCAATTAAAGGATTGTAATTCTGCAACTGAAGAGCAGCCTGCAGACTCTTAATGGAACACAACACACAATGAGGGGACAGACTGAAGCTTAGTGTGTCAACCAGGTCATTTCTATGGGTTGAACATCTCAGTAGCTCCGAGTCACAAACCGAGCTCCTACACAGACTGAAAGTTAAAAGAAAGAGTGTGTAATTTTAGAGGATTGTTGATCAGAATGGATAGAAAAGCTCAGGTACAACCAGTTGTAGTAGAACATACTGGGATTTTTCAGCATACCACATTTCACCTACCAGAGCGCCCTCCATGGAGCACCTTAAGGGCCTTGCTCAAGGGCACAACAATGACAGGGGTTTGAACCCTCTGATCTGTAGAACTCGAGCCTCAAACTTCACATAACGATATTGATTGTAGCAGCATTAACAACAGGTTTGATACAAAAAGTAAGTTTTCCTCCCAGGTGCAAGGATAATGTACAAATCTGAACATGGGATTGCTCATAGAGTACACAGTCTACAAGATGATTTATGAAACACCAGAAAATCGGGAGTTTGTAGAGTTTTAAGTCAAACAAGGACCCCAACACTCCTTCAAGTAGAAGGGCAGAACTAAGCAATAAAATAACCTGAAGAGGTGAAAGAGAGTCTAAAGATTGCAGATTATATGGAACATGTTCCATAAAATAAGTAAACAGAGATTAAGCTTTTAGAAACCTTAATACATTCAAGTATTGATGACATAGTTACAGCTTTACTCAAACCAAACAACCCACCCCTGTCAGGAAACTGACACGTTTTGGTCTTAAATATGTAACGTAAAATGTAAAAAAGAGAATGTAACAGAAGAAACAGTTCCCCGTTTCTATAGTAAATAGGCTTGATGATAAAATCACTATTGATCATGTTATTGTACTATATACAAAAATAGAGACACTAATTTTTGCTACATAATAGCCACAATGAGGAGACTGGATTCAGCATTCCTGGATGTTTGCGTGCTTCAGGCGGGATTCTTAATATAGTACAACCATCTATCTCATTCGCCAAGGAGGGTTAGAGCAAACAGGATTATTGCAAATGGTATTATTGATCCACGTGTGTGAAGAGTGGGGGAGATGGGAATGGATTATATGAGGGAGGAACTAAGGTTAAAGGTTGAATCTTCTGGGTTTTGAAGGCTGATATTCCCACTCATTGAGCTTTAACTGTGATTGTGCCACAGAAAAAAATTATATGTATTCAGGATTTTGTAGGAATTTATCTCTTTTCATTGCTGGAAAGTTTTTAAAACAGCAGAGAAAGCGAAGGAAAGTAAATCCTTACATAAAGTGGAGTTTTAAAATGAGGGCAGCAGATGTGAAGAGAGAATTAGATGAGTTTCCTCGTGTTGACCGCAGCCACTCAGCTCTAAATGTCAAGTGATGTCAGCACCCGGTTCCTATTTTTACCTTCTACACTAAATATACAGTGATTTCTGCCATAAATTGGTGTACAAAGCTTAACAGATTTTATGTTAAACTTGGAGATGCTCTGCAGGTTCTCAGCAGGTGTTAGAAACAGAAATATTGATGAATTCAGCATCGAGAGTGTAATTCTGTATCACTGAAAGGCTGCAGACAGATTCCATTTCTTTCACATCTTAAATGTCTCTTCAGAACAGTAATGGACACGTTGGAGTGCATTTTGCTTGGATTCATTGCAACAAATAGCTAGGTCACCTTTTATAGATCAAGTGTAAATAGGAGAAACGTGGCAGAAATAAAACTTCAGTCACTACAACAGTCCATCATGATTATTCCTAATATGAAACAGGTAGTTTGTAGTAACAACAGCTGCCCTTTGGCTAGCAGCTGATCATTATTTTAAGCATTTGAAATCCTGGTGTCAAGTGTCTGTGTTTGTGGGGTGCAGCTTTTCTGATACTGAAGAGGAACTGGGAAGTTAGCAAAAGAAAGGAAAGAAGAAATTCAATAGTGAGCTCATAAAATGTGGCAACAACTGCATAAAACCGACGGAAAGACATTAAAACAAAGGAAAGACTTCACAGTCCTGCAAGTGGAGGCTTTACATAGGGAAAGTTAGGAGTCAAGGTAAATGCAATGTAACATGACAATGTGCAAGCTTGCTGGTTTGATGTTTACCTTCCTCACAATCCTCATTGTGAGGAATCCTGGCAAAAAGTACAGCTGAGGTTGACAGGAATGTTCGTAGTTTTGGGGGTATTTGGTTACAAACCGAAGCACTGGATGAAAAATAATCATTGTTGCCTGATTAGGTTAATAAATCCAATCATGAAAGTGTTAAAGTAATTTCATGTCTCCACAAAAGTTGAAATGTATGTAGATTTCAGTGACAGGGACCTTCAGTACACAATGGATTGGTAGCCGGGATAAGAGTCAAAATGTCAGAGTTTGAAGCCATGGTTCTCTGCCAGAAGCCGGTGGACTGCTTCCTCTGGGCTCAAGGTGAGTTCCAGGTCCAAGCCCAGGAGTTAAAGCATTTTGGGATTTTTTCATGATTGATGGGACAATGGAGAATGAGCTGGACAGGTGGATTGGTGAGGCATGGGCAGTAATGTCGGCACTGAAGTGGACCGTCATAGTGAAGAGTTTGCTGAACCGGAAGACAAAGATCTCGATTCACCAGCAGATCTACGTTCCAACTCTTACGTTTGGTCATGAGCTGATCGACAGAAAAAGACTTTCGTATCCCTATGGTGGCTGGGCTCAGTCTTAGAGATAGGATGGGGAGCGCAAACATCTGGAGGGAGCTTGGAGTAGAGTCGCTGATTCTTCATGTTGAAAGGAGCCAGCTAAGGTTGTTGGGGCATCTGATCAAGATGCCTCCTGGGTAAGTGCCTTTGGTGGTTTACTGGCGTGTCCAACCAGAAGGAGACCCCAGGGTGGACCCAGAACTTGGTAGAGCTATTATATATCTCATCTGGCCTGGGAACTCTTTGGGTTGAGGATTGTGGAATGTCCTGTTCAGCCTGCTGCCCCCATGACCTGACCTCAGAAAAATGGAAGAGAATAGATGGAAGTTGGAGTAGGCAAAGTAGTAGTGACATAAAACTCAACAATAAAACCTCACAGTGGCACTAAAAGAAAATTTCTCCAACTAGACCAGAGTTTTGAGCCGATCAGCCAGGAGACCCAACATAGTTGCCATTACAGTAAGATGTTGTAGGTTTACAAGTTAAGCCAAGCAACCTGAGGCATCAAATATTTACACTTTAAAGCATGTTTAGTTACACATAATTATTTGGATTACCCTTTAAAAACAACTAGATTATTGTCAGGGATGACTTGATTACATTAAATTAAATCTTTAATATATGATAATTTTCAAAATTTTTTCATGATGACCAATACTATTAACTCCATTTTGTTTTGGGTAAAAAGTAATTGTGTTGAGTCAAGACTGATGGTTCTGTCCATCAAAACAAGCCCTCCATTCCTGGCAATATCACCATGACTTCGATTTCAAAAATTTGCAATACAAACACCTCAGTGCCCAGTGCAACTTGTGCGACCAACCAAAAACAAAGTCGCTGTTATCAGCAAAGACCTTCATGCAATTTAGAACTGTAGACTAAACGTTTCGAATAATTTCTCCTAATAATAATAGTAATTTCTTCTTTTTGCAATACAAATGCAAATTCCGCCATGTGGCATTAAAATGTATTTAAAAACTACAGCAGCAGCTTTAGCCAGCACTGTTTTTTTGAATGTAATTTGATTTGACCAACTAAACATGGTGAAAATGTACATTTTGTGTGCATTGGAAAGGAATATTTGCAGATAACATTTATTTAGTGCATTTGATTACATTTTTCGGTTATTTTCTAATTTTCAAACATTTTTAGTTCGAGTCTATAAACATCCAGTATATGAGCTTTAACACAACTTATTAGGTGGAACACAAGCTCTGGCAACTGTAGAAAAAATGGCCACACGGCGGCCATAATGTTCAAAGACCTGCGCTGTATTGATACTGTAGATGTGAAGATGATGCATCCAGCAGCAATGAAGCATAACTGTGATTTCACAGCTGTAATCAAACACACAGCAGCTGATTTGAGAGAGATGAGAATTTTAATTTCTCAGCATCTGCAAAGAAAAATACCCATAACAAAGTACTTGTGTTTTTTCTCAAGAAGTAACCCTGCAAACTGCCCCTATAAGAGAGTCAGTTCGTCTCATTAGAAGACGTACTATAAAGAAATATGACTAGCCCAGTTTATTGTTTCCTCTCAATGCCTCACTCAAACACAAGTGGAGTCATGAACTGAAGAAAAAAAAAGAAAGGAGGTGGCGTGTATGCTCGCTTATATTACTTTCACACCTACTGTTGCAAATGATCATTAGTGGAAGACCAGAATAACACACAGAGAAGGAGAAAGAGAGAAAGGATGTGTCTTTTGATCATTGCTTTAGGTGTTTGATCCTTTGAAAAAGAACAGGGAGAATTAGAGGAGGTGAGTGCAGAGAGGAGGAGAAGTGAGAAAAGATTGAAATAGGCGAGTGAAAGAGAAAGAGGGGGAAAAAAACACAGCAGAAAATGAATAGTGCCAGGCAGAATTGAACACAACAGAAGAGAATAGGCTGCAATAGAAAAACATGAAATATGAATAGGCCCTTGATGATATTTTCACTCTATCTGCCTGTCAGTGGGACTTCATTTATATTCAGGGGAGCGCTCCCCTTCTAGCAGCACATATCAAAAGGCAGTGTTATGATCAATAAACATGCCATGGGAATCAAGGCTTTTTTCTTTGATAGCATTGGTCATTTGCCCAGAAACTGTTTGGAAGTGGGAGCTAGCTTTGAAGACAGTCTGATATGAGTCACTGGTTACATTTACAAGAGAGCAGAAAATCAGATTTTTAACCTTTTGTGGGTCAGCTGAGCCGCTGATCCTCTTGTCGCCGTGGAGGATGAGCTGCCAGCGCACCTCGTTCCTGCTTAGACAGCCTTGAAGAGAACAGCTGTAAAAAATAAACTTGAGATTGACAGTAAAAAAATGTCTATAAACAGCTTACCCTTTGACATTCTGATTGATAATACTATGGCAGTAACAAATTGTGTGACATTTCTGAGGTAACCTGTGGGTTGAGGACTGACTGAATGTTTGCAACTGCGTGAAAACGCTGTATTTCTACATAGGATCTCAGAGGAAACACTGAGCAGTGCAACTATTCTTGGATGTGTTCTGTCATGTCTATATCAAGAAAAATGCTGGATTTAAATGCTCTGTATGGCAGGAAAATGTACTTGCAGATATTTCAGATGTCCTCAGACGTCACTCTGAACATGACGTCCATCCATATCCAGTGTGTCTGTCAGTCTGCAATGTCTGCGGGTTGGATGTCCTGGATGATCTGTGCAACTGCAATGCCGCATAAAACAGCAAACTGAGAGCACATACTAACAGACTATTGGAGTTCACTGAAATTAAAGGTGGAATATGTGATTCTAATCCATCTGGGGGATGGATCAAAGTGTCTCTGACTGATCCACACAACACTACTTCAGTTGTTTTCCTCTAATCCTGCGCAACCAAAGAGGCTTATTTTGGCAGCACGGCATCATCATTTCAAGCCAAACTTTAACCCTCTGAAGCACAGTTTGTGGACTTTTGTTGTTGTTGTTGTTCCTGTCACATTTTCACTCATTTTAGGCAAATTTTTCACTGAAATATAAAGTCCTGCACCTCTACGGAAACAACACAACCATGACAAGAAGTAGTGAGAACTCAGGAATGTCTTCTATTCAGTTCAGTTCTATTCAATTTTATTTATATAGTGCCAATTACAATTCAGATTGTCTCAAGACGCTTTACAGAATCCAGAGCAAGCCCTAACGCGACAGTGGCAAGAAAAACTCCCTTTTAATGGGAGGAAACCTTGAGCAGAATCTGGCATCTGTAGAGCAAAACACAGTTGTTGTGTTATGAATCATAAAAAAAAGAAAAAAAAACTGAAGTTGAATTTCTGTTTACTTATTTCACCAAAAAATGAAAAACCTGAAATCAACATGTATAACATTTTTCCAAGTGTCTACAGATGTCACCAGTACTGAAAAAAAAGAACCATGGTGACTCTACATACATTTTTAAAAATTGTTTCTATACTTTTCTTCCATCTGCTCTGTGTAAACACTGCCTGCAGTTAAACCTAAAACTTTCAGAACTTTTCTGTTTGTCACAGTGGAGTCTATCATGGCTGCTCAGTTGCGTCAAGAAATGTATTGTTTGTTGTTGTTTTTTACACAATCTCATGAGAGCAAACAGTTTATGTTTTGCGAATTTCTAAATGAGGTGTGTAGAATGAAGTTATTTTGTTGAAATATCCTTATTTTAAGCTCAATTAAGTTTTCTGATGTTACACATGAGAAGCTAGAGGACATCAGAGAGTAGAAAATCTAACAATTCTGTCTGTTTTTACAGTTTTGAGCTCTGACAAATGGTGTTATTTTGTCATTTTCTAAAGATAACATGCCTTTCAAACCTGCTGCTGGGTTTTGGAGTTCAGCCGGTTAATTGGCTGTTGAGCAGCATTGTTATAATAATATGGATTCTAACTCAGTGTCGTTATTTATACAGGAATAAAGGCTCTTTTGCATTCATCAAAGCTGTTCTGCCTTTATACTGGATCCATGTCTTTGTCTTCTTGGAAACCCTTTGTGCTCCTGCACCTCTTTCCTCACAGATGAACTTTCAAGTAAGAAAAATAAAACATGAAAACCACAAATGTTTTTTTTTCTTCTTTTTTTCACACCGCTGAGTCTTATTAAAGGGCTTCTGATGTCCATTTCTGAAGAGGTGATCAGTCCCAGTGGCTGCCTGGCTGCTCATCACATTTCTATTAGCACTGGAGCCAAATGCTGCTGCAATTACTATCACTGTCATGGCAAACACAAGTGGCACAATCCTGGTGATTAGAGTCTGGTCCTGACACGCTCTCATGGAAATTCAGACTCACACACACAGTTGGTAGTTGTATTTTGGCTAAGCGGACGCTCCATCGCTGAGCTTCACTCGGCCACCTGCTGCCGTCTTCATACCTTTCAGGCAGCCCGAGACACGAGACATTAGTCATTAATGGAGCTTAATCGTCTCATTGTTTAATTGTCTGAGACCAAGCTAATGATTATGCCAAACTCAAGAGCACTAAACACCTGGCTGCAATAAACCCAAAGCCAGGAGTTTCTTAATCTAAGGGTGGGGACGAGAAATGGGTCACGGGCTCTCCTCTGCCGGGTCCATGTGTGACAAGAGCAGATAACTTTTAATGAGCCCCGGGACAACTTGAAGCCACAGTTTAAAACTTTAGAAACACACATTTGGAGCTAATGGAAACTTCGGCAAGTGTGTACATCACTATCCTTGACAGAGACACTCAGGTTATTTCATTTGAGCATAATTTAGGGTTAGGATTCATTGTTAACATGAGAATCGGGATGCCTGCGCTGTAATTGTCCTCATACCCAAACTGAAGATGTGTGTCTGCTCGCCTGCAGCAAAACTCCAATTACCACAACTATGACATTCTTGTTTGGCAGGATGGTGACAGTTGGGGCTAAAATCTGCAGGATTTGTTAGGTGCACACATAACGTTAGCACATGCATTCACCGGCTCCCAATTCAGCAGACGAATCGAACTGAAGGCCGTGTGGACGGAGTATGTGGAGACGAGAGAAGGGATGCATGCGGCCGGGTGGTGGGGGTTTTGGAGGGTTACTGGGTGGACGACTGCCCACCCTTTGTGCTCCAAATCCGGGGGAATCTGCTCGCCATTGTGGCTCGCTGCTTGTTCACCAGCCAGAGAGCTGAGAGGGGGGATTTCAGCTCCACAGAGCCGATGACTAGCAGGCTTTTTTTTTTTTTTTTTTTTTTTTTTTTTAAAATCATCCTCTCTGGGTTTCTGTCTTGCTCTTTTATCCTCTCTGTCTGTCTGCTTTGTTCTGGATGCAGTGCACAGTCAGCCCCAGCCAGCTATAGTGTAATCTGTGCACTGACTGAGGTTAGTGATCCAGGTCTGGGTTTTTTTTTAAGGGGTGTCACCTGTGAAGCATCTGGCAGATTTGTGTCCTCAGTTTCCATTTTGTCCCGATTAACAAACAAGAGAAATAAGTTGTATGCATTTAGAAGAGGGTATTTTTGTTGAGTCAAAATCCAGGCTTATCCTGTTATTACCTACACAGCACTGTCTCTCCCTCCAACAATTCGCCCGCGTGGAGAAGCCTC
The DNA here is from genome assembly GCF_022539595.1 of Amphiprion ocellaris. Taxonomy (NCBI): domain Eukaryota; kingdom Metazoa; phylum Chordata; class Actinopteri; family Pomacentridae; genus Amphiprion; species Amphiprion ocellaris. Next base: position 7,269,982 of record NC_072773.1, on the reverse strand, counting down.
CGAAAACAGCGTTTAGACCGTCAGACATCAGGCAACAAGTCTCAGCCGAAACCAATACTAATGAGGTTCTTTCAGGTGCGTTGCAGAGTCTCAAGGCAGAATGACAAACCAAATTCCAACAGCTCAGAAAACCAACGGTGCAAAACCGAATCAATTAGATTAAATCTGCACTCAAGTTAAATAAAGTGGAATTTTCAGTGATATTTGTCGTATAAACACCAAAACCATAAAACCAAATATTAGGGGAGTCACATTTTTATACTTGAGGATGTTGCCAGCAGCTATTCTGAAGCTCCTGTAGTTGCCATATAGCTGTTGCATGGTTCTTATTTTTTGTTGTAGCAACAAATCCAGAATAATTCATATATACTAAGCAAATATGCTCGTTTTGGAGATGACAACGAGCAGATTGAGAGTCAGTAACTTATAAACAATTATATCTGCAATGCATAGAGTTTATGTTGCTGTCAATGCTGCTTACTAACAGTTGTTCCTCTCTTCCTGAAGTACTACATGAAGTTGATGGACATTTTATGGGACAGGACTGTATTGTCAGAGATCCAGAGCATCAAGTGGCAGACTGTCATACTAGGCTGTTTGAAATTATTTTGAAATTATTTCTGGGATGGCAAATGGTGGAGTTGATGACAATCAAGTGCTTGGTTAAGGCCCTAACTGACATGCCTCATCCAGCAGGCAACAGACTGTTTTCATTTTTGTCTCACCATCTGTGGCATCATGTCATTTCAATAAACCTGCATTTTAAATGTAGTTCTATAGCAGCTGGTTAAAGGAGGGTCTGTGTTCTGGTCACACTATGTCTGATCATTGTCCTTTAAAGCCACACCAGATGAGTGCAGATTAACTCAGAGGATGAGAATTTGTCACCAGTCTCCACACTGCAGAATTATTCCTATTTTTGTTTTTCTCACCTATTTTTAAAAAACTCTTCTTTTACATGTCAGGTTTTAAAGGTATATTCAAATGTAGGTACATTAAAATCACACTGACAATTACTTGTAAATGGTTACATATGGACACCCACTTAAAATAATGGCCTAAGTCATTTTTTCCGATTTTTCAGAAAACACCACCAACTGAACCACATCACCGGGCCATTATGCTACAGGGAATCACATGATCTGTTCAACTGAGGATGGGGATATTTTACCAGAGGTGGCCAGCATCAGGAGGAGATTATTTGGACAAAAAAAAAAGCATTTTTGTCAAAAAAGGACTTAGGCTATTATTTTTAGGAGGGTGATGATATAGGAGGTGCAATCAAGAAGTTCCAATTCTTTGCCTGTTAGCTGCAAAAATCGAGAATTTTGCAACTCAAAAACTTTTTGTACACTACCATTCAAAAGTTTGGGGTCACCCAGACAATTTCATGTTTTCCATGAAAACTCCCACTTTTTTACATGTGCTAACATAATCACACAAGGGTTTTCTAATCATCAGTTAGCCTTTCAACACCATTAGCTAACACAATGTAGCATTAGAACACAGGAGTGATGGTTGCTGGAAATGTTCCTCTGTACCTCTATGGAGATATTCCATTAAAAATCAGCTGTTTCCAGCTAGAATAGTCTTTACCACATTAATAATGTCAAGATTGTATTTCTGATTAATTCAGTGTTATCTTCATTGAAAAAGACTGATTCTCTTTCAAAAATATTTACGTTTCTATGTGCCTACAAACTTTTGAATGGTAGTGTACATTGTCTGCCTTTTCTAATTAGAGCAAAACAATTTAGATTTTAAAACTTTTTCTCCAAGTCAGAAAGGAAGACCTTTGCATATACTTTTGTTTAGTGTATTCCCATCATACCACTGTGGTTTACATTAAATATAAAGCTCAGGAAAATGGTGGCTGTACAATAGATTTTAGGCAAAAAAAAACTGTGGTTGTTTACCCACAATACAACTTCGAGATGATGTGTAATGCCATTTTAAGTCTTGTCTGTAGATAAGCTTCTTAACACTATTTCAGCATTAATATCTGTGCACACTAACACACCTGAAAGCCTGAAATGTACAAGAGGCATTTTGGTACTGGTGTAAACATGAAGTAGTTGGTTGGTTGCATAGTTACACTACAAAACATATAAGACCATTGATTCTCTTAACTACGCAACATCTGTTAGCATAAACAGCAAGGTAAGCAACATTGCCCGTGTTAAATTAACCGCCGGTAGTCAATCCTGATGTCTTTAAAACCCATTCAGAAAAAAATACGGGTGTCTTCATTGTCGGTTTCTAAAGTCTCCATGTCTGCCCATTGAGACTAAAATGCAACCCAGGAGTTTTCAAACAAAACAGGGTCAGAAGCATTTCCAAAAGTTTCCATTTTAGGGGCCCTAAAACGCCCGAGTAGTGTGGACACTGGGTGTAAACACGGCAGAAATTGTGCATTTATAAACAAGAAAATCTCTCAGAGAGTGCAGTACTCCGCTAAGGCTGCTCAGTCGTATCATTTGCGATGCCTGAAATCTTGAAAAAAATTGTGGCAGAAATCACAGCACTATAGAATGTGGCCATTTAGTATAGATGTACCAGCAAACAAAATTACCTTTTGCTGAGCACAGGCGTGTGTTATGCATGTGTATGTTATGTACGGATACTGAATCACATGACCTAAATATGTAGCGCGTGGCGGGAATTGATGGGACTCAGAAAGTCCCCCACAATTTAATCAATTGTTCCTTGTATGATTTTGGATGGATAAGTCCGGATAAGTCCGCAGCGGTCAATTTGCAGTAGGATTGCAATCATGTGATCATCGGCAAGCAGCTGATGTAGTGTTCACTTATTGTTATAGTTACAGTGACGCCATATCGCTATCTGGCAATGATATAGAAATCTTTAGAAATCTCTGGATCCAGACTCTAAGCTGCATCACTGCCAAAATCCAATCAGTTGGTCCTTGTGTTATTTCTGATCTTCCCTGAAAATTTCATCCAAATTCATTAGTCCATTTTGAATAATGTTGCTAACAGACTAACAGACAGACAGACAAACCAACGTCAGTCATGACAGAACTCCGAGGCTCTGCCTCCTTGGTGGAGTAATTAAAACATTATTGGAGATGTAGCCTACAGCAGAGGTAAGGAGTGGCCTGCAATGTTCTGGTCGGGGTTATTTATTTCTATCTACACACTGAGATTTTTTACATCTTCTAACTTGCAGTCTTCAAACTAAACTAATATACATGCAAGTCATAAATTTTAATGCTCACTGTTATGCTGCACATCAAAATTTGGGTGCCTGTAATAGATTACCGACCGCCTACTGGTGTTTGATTAATACACTGGGGAACCAATGAAATTTAATGCTCAGCATTGAAGCATATTTCAGTTTGAGATGCTTTGTTTAGGCTCACTCCAAGCCAAGTGAGTAATTCTAAATTTAACTCCAATGAGCTTGTAGAATTTCGAAAGCGATGCTGGAAAATAGAAGAGATTAATGATGTGCAGTGGTTCCGCAGCGATCAGGGGGGTGTAAAGTTAAAGGTCAAAGTACTTCCTGGCGTGGGATTAAAAGCGTTTTTGGCTTATTTGAGGCTATATCCCAGCATGTCAGGCTTGTGGGGAATAATCAGTTGTGAGTAATACAGAGAAGCATCTCTGGGGGCGACAAGTTAGAAAACAAATGGGGCTTCCTGGTGGTTTTGTTATATCAATGCAGATGTGTGTGCGCCAGAGTGTGGGTTTGGTTCTGGTCTCATGCTGGGCTGTCGCGTCTCTCTGCTCCATTTCCTGTCTCTCAGCTCTGTGGTCTGTCACCAGGCCCAGAGGAGGAGGGATGAGGAGAAGAATGCTTGATCTCCCTTAAAAGTGAAAGAAACATAACATGGATCAGTGGTTCACAGTGAGGAGAAGGTGGGATTGAATCAACGGCAGTAATCACAGGGACAACAGTTTAGTTGTTGGTTGAGTTTTTAACTTCTTGACGGAATAAAATAGAGCCTATATCATAGTATGTGCAATGGTACTATTATGATGGTGAAAGTGAGGTCAGATGATCCTCTGAAGAAGCTGCTGAGACTGAGCCAAGACACCAAAAGCTAAAAAACACAGAAAAGGCAAACCACATAAAATCTATCACTGAGGAAAAGGGCAGCTAAAAGTAACAAGGGTGGAAGGATTAAAGAAAAAATGAGGAAAATATAGATATTAGATTAGATTATATAGATATTTTTTTAATTCTGTGGGAAATTATAGGCGTGCAGTTGCAACCACACATTTGTCAGACAAAGCATCAAAGTAATGCAGTGCACATACTGATAGCATAACACTAAAACACAACACAAGTCAAAACAAAGAGCTAAAATTACTAAAAATGGTTTAGAGCTATCCTAAAAAGATACATGAATAATAATGATAATAAATACTCAGAATAAGATTAAGATGAAGAAACAAATGAGAAGTAAAAAACGAAGAAATGCAACTCTGTCTTAAAAAAATGACTGCAAACTTTTATGTAAATATATTATTGTTTGACCAATATCACAGGGAATATGTTGAATTGTCTAACCTGAACTTCTGGCTTCTATAGCTTTAATTAGTAGATATGTGCCACATATAAAACCACATAGGTGTTACATAATACAATATACAATGTATGATCAAGAAATTCCAAGACTGTGCCCATGAAACAGTTAAAATTCTACCTTTTGGTCGCTATCTTCTTCGAGGAAGTCTTCTTGTGCAGCGATACACAGCTCCTAGTGCTCCTGCCATGTTTGGAATGCTCTTCGGGAAATCTCCTTCTGACCACATTCAGATGCAAATTTGAAATTTCACCGTGAACCTCAAACTTGTGCAGAAATATCAAGTTCTGTTTTCAAACTGACCCATCCCCCATGTTGACAGTTATCACTGGTAATAATCTATTACTCCAACCCAAAGACCAAACAGCAGACTTCAGTGGAAGGACCCGTCATGTTCAGGGTCAGCAGCATGTGATGCATACTTGTGGTTTTGTTTGACATTCATTGGAGACAGTTGAGTTCTACTGCAACATCCTGAGGAGTCCGAAGGAGAGCATTCGGCACAAATGACCTGAATTGGGTCACATGCCATCTTACCAACATGCATTAAAAATGCACAAGCACCAACACATTTATTGCTCCTTACTGGTTTACTTGTCAAATCTGACTTCCTCCTCTTCCCTAAAATTAAGTTTGAGTTAAAGGGCTGTTGTTTAGACACAGTGGTGGAGGACCAGTGTTCTTGACGCACTAACAGAACGGGATTTACAGAGACTGTTCCAGATGTTGCAGGAGCACTAGAGGCAGTGTATGGCTGCACTAGAAGACTATTTTTTAAGGAGATAACCATCAAAATTAAATCAGGTGTTGCTTTTTATGGAGGCAATTTTGGGACTTCTTGATTGTAAGTCCTATATGCAAAGAATTCAAAGTAACTGTCCAGATCTGACTCCGGTCGTTGTCTTCCTCGAAATGAAATTCAAGTTGAAGGGTTTTGACACAATGGAGGAGGTCCAGTGTGCTTGATGCACAGAGACCATTCCAGATGTTGCAGGAGCATTGGGAGCGCTGTATCGCTGCACAAGAAGATTGCTTTAAAGGAGATAGCAACCAAATGTAGATCAGATATGGTATTTGCTTCTTATAGATGCAAACTTGGGACTTGAATTGAAAGAAATTGTCCTACTTGCCAGATTTGACTCCAGTCTTTTCAAGTTGATTCAAGTTGAAGGGTTTTGACACAGTGGAGGAAGTCCAGTGTTCTTGATGCACTTTCTGAACCATCCAGATGTTGCAAGAGGACTGGAAGTGGTGTATCACCAGACAGGAAGACTAATTTTAAGGAGGAGTGCCAAATTTATTAAGCACAGCCTCAGAACTTCTTGATTGCACTTTCTATAACTAATTAATTGTAAGTAAATGTCATAGTTGCCAAATTGAACTCCCTGCAACTCCTTCTTGATGCGCACTTACAGAACAAGATTCCCAAAGAATGTTCTAGTTAAAGGGTCATCATTTTGATACCGTGGAGGAAGATGCTTCATACACTTACAGAACTAGGTTCCAAATGTGGTCCCAGGAGCACTGGGAGCTGTGCATCACTGCACAGGAAGACTATTTTGAAGGAGGCGGCATGATCATTTGTGCCGAATGCTCTCCTTCAGACTTCGTAGGATGCTACAGTCACTCAACCAGTCTCCAATGAATGTCGAACAAAACATGTGTGCCCTTCGTCATGCTGTTGACCTAATACATCTTCTTCAGCCTTGGAAACACTAGACCCATCCACTGAAAACTGCTATTTGGTCTCCAAGTTGGAGTTATGGCTCCACCTCTTATTAGCAGTGATTATTGTCACATAATTTGATGTTTGCTCTCTGCATAAATTTAAGGTCCATAGTAAAATTGCAAATTTCCACCTCTTTTCCAGATGTGGCAGGAGCCCTGGGAGCTGTGTTTCACTGCACAAGGCCACTTCAAAGGAGATGGCAACCAAATTTAAGTTATGGTTTTTGCTTTTTATAGGCGCAGAATCTGAACTTCTTGATTGCACTTCTTTTATGTAATTGAATTCGTAGAGCACGCCTTTAAAACTTGAAATGTAAAAGAAGAAATAAATAAAATAGGAGTTATTCTGCAGGAAGTAAAGAAGCAGTTGAAGAGCAACATTAAGAACAATCGACAAGATGGGAAAAAGCAGTTCACAAGCATTAAATAAAATGATCCAGAAAGTAAAGTTAGAGGGAGCGAAACAATGAAATTCAACGAACAGGAACGCGAGCAGGCTGAACTAAAAGTCTCAAGCAGTGACTCTATCAACAAAGTGAGCAGAGTGAGGATGAATTTAAAGAAAAACACTGTGAGCCAGCACGAGAACACAAGAAAAAAGATGCAGTGGAACAGTGAGATGAGCCTCGCCGTTACACTCAGGAGAAGAGAAGGGAGGCAGCAAGCTGCAATATATTAAACAGAGAAGTTTTAAAGTGGAAGCCAAAGGTGTAGATGTAAAGATAGGTGAAAAGAAAGAAACAGAAAAGAATAAAGAAGAACAGGAAAAGAGAAGCGTGCATGTAAGTGTGTCTTTGTGTGCGAGATCCTGTATGAGCCGTGTAGAGCGTGGGCTGCATGGCTGAGCAATTTCTGTCCAGTTGACTGGTTGTGTGAGTGTGTGCAGTGGGGGGTCCCAAGGAGGGCTTTGATCATTACCAAGTGTGACAGAAGAGTTCTGACAGAGAGGTAACCCCCCAACCCATCCCACACACACACACACACACACACACACACACACACACACACACACACACACACACACACACACACACACACACACACACACACACACGCACACACACACCAAGTACCAGCAACAACATCACCATGACCACTAATGTTACTCCTATACATGGGCAGAGGCTGAGGTGTTCAGAGGGTGGACCTCAAGTCAGTTTATTGGCTTTTCAACTGACTGGAAGTCTTGCGATTTGAATTATTTTTTTGTATTTGTATTACAGTTTTTTATGATTGCATAAACACTACAAACAAAAGAATTAAATAATTATCAACACCTTACACTCAAGGAGCAAAACATTTTGGACTGGATTTTCACCACTATAAACGCAAAGTCAGCCTCACATTTTTTGCAGAACAATGCACACAGTGATTTGCAAAACACTAAACACACTTGTATACATTAGACACAGAAGTAGATCATGATGTCACTTCCTTGCAATTCCAAAGCACTGACTGACAAATCACCACACCTGTGAGCCAGTTGATTAAACACACACATCAGGTGTGCAAATACATGATTGCTTTATTAAGACACACCAATCAGGTTTGAGCACTATAAAACCACTGTCATGCCAATGTGGGCCCTTACAACACAGATCACATTCTCACATTTTTGGACCGATTGTACAACCTCATCACAGTAATTAACCAAATGCACCAGATGCAATACATTGTCATCTGGAACAACGTGTCATTCCACCGCTCTGCTCTGGTCCAGAACTGGTTTCAACACCATCCACAGTTTACAGTACCGTACCGTCCACCATATTCTCCATTTCTAAACCCCATCGAAGAGTTTTTCTGGGCATGGGGGTGGAAGGTTTATGATCTCCGGCCCCACGCTCAGGTGCCCCTCATTCAGGCCATGGAAGAGGCTTGTGACCAAATTGACGCTGCAGCTGTGCAAGGATTGATCCGTCATTCAAGACGGTTCTTCCCACGTTGTCTTGCTGATGAGGCTATTGCCTGCGATGTTGATGAAATTCTCTGGCCAGATCCAGCTAGACAAAGAGATGTGTAGTATTTAATTTATTTTATTCAGATTGCTTTTTGTTTTCTTCTTTTACTTTACAGTACTTTTAACCTGTACTGGTAGTACAGTATTTTTATTTGTCTATTTTCTGGGCTTACAGTGTTGGGACATGTTTTGTTGTGATTGTCTATGTTGACTGATTTTGGTTATATGAAGAGAAATAAATTATATTTTCAATAGTCTGCAGCATTGATCTTTCTCTGAACACTTCATTTACAGTAATCTAATCACTGAGAGGTAGAACTGCTAAATGTGTTTTAAGTTAAACACAGCAGTGTGCAACTGGTTCAAACAGAATTAAGCCTTATGAAATGTGTGTGTTTCATATGGTAACATAATGTTTTTTATAAATATGTATATAGTTTGTACAATAGTGTTTCATTTTGCACAGGATCTGAGGTGTTTTGCATATTGTGTGTGTGGTTGTGCTAATTGTGAGTAGCGTTTTGAAATTCCGAGCCCCGTTTTCAAAATCGTAGCAATCATTAAGCACTTGTAAAAGTCCGTATATGACTTGTTTCTCAAGTTGAATATCAAGTCTTTCCTGTCATTTAAACTAAGGTTATGACTAAAGTATATTTCTTTTGTCCGACCCTTTGAAAATTCTGATGCAGAATGAGCTAAAAATGTCAAACAGAAAACAGTAAGATTTGAGATATACAGATACATGGCAGGTTGGAACTAATACATTAACTTTATCCTGCTTGTTTTTAGAAATTATTTTAGATTTGAGATTAGTTTGGTTGTTGTTTGTCATTTTGCATACGTAGTTTTTTTCATTATGAGTGTGGCATGTCTGAAATAAATAAATAAATGATGTCTTTCTATTTTATCATTAACAAATTTGGAGCCTTATTGTAAAATAAGTCAGTTCATTGGCTTTAACTGGTTGGAAGTCTTGCTATTTGAACTATTTGCTGCATTTGTCTTAAGATTTGTTTCTCAAACTAAAAATCAAGTGTTTCTTGTCATTCAAACAAAGATTATGACTAAAGTTTACTTCTTTTGTGCAGTTTGTCCGAACATTTGCAAAATCTAATACAGAATAAGCTGAAAGAGTTAAAATTCAGGTAATGTTACCTAATGTTTAAATCTGAAAACCAGTGATGAGACGTTTTTTTTTCCATCTCACCTGACAAAGTGCAGCCTAAAAAACTATGAATTGAAGCCAAAAAAGAGGAAAATGATGGAGTCATTTTAGTAAATATGTTCTTGTAGTTTCTACAGGAAGCAAACAGGAAACAGTAAGACATGAGATATACAGATATGTAGTGGGTAGGAACTAATAAATTAAACTTCATATTGCTTGTTTTTAGAAATTATTTAAGGTTCAGATTGGGGTTTTTTGGTTTGTTTTTCATTTTGCATATTTTCTTTTTTATCTTTATGATAATGTGGCATGTCTGAAATAAATCAAATAAATAAATGTTATATTTCTATTTTATTATTATCAAATTTGGAGCTTTATCTAGTGCAGTAATGTTATTGTGCATTGTCCCTGTTAAATATAAACCTATGTGCTGGTGTGCATCAGTGGTGCAGTTTCTTAGTTTGATATGAGTTCAGGATCCCAGGTTCAGTTCTGGGTTATGAGTTGGTTTAAGTGTTTTGGTCTCAACACGACATGAAGCACTATGGTTCAAATGGACTTTCTCACATATACCAGGGTCCTTCAAAAGGTTCCATTTTGGGGCATGTCTGTTTACTATAAAGCCTTATATCACTGTCCACTGAAACTTAATGACGTTTGTCATTTCATTGCAGGGAAAGGAACGTTTCAAGCTGGCACGCTGTTGCTCCAGGATCGAATAACCTTTTAAAATGAAAAATTTGGATCGTCACTGCATGGATTTGCTCTCACTCGACTCGTACATGTGGACACTGATTTTAGTCACAAAGACCTGGCTTAAGTTGGAATTATACTTCCTTGTGGGTGCGAACATGATCACTTATGAACACCTCATACTCAGCCGTTAAAAGTCATTATTTTCCAAAAGTCATTTTTTCTTGCTCACATTAACCCTCTGAACCCCAAGAATCAGTCAGCAGGTTTGAACTACTCATCCGTGACGCACCATTAGTCAGGAAATTTAAGAAAGTCTAAGCTTACAATTGCAGTAGTGATCAAAATTATTTTCTTCTACATGTCTCAAAAAGTAGCCAAAAACAAGTCATTTACTCTATGCAGACTCTGCAAAACTAAAATTTTGCACTTTTCAGTTTCAACCGTGAAGCCATAATTGACAAAAATTCAAGAACTTTTCGGTTGAACTGCAGGCAGTGTTTACACAGAGCCGAGAGCAGACAAGTATGAAAGTACATTAAAATTGTAAGTAGTAAAGTATCTACAGTTTGTAGAGTCAATATTTCGTTTTCCAGTATTGGTAACACTTGTGGCCATTTGGAAAAATGTTAGTTCCACATTTTTCAGTTTTTGTAAAATGCATAATCAAAGAAATTCAGCTTTCATGTTTTCTTTATTGATGGCATTATAATCTCGTTACAGGGGAGAGTAGGGTAAGATGGACCAATGGTTGAGACACCTCTTGTTTCTACAAAACCATGCAAGAAATTGGTCATATGACCAAATATTTTTGAAGAGGTATCCATTTTACTCTCCAGGTGAAGAGAAGCAGCACATGGAGTAAGAGGTGAGAACATTTTAGTTATCAAAACAGGTTTTTTGCTTTTCAAAGTACATTTTTTATGTTTTCTTGTTTTTCATGTGAGACTATTGGACAAGTACTTTTGTTAAAATGGTGGCAGTGGAGTTAGTTGAGTCACTGGCTCCACCTATGATTATTGGTAAATGACATAACTGCAATTCTATATTGTAGTTTTACATTTTAGAACCAAAATGATAAGACATTTTCAGACGATGTGTCTAAGTGGAAGACAAACAGGGCTTCAACTCCTCTTTAGGATTTGGGGAGCGCTGTAGGAGAAGTAAAGAATGGGAAGTCCATACGTCAGGTGGCAGATGAAGATCAACAGAATGACTTTAAAGCGATTCATGGACAAAAACAAAGTAACCAGAATTGTTCTCAGGCTCAGGAAAGAAAGAGTCGAGCAGTTGCAGATACTATGATTTATTTACAACAAGAAAACATGCAAAGACTACAATTCCCAACGGAAGTGTATTCCCAGAAAGGAGAAACAGCAAACTACTGAGAACTACAGGGCCTCTAGTGGCTGGAAGACTAAACAAGGAGTTTCTATAACAAGAGAACTGACCCACGGCAGGTACTATAACCTGGGCAGGAGAGGGAAAGAACTAAGATTGTAAATCTACAGAGAAGTTCCTAAACTAAAGAGCGACTATGCTCACACAAATTTCAGAATACGCAACTAGATGTCAGCAAAAACAGTAGCAACCACGAAACAAGATTACGCTCTAAGATAAGTACGAGAACTAGAGAGCTACAAGCAATAAACCAAAACTAGATTAACTAGAGAACCGGAGATAACACTACTCCACAACATTGAATGAGTCAAGAAACATTATACAAACCTACAATAGCTATAAACTAAAACCGAGACTGCTTGTTACCGGGACAGAACTGATGGCAAACAACTAAGAAGCTGGGAGGCTGAGAACCAGACGAGGGGGGGGTTCTGCTGGGCTGTGTTGGATGGTCGTGGCTGCGACGGCAGTGGAGGACTCAGACGGAGGTTGGGAAGTGACGGAGATGTTCCAGGAGACATCCAGAGGAGTAGACAGAGGTGTTGACGGATCCAGATGGGTCAGAACGGGTTGACAGCAGGAGCAGGTGGTGGTCTGGACTATAAAAGAACAGAAACAGGTTTACTAAAGGTTTACAGTAATAATGGCTAGAGTGAATTGGTCAAAGACTGACTGTTGGCATTCACAATCCGGCATCGAATGCTGAGTGGAGTCAGGTTATAGTGTGTAGGGATTGTCGGATGACTGGCTCTGGCACACCTGCTCCTGCTTATTAATCCAGAATTGCCCTCACCTGCCGCTGCCACCAGCGTACCTAAAAAGGAAGCAAACAACAAGGGGAAGGAGGGGCCCTATCCAGAGCCTGCAGGGGCAGGCCTAACAAGAACAGGGTTCAAGACAACAGGACCTGTCCACCGGGTCTTAGATCAACAAATAGAGACATATCTTGCATTATATGAGGTATAAAAGTTGAAATGTTACTTCAACATTATTGATGGCACAATTTACCCCAACATATTTTCTCCAAAGGTTCAATTTATCCCTTGCCAGGGGCAAGTTGAAACAAGACACTCTTTTTTTTTTGGAAAGCCATATTTTAAAAACTGCTTAATTTATATTCAAAGCAATTATTCCCAGGGATGCCCCACATCCTTAGACATTACTGTCATGCCTCCACTGTAATGACACCTCAAGTAAAAGCTGTCTCATCTTATCCTGCTCTCTCCTACTGCACAGAAAACAGCTTCGACTCACCTCTGCTTCTACTCATGGTTGTTCTGTTTCCATAGAGGTTCGGGACTTTATACTGCAGTGAAAAATGAGCCCACAGTGACTAAAAATGTGACAGGAGCACACAAAAAAGCCACGCAAAGAAAAAAACCTGCTACCCAAAATCCTACACAAATCGAAAATAATCCTGCACGGCCTCAAGTGCCAGAAAAATCGTTTGCTCATTTGAGTTTACAACTTGGAATCCAGTAATTTAAAGTTTGTTCACCAGTACCCTGCACCTGTATTATTTTTCATAGTTCGATTAAACTGCACCTAAAAAATGACCAAAAGTGACCCTAAAGGCGATCAAATCATCAGACCCTGTGAAAATACCAGCCGACGCTCCCCCTCTAATAATAGAACATTAATTTCCCAATTTATTTTGTCTCTGGTTGCCGGCCTGCCAGTCCTTCAGGTGTTTTCATTGAGGTTCGGGTTTCTCAGACACTCTGTGAACTGGTAATTAGTTTCTGCTGGCTTTCTGTCTCATAGCCTTAGTGTGTGTGTGTGTGTGTGTGTGTGTGTGTGAGTCACATCCAGACAGAAATCAATTTCAGGCGGAGATCTATCAGCTTTTGTACCCGGCGATCCAATCATCAAATAATGCATCTGATATCACGCTGTCGAGGTGGTCCGTTCACAGAATGATTCACTCTCTCTCTCTCTCTGTCTTCTTTCTCCCTCTTGTTCACTTTCTCTCTCTTTCTCTGTCCAATTCTTATCTCCGACTAACACTATCTCACACAATCTATCACACACACACACACACACACACACACACACACACACACACACACACACAAAGGTGATGGATAGTATTTGGAAACACAGCTTCACCTGAGTATTATAAGAGGGAGGAAAAAAAAAGAAAATCCTTCAGATTCTTTTATGCTGTGAGATATCTTCAGTCTGAGATGTTTACAACACGCCAGGAGATGTGTTGTGATTCTGCAGCATTGATCTTTCTCTGAACACTTCACTTACAGTAATCTAATCACTGAGAGGTAGAACTGCTAAAAGTGTTTTAAGTGAAACACAGCAGTGTGTAACTGGTTCAAACTGAATTAATCCTTATGAAATGTGTGTGTTTCATATGTTAACATAATGTTTTTTATAAATATGTATATAGTTTTTATATAGTTTCCCCTAAAAGCAAGGATCAACTGCGTTACCGACAGGTGGAGAGAATTGTACAAGTGAGCGCCTCCTCTCATTGAAAATCACTTGAGCTGCATTGCTTTCTACTTCATTAAGGTGGCCGTGCAGGAAGTGTACGTCTGCCACTCTTGAGATCAGTTCCTTCCACCATTCAGTATGTCGCAGCTGAACGGTGGAGCTAACCTTAATGAAACTCTCTTTGGTTGATTCTGCAGAAATAAACCTTAAATTAAGGCCTTGGTTATTTGCAAGCTGGACTTTATCCTGACAGCTTCGCCAATATTTCTGTTTGTAATAATGAGATTTTAATATTCAAGTCTGTTGCTGAGATTTGGAGGCATGGTTTGCTAAGATGAAACTGTGAGACCATCATAGAGGTAAAAGCATAAGCAAAAGTAAAGCTGCAAGCAGCGTTGAACAGGTCCTCGCACACTCGCGCACGTCGGGGTGTGGCAGAAATTTCAAGGAACAAAGACTTAGTTGACCAATGTCAAGGATTATATTACAAAGTTTCTTGCAATGGTACATGCAAACATAATGGCTACAATTTCCCGTTAGCAACAGTTGCCTCTCTGACTATGGCTAACTTTTGGAAAGTCAATGTCTTCAGACTTGGACTCTCGTCCAGCCAATGGAATTTTGGCCAGATTGGACCATGTGCAGCTGAGATATAAACACTTCAGTCGTCATGACGAGACATCGAAATTCACTACATCCCCACAGACATGACGTTTGATGAAAACTCACAATTTTCTCCCTGAATCATCATCAACCAGCCTTAAGATGGCTTATGTCACCACATTTGAGATTAATATGGACAACGGGATAACAATAGTACATCAAAGTGTAAAACATGTCATTTTCTGTTACCAGCATGTGGCACTATGACTATGAGTGGATAATGGCATGTGGATGTGATTGGGGCAGGACTCTGATCAAACATGTAAAGTTTGAGGCAGATGGGAGCATGTAGAGGGGAGTTAGACAGTACTTCCTCTTTTATGAAGAAGCATCAAAGTTGAGGGGGACGCCATGGCCACGTCCTTTGACTGATGTGGAAGATTTTGATAACTTTTCATCGTTAAGGCCTGTTGCATATACTGGCCAAATCTGAAGTGTCTTGGAGTTACCCCTGTGAGGATTTAACCCCTGAAAATAAGGAAAAATAAGAATAGAAAAAGTTAATGTTAAAGCAAAATGACGATCTTCCTGTTAGATGTAAGCTATGGATGCCACTGGCTTTTTTGTGCACTTGACGTGTTACATATACCTACCAAATTTCATAGCTGTAGGTGAAACGTGCTGTCCATAGTAGATGTTACAAATGTTGCAGGGGACCACTTTGTCACACACATGCAAGTCCCATAAAATATTGAATTTTCGCCAGTTCTGATGTGTGCAATTTTTCTTGAGTTTTTGACCATGTTTAGGCCCTCAAAAATGTGATTCTTTTGGGCAAAAGATTATGCCTTACATTCCAATAGAGTCCTAAGCACTGTCAGTGCACGGGTCCTAATCATTGCCCAAATTATTGGTTTTAAACCTAAATCACAACTTACAGACTGACTTTCTCACTTTTCTGCAGTCATCTGTTGTATTCCTGTGCAATAAAGAACAAATTCTTACATTTCAGTAAGTTTTATCTCCAATTTAAATGGAAATGCTTTAGATAGTGAACCCGGTTTCAGTGACTGGCTACAGTGCTCCCTTGTTTACAACCTGACTGCTGTGCTGCAATGACAAAATAACATTACTGTAACTGATATGCCTAAAAATACAAAAAAAATATGACCAAAGCTGTAATATAACACTTGTGTCAGGGATGTTAGTGTGTATCGGTTCAATGGTCCAACACATTTAACCAAACTAAATGTCAAAAGTTAGCATTATATGTAATGTTGTACATATTTTTGTACATATTCTGATTTAAATACAGTTTGTATGAGAAAATTGAGCAATGTTTATTAGTTTTGTTTTTTTCTCTTTAAAAAACAAAACAAAAACAATCACAATGTACCAGTAAGAACACCGTTAAATATCAGATCGATAAGCAGCATTGGTACAAGTAGTAGTACCATCAAAATTTTAACAATACCCATCTACAGTTATTTGTTTGAAACAACTTTTTTATCCAGTGCTACGGCCAGTAAATAAAAAAAAAACTGGCTGCATCCCCACTGACCTCAGCTGTATTATGTGGTTAATGCTAACATACAATGCTAATATTAACATGCTAAACTTTAAATGCCCACATTATTGTAAGATGGAGAATTTTTGTTTTTGCAATTATTTCTTGTACTTGTGTTTATTTGAATAGGGAAAACGGTCATGCGTTCCCCTTAACATCCTCCCTCATCTCCTTTATCTGCACAAAGTAAAATTTAGACACATTTTGTTCAATGGTAGCAAAACATACATAGTGGTTCAACTAGCAGACAACAGAAAATGGAACAAACTAGCGTTTTGAGTGACATCAATGACATGAAGCTCGCCATTACCCAGCTCAAGGTTGGATTGTCGTAACTGTCTTTACTCGAGTATTGACAACTTTAACATCTCATCTGCAGCTGCTATAAGAAATACAAATAATCACAACTGTACCAGCATCTTTACGCTGTTCACTGGTTAAATGCAGCATTGATCTGAAGGCTCCTTTATTTGTTTAGAGCCTCACAACAGCTGCTTCTGTGATCCAGGCGGTACAGTAAAGAAGATCATGCTCTTGTGGTGGCAGCTCAGTAGCTTTAAAACAGGTTTTTCTTCTCTCAATAAAATGTTTCTTCCCTCATCGACACTTTTCAAGATTTTAAGTTGTGCTTTTTGGGTTGTATTTTTTATTTCTGTGTGTTGTTATACTGTTTTTTTTGTGCATTTAAAAGGGAGCTTCTCTCCAGCACAGAAACACCTTAAAGTTCAGGTGTTTCTTCTGTTACTTATCTACATCATCATGTTACACATTTCCATAATGTCTACCCGAGCTTGAATGGCTCATTCAAGCCAAGAATGACGCATTATTTCCTTGCTAGAGCCACTTCTCCTACAATTATATCCCTACACTCATAGATATGTAGTTATGGAGCGTAACCAACATTACCCAGCTTTCCTCATCACAGCTGACCAATCAGAGCAGACAACGCTTTTCAGGAGGAGGGCCCTTTAACACACCGGAAGTGAAATCAAGCATTTTAAATGGAGCAGTATGAGAAGTATGTCAGTAATGTACAATATGAGAAAACTTAAGTGTCTTTTGAAAAAAAACAAACATGAAAACATATTCTAATAACCTGCAAAAAGTGAAATTATGAACCTGACAATGAGCATATAATGGGCACTTTGAGAGAAATCTGAAGAAAAATATGATTTCAGTGATTTTTGATTGACCTTAATTATGTTTGGGAGTAAAACTTCATTGTGCCGGGAATAGACGATTCATCAGTAGCAACAAGAAAAGTTTTAGGGAGAACATTCAAGAGTTTGTACCTAATTGAAATTAGATACAAACCACCATAATGTTATGGTGAGTGCAAAGGCTCAGGTGCAGGGAAGAGATCATGGACTCAGGTCAAATTTCTTAAATGCTTTTATTTGCAACACAGAAAAACTGGAACTACAATTTAACCGGAAACTAGAACATGGAACCGGAAGAGTAACTGAGCCGTCTACACTCGGCAAGGAGTAATCCCTCTAGAGGACAGGTGGAAAACTATCAACAACTAAAGAATAATGATAACCCACAGTTGGTAACACCAAAGCAGGAGATCCTAAAACAAAAGAATACATACTAACAGTGATCCTGAACCCATTAACCCAAAACCAGAATAGAGAAAACGGGATAATAATTTAACCAGAGATTACAGGATACAATTTATGCACTACCGTAAATACTAACACAGGCTTAACAACAAGTCTGGTAATGTTCAAGAACAGGGACTTAACTGGAGGCTTCGGAGGAACAGAGTTCGTGTTTGGGAACAGCCAGGCTCAACTAGTCCAGGTAAAAGAATCCTTCCAACAGATGTAGCGGCAGCGTTGGGGCGCCTTCAACAGGAGTGTGGGAATCCTGGCTTTCTCCAATCCTTTGTCCGTCGGGGTGGAATGGTTTCACAGGTGGCTGTGTGAAGCTCTTCCAGAGGTTCTGCTGGATGCAGGTGTATTCACTGAGCGTGTCCAGATGGTAGACGATGGAGGAGGCGATCAGACCGAAAGTCTGGGAGTAGAAGCAGGTAGGAATCAAACTAAACAGAGAGAACAGGATTACTAAAAGCAAAAACAATGATGGCAAAGACTTTAGTTGTGCAAGCACTAACTAGTCATTATTCACGGTCCCGCATCTGATTAAGTAGTGGATCAGCCTGATTGTATGACTCTCACCTGCACGCGATCTGCCAATCAGTACTAATCAACACCTGCACACCTGAGAGCCAGAAAGAGAGAGAGTGAAAGAGTGAGAGAACAGGGCCAGAGGAGGAGAGAGTACTGCAGCTGACCACAGCAACACATAAAAAATAAAAATAAATCAGAGTGTTTCCTCTGTGTCTCATGAACTGTCTGTTTGACCTCCACACTGGAAAATCTGTAAAAATAAGATCATTTGTTTATTATGACTTACTTTTGTGTAAAATGTATTGATTTGTGTGTTTTTAGTTAACATTAAACATTATAACGTTATAGTTAACATTAAAATGATCATCATTGTACCTTGCTAAATAGGCTAACGAGTTTTTTTTTTCTTTCTGGCCTTCAATAAAAATGGGTAATTTAAAAATGATCAATAATTATTTATTATATAGGCTTAAATTAAATTTAAAAAATCTATTGTGATGGACTTTCAAGCTGTATTGTCCAACCCTACTCCCTGTGATGTTAATATTTCAGTATTTTATACTTATTTTATTTCATAAATTAAGCTTACTGTTCTTCTTGATTGTGCTGTTTTTATTTTGTCTTAAAATAGCTTTTTTTCAAGCTTTATCTAGTTTCCTGTTTGGCTTTTTTGCACATATTTTCTTGTTGTCCATACATGTAAAGCAAAATATCCAACCCCAAAAATGCACCATATACATAAACTTGATTTGATTACATTTATTTCGTAGGAGCTTCAGTAGAAATCAACTGGTCCAGTTGATACTGATATCTTAAAATGCTTTGCAACATTTAAATTGTGAGTATTTGCTTTCAAATTATGCATAATTTAATTCCAAACTATGAGAATGACATTAAAAATAGAGAATTTTCACTCGGCCTGCGCTTACGAGCATTAACGGGTCAATCACAATGTGTATACTGGTGCAGATCCAGATTTAAAAAGTCTCCCCATGTTCTGTAACGACTCAGAACCAGACATGTGGACTTCCTGCGAAGCGTTGACTCAAAGAAACACAGACACACACCTGGTGTTACCACTTTGCAATGTGTTCTCAGAGTCTCGCATGTTTCCCTCTGAGAGCAAGAACAGCTTTTCTCGTTTGCTTCACTGGAGTTTGTGTCCATCTAACTGATTGTGTGTGTCGGTGTTTGTGTGTGAGGGAAAACATTTGCAGCTAGTTTGTGTATTTTAATGTAAAATGTATGTTCTGTGTGTTTATTAGCCGTATTTACTACAGTGTTTGAGCCATATATAGTGTATTTTGAGGCTTCAACATTGATGTCATAATGCATTGAGAGAGACAGCCTTTCCCACTGTGAGGTCGTCATGGTTACCGCATGAAGACAAATGCTGTAAATATCTCTATTTACCATCAGATCACCACACACACACGCACACACACACACACACACACACACGCACACACACACACACACACACACACAACTGTGGACATATGGTTGGCACACACTCGTACAATCGTGCCCCTCATTTGTTTTATCTCACATTTTAACCAACTCGTAAACACACTCAAAAACAGAAAACACACAGATTCATCATTCACTTCTACACACACAACCTCAGTGCGACAATTATCTTTCAATCCCGGTGAATTATCATTCAGTCGTTTACACACACCGCTCCTCCTCTCGCTTCATTTGCCGCCTCTCACTCTTTCTCTCCTCCGGGAGAAAAGGTCAGCGCTCACCAGGAGACCCAGCGGCCTGTCAGAGGAGAAGAAGAAGAAGGAGGAGGAGGAGGAGGAGGAGGAATAATGGACCACAGACTAAATTTGTGCTTTAAATAAAGACCAGTCTCAGGTCATGTTCGGAAAGATCTCACACCACTCTGAAGTCAAGACACAACAGAAAAATGGCCTTTTAGGTCCACTTTAGGTCAGCAAACAGCAAAAATGTGCATCTCAGCTGGTCTCTGGTGAAAATTCTGACTAAAGCTAAGACAGATAAACCTCTTCTCTGTTCCTGAGATCAGATCTAAGGGGTTATAACAAATTCACGACTAATTTATTCTGAGTTATGCAGTTGTTTTATCTCTCATGACAACTCAATGAGCATAAAACTTTTGGACATGTTGGGTTTTGAATGGATCATGATCTTGTTGGACAAAACCGCGATAAATGCAGCTTAATGAAAATATGTGTTTCATGCTATTATTTTTTAAAAGCCACTTTTTGTTCCTCACATTAACACTCTGAACCACAAAACCTGACGCCAGATTTGAATTGCATGATATATTAAAAACAAATCACCAAATCACACCAGATATCAAAGCCAGAAACTGTAAAAACAACAACAATGAAATTTTTAACTTTATGACAATTCTTGAGTAGTTCTGTCAGGAAATCTGAACTTAAAATCATATTTGATCAAAAGCAATTTATTCTACATGTCCAATTTAAACATTTACCAAAAATACTCCATTTGCACTCACTATATTCTGCAGGAAAAAAAAATCATTTGCGAAATACTGTAAAAAAAAAAAAAAAACACAAAAATGTTCGCTCCAAAGCACAACAGAGGAGCCATTAGCAAAGATTTTCAGAATTTTTTGCTGAACTGCAGGCTATGTTTGCATAGACCATACAGTAAACAACATCCATCCATCCATTATCTATACACCGCTTGATCCTCACTAGGGTCATGGGGGGGCTGGAGTCTATCCCAGCTGACTCAGGTGAAGGCAGGGGACACCCTAGACAGGTCACCAGTCTGTCACAGGGCTACATACAGAGACAAACAATCACTCTCACATTCACACCTACGGGCAATTTAGAATAATCAATTAACCTCAGCATATTTTTGGACTGTGGGAGGAAGCCGGAGTACCCGGAGAAAACCCACGCATGCACAGGGAGAACATGCAAACTCCATGCAGAAAGATCCCGGGAAAGCCAGGACGTGAACCAGGGACCTTCTTGCTGCAAGGCGAAAGTGCTAACCACTACACCACTGTGCAGCCCCGGGGATCAGAGTGTTAAACACAAATTTCCTTTACGCTTCAATCTGCTGTGGTTGTAAGGAGGGTTGCAGTGTTTTCATTTGCAGACAATTCATCAATTAGCAGTTTACTCAGGGAAACAAAAGGAAGCACACATTGAACTGTTTAACACCTACCGTTCAAAAGTTTGGAATCACTTAGAAATGTCCTTATTTTTGAAGTTTTTTTCAATGAAGATAACATTAACTGAATCAGAAATACAGTCTAGACATTATTAATGTGATAAATGACTATTCCAGCTGGAAACAGCTGATTTTTAATGGAATATCTCCATAAGGGTACAGAGGAACATTTCCAGCAACCATCACTCCTGTGTTCTAATGCTACATTGTGTTAGCTAATGGTGTTGAAAGGTTTAGAAAACCCTTGTGCAGTTATGTTAGCACATGAATAAAAGTGGGAGTTTTCATGGAAAACATGAAATTGTCTGGGTGACTCCAAACTTTTGAACGGTAATGTATATCAACAAAATATGTTGATATCTCTTCTAAGACACTGAGACTGAAGACTACATAAAGACAAACTCCTTCTTTCTTGTGTTTCCTTCTGCTCCCCATAGAGAAAGACACCGAAACCAGGTATTAAACGGGCTCTGGTGCTAAATTATTAAAGAGCAGAAGATCAATAAGCTCTGATGTTATCAATTCTGCTATTGGCATTTGAGGAATTAAGAACATAAGTATCCTATTTATTATTGAGACACGAACTTTATCTTGCACATTTTTATCTCACCAACTTCATTTCTAGTTCATCTAAGATGCAATTTTGTTTTTCCTAAAGCAGAAGACAGACAGATTCTGCTCTTCGTGACAATGGTGAAGAGAAATAAACATTTAAAAGCATGCTTTGCAATTCACTAGAATCGATGCCGATGATGTTTTGCTCATTTATACTTGGGATCTTGTATTTTGATGGAAAACCGGGTTATGTATAAATGCGTAGCTGTCTCACGGTTTGTTTGAAACTGCTGAAAATGGGAGACAAACTGCTTTAGTTGGGATAAAATAGAGAAAAAAGGGGGACTTGGCTTCCTCTGTAGAAATCCTACTAATGTTTAACTGTCTTTCAACAACGATACGCTGAAAAAAAACAGCATGAAGCGGTTGTTTTCAGACAAAAATGTTGGTTAAAAATGGATAGCAAGGGGCTGCCAACCTGATATTTTGTGATGGGGAATAATAGCATGCCACTTCTAGCACCTTTCACGTGCCGTGTTTCTGCATTTTCAAGCTTTTCAGGTGTCATTTTATAGTTTCAAAAATGACAAGTGAAAAGGTTTAGGTTAAGGTCAAGGGGGAGGGTTTGTTCATTTAAGACAATTAAGAAATGACACGCAAAAAGTGAAAAAGTGCGTTGAGAAAAAACGTGAAGCACAGGCAAACTATTCGCAGGGTTGCCACAAAAACCTACTTTGTAGATGAAGAAAAAGAATAAACATGTTTCTATGCTTCGTCTTTTGCCTATTCGTTTTTATCAGAGAAAATAGTCAATCAGTGACATTAATGTCTCTTTAAATTGGCCACAAACTAAAGTGATTTCCACGTATCCTTAATTATCCTTCATCCTTAAATGCACTTCTTGAATATCATGTTTAAATATATGAAGTTAACAGCTATTTGATCAGAATCACTTTATTCTACAAGTCTCATTTATACATTTAGCAAAAAAAAACATCATTTGCACTAATAAGATTCTAAAAAATACTAAAAATTCTGTACTCCTTGATTTCCATGTAATTATCCTTCATCCTTAAATGCACATATTGAATATCATGTTTAAATATACAAAGTTTAACAGCTCTAATGTGCAACTGTCATGGTAGAAATAAGCAGCTGCACTGAGCACTAATATAAATATATCAACACACACAAATAACAGTTTACTACCAGCATTTCTCTCTTGCATCATTTGCAATAACATCAGTTTTTACCGTAATATACTTATGTTCCTGATAGCTCCCAATTATAACAACTTGTTCCTCTTGACTGAAGTCAGCAAAACATGATTAGTCCATTTTGCGTAGAAGAAGTGTCAAATGATGCATCAAAACCTCCTTTTATGGCAGCCTGATGAAGAAAACTTTTGTAAAACTACCTGTCATTGGGGTTTTAGGTTTTGTTTAGCCAGTTAACACAAAGAAAACAAAGCTACAATTAACTTGCTATGCAGAAAAAACACTGGTGCAGTATTGGAACACTGTACTTTGCAGTATCTTTGTTACCTCATTGCAATGGTATATTTTTATTTATGTGATGGTTTTTAAAGTTGGGTTTTTTTGCCTTTTCGGCTTTATTCAATAGGTGCAGTAGAGACAGACAGGAAGCAGGGGAGAAGAGTGGGGGAAAGACATGCAGCAAAGGGCCACAAGTGGGAATTAAACCCAGGCTGCTGTGTCGGGGTCCAGCCCCTATACATGGATCATCCGCTTAACCCATTGAGCTATACGGGTGCCCAATGTGATGGTTTTTGATTCCATCCATTCAAACCAAAGCAAATATAAACAGAATGCATACTGCCTGAACCCAGCATTTAAAATATTGTCATTTAATTTTGACAACTTTACTCAACTACGGCAATTAGCAGCTGTGAGAATCTGATGCATGTTCGTCCTCATTCATTTCACTGCTGATTCATACATGGGGCTATTTATCTTAGAGAGGTTCATCAAAAATAAATCAAGTCCTTCTTATGCACAATTTCCCAGCTACCACGTTTTAATTGGTGGATACCAAAGCAAACAAAGTGGGAGAGTGTGAGCAGCGACGCACTCAGTGATTTTATGCAGAACAAGTTAAGTGAAAGCGAGATACTGCAGAAACTGATTTAAAATATATTTTAAACAGCAAACTCTGATCTAAAGAAGACAAGTGTTGCCTGCTGCAGTAAAAACATAAACCCTGCCTGTTTGTCACAGTGGGTGTAATTAATGTTTTGGTAATAAAAATGTATGACAGTCTGAAAAGGGTCCATCATAACAACAAACCTACAGAGAATAATCACCTTTATGACCTCATGTTTAGCTCTGCAGTTCACTCGAATGACCACAATCTTATCGCACAAAATGAATATTAATACAGGTTAATGACATTAAATGTCAGACTCAACCTTAAAATGTGATTATTTTTGTTTCTCCTTGCTTACATTAACTCTTTAACTCATTAACTCGCACCTTCTCAGTTCCCATATTTCTGGTACACCAGCAACACTGATGATCACTCCAGCCCAGTAGGTGGCGGTAATTAACTTAAAGTCTGTTTGCCAGCTGTGAAGAAGATCCACACAGCACATAAAGCTTGTTTTATGCTTTCCGTGTCCATGAGGTCCGTGCAGCTCCGTGCGGACAAGTTATATCATTTTAGCAGCCACGCCCCTCAAGCAGCCGTTCTCACGCGGAAAATTTCTGCATCGTGCACCTCCACATTTTTATAACTGCATGGACGGAACCGCGCGGAAAAACGTGGCAGAGGACCAGGACCTACTCGTAGCTGAAGTCTAGAAATATGGGCACTTATGCAATTCATCACACAGAGATCACATTGGTAACCGTCCATCCATCCATCCATCCATCCATCTTCTACCGCTGGTCGGAGTCGGGTCGCGGGGGCAGCAGCTTTAGGAGGGAAGCCCAGACCTCCCTCTCCCCGGCCACATCATCTAGCTCCTCTCGGGGGACCCCAAGGCGTTCCCAGGCCACCTGAGAGACATAGTCTCTCCAGCGTGTCCTGGGTCTTCCCCGGGGCCTCCTCCCAGTGGGACGTGCCCTAAACACCTCACCGGGGAGGCGTCCGGGGGGCATCCTAATTAGATGCCCGAGCCACCTCATCTGGCTCCTCTCTACGCGGAGGAGCAGCGGCTCTACTCTGAGATCCTCCCGGATGGCCGAGCTTCTCACCCTATCTCTAAGGGAGAGCCCAGCCACCCTGCGGAGGAAACTCATTTCAGCCGCTTGTACCCGCGATCTTGTTCTTTCGGTCACTACCCAAAGCTCATGACCATAGGTGAGGGTAGGAACGTAGATCGACCGGTAAATTGAGAGCTTCGCCTTTCGGCTCAGCTCCCTCTTTACCACGACGCACCTGTACAGCGCCCGCATTACTGCGGAGGCCGTAGCAATCTGCCGGTCAATCTCTCGCTCCATCCTTCTCTCACTCGTGAACAAGACCCCAAGGTACTTAAACTCCTCCACTTGGGGCAGGACCTCATCCCTGACCCGGAGAGTGCACTCCACCCTTTTCCGGCTGAGGACCATGGACTCGGATTTGGAGGTGCTGATCCTCATCCCAACCGCTTCACACTCGGCTGCGAACCGATCCAGTGAGAGTTGGAGGTCCTGGCATGACGAAGCCAACAGGACCACATCATCCGCGAAAAGCAGTGATGGAATCCTGAGGTCACCAAACCAGACCCCCTCAACACCCTGGCTGCGCCTAGATATTCTGTCCATAAAAATTATGAACAGAATCGGTGACGAAGGGCAGCCCTGGCGGAGTCCAACTCTCACTGGAAACGAGTTCGACTTATTGCCGGAGATGCAGACCAAGCTCTGGCACCGGTCATACAGGGAACGGACAGCCTGTATTAGGTGGTCCGTTACCCCATACTCCCGGAGCACTCCCCAGAGGATTCCCCGAGGGACACGGTCGAAAGCCTTCTCCAGATCCACAAAACACATGTGGACTGGTTGGGCAAACTCCCATGCACCCTCAAGGACCCTACTGAGGGTGTAGAGCTGGTCCACAGTTCCACGGCTGGGACGAAAACCACATTGCTCCTCCTGAATCCGAGGTTCGACTATCCGGCGGACCCTCCTCTCCAATACCCCTGAATAGACCTTCCCGGGGAGGCTGAGGAGTGTGATCCCCCTATAGTTGGAACACACCCTCCGGTCCCCCTTTTTGAAAAGAGGGACCATCACCCCAGTCTGCCAATCCAGAGGCACTGCCCCCGATGTCCACGCGATGTTGCAAAGACGTGTCAACCAGGACAGTCCCACAACATCCAGGGCCTTGAGGAACTCAACTCTTGAGGATGTTGCTATTAGAAAGCATCATCACCATGCCGTAGGTGCGACATGTCAAAATAACATCCACCAGAACCCATTTTTTTTCCTGCAGAACATCGCATTGTCATGAGATAATTAGTATCATTTGCTTCAGCTATCAGCAGTTTTAATGTTGTCGCTTATCAATGAACCCATAAAAGCAAAACCATTTCCACTTCTTTAAACATCAGAGCTCTTTCTTCAGATTGTCAGTTTTAATTTAGCAAACTACTGAATAACAGCACCAAAGGACTGAAACAGAGGTTACACTTCACAATCACCTGTAATAATGTGATCTTTGAAAACTCATAAGTGGCCCTCAGGACTTTGTGTTTCATATATTTGTGGCTTTTAAAAAAAAATTGCATTGAAAAGTATGACTATTCAAGGTAAATGGACGTGCAGGTTACCTCTTACTCCACTTGACAGTTTTGTTTTTGCTTTCTTGCTGCCGACAGAAATATGGCACAATACTTCCTAATGAAGGGAAAATAAATGACATGGGCGACATCCTTTAAAGCTGCAGGCATCCTTGACTGTCCTCTGCACAGAATAGATAGGATTTTCCTTTTTTCATCCAGCTGTCTCTTCTTTTTCTTTCATTTC
This sequence comes from Amphiprion ocellaris, assembly GCF_022539595.1. Lineage (NCBI taxonomy): Eukaryota > Metazoa > Chordata > Actinopteri > Pomacentridae > Amphiprion > Amphiprion ocellaris. The sequence goes on along the minus strand of NC_072773.1, from coordinate 7,243,022 downwards.
ACCATGTCCTTGTCTGTTACGTCTTCTGCTTTTAGTGAGACTTCTTTGGGAAAAACTTGGACACCACTGTGTAGACAGTGAATGCGCTGTTGTGTAAACAGTGTTTAGGTTGTGTTCCTGTGTTGGCGTAAACAACAAAATCCTAAAGTACGTATGCTCAGACCGTTGCACTCGCTCACAACACACACTACTGAGAGGAGGAGAATAGAGAAAAGAAGACCTTGAGTCAGAGAGGGAATAAGAAGAATAAGAAGATGAATTTGAAGGTGGATTTGATTCCCTCAGACAACTCCAAGGAGACTGACACAGGTGGAATATGAATGAGGAAATAGTGTGTCTGTGTGAAGGTGTGTGTCAGTTTGTGTGGTGGAGTAGGGGGCAAAGGAGAGCAAGTGGTGGTAGAGACATAGAGAATGAATGAAAGAACCAGAAAGAGAGAGAGAGCGATGTCGAGAGAAAAGAGAGGAAGCAAAGAGCCTGAAAGAAAAAACTAATAAAAGGCAGGAAAGACTAGTGAGCTACTGGCAGAAGACAATAAGAGAGAGACAAAAGGAAATGATAGATAAGAGGTAAAGAAACACTAAAGAAAAGCGAGAGTCGGGACGAGAATTAGAAGCTGGCAGACAAAAAAATGGTGGGAAGGTCAAAGAAGAAAAGTAGGACTATGGGGACTTAAGGACTTGTGTCTTCTCTTTCATAGTTTGTGCTTTGTCCTCTCTGTCTTCTGTCTTTCTGTATGTCTCTCAGGAAAATACATAAAATACTTTTTTTTCCCCCAAAAAGAGCTCTAAATTAGTCAGGTCAGTCTCCAAATCTTATAAAATTATAGGGTTTTAGCCTTAATATATATCATAGTAGGGTAACATGGCACTTTATATAAATTTTATAGGGTGTAATCCCTAATATGTAATTAACTCCGGTAAAATCACACTTTAAATAACATTACAAGGTCTAAACTGGAATGTTAGGTTAGTTTTGGAGTCAATCATAATATTTTTTTTTTTTTACTGGAAGACACTTAGATGGGCTTCATTAAAAAAATCTTGACTCGCCTCAACTGTTTTGTCTTGTTTGTGTTGCATCCTTGCAATCTCATTTATGCGCTGATAATGTTTTCATTATTCATCTAATTTGACATTTGTTGTATTGTAAAGCAAATTTTGTAATTTTGTTTTCGAAACACCAGTAAAGTTATTATCATTATGAAAACAGTCTGATTTATTAAAATTGGGGTCACTAACATTAGTTCTAAAAAAAATTCAAATGGTTTTGCCGCAGTATGGTGACACAAACTAGCAGGCTGATGAACTATAAGAGTATGCTACTGAATAAACAAAACTACAAAATGAGAAAAAAAAATGTTTTTACCAACAGAAAAACATACACAGTACGACAAGTGCAACAAAAAAACTTTCAATATCAGTACAAATCAAGAGGCTGACACCCTCTTCAGACACTCCTGCAACCAGAGGCCAACACAACAACTCTACAACCTACCAAGTACTAGAAATTAAATTATAAAGTAAAGCAAATAATATGAAGTAAACAGCAACCAGCACTTTTCCTATGAATGTCACAAAACATATGTTAATCTAAGTAGTCACAGGTGAAAACAGTGTAATATGGGCAACTTGCTGGACTTTACGTCTCTTTATAAAAAACACAAAATATTGGTAGACCGACATTTTACACAAAATCCAAACAAATACCATAGAAAGTCAGTACCTTGGAGTACAGTTCCACCCCAATGTCACCATAACAATCCAAATAATACAGGTTAAACACAAAGAATTTGCTTGGCTTACAGAGCATTAGCATGACACACTTGTGCTGCTTGTTTCTACGTTTCTCAGTCTGTTGTGTCTGGTTCAAGAGGAAAAAGTTAAACGTAGGTGTAGCAAAAAAAGTTAGATGTAAATACAGCAGATGAATAGGATGACACAAAGCAGAGTGGAAGAAGTAGAAGCGGTCAAAGAAGGGAGGAAAACATGAAAACAGAAGCAATGGGAGTGAAATGAATGGTCGAATTGAAGAAGATGGGAAATGCACTGGGAGGGGAAATAAAGGATGCAAAGGTCAGAAGAGCAGAAAAAGTTTACAAGAAACAAACAAAAGAGGAAGGCGGAGCAGCCAGATGAGCATAAGAATGAGAGGGAGCAAGTGAAAAAGATGGCAGACGATGAGGAATGAGGCGAGGCTGACAGATCAACGCGAGGGAAGGAGGAGGAAGCTGGTCTGGGGATCAAACCGGTCTCCGAGATCATTTGACAGCAGATGAAAAAAGCGGTTGATGAGGAGTGAAACGGTGCAGATGAGCAGACAGCAAAAATGAATGCAGACGAGGAGTAAAGGTGAGGAGATAAAAGGAAGAAGAAGAAGAAAAACACAGCGGCGGAAGGCTTAAGTACCTGTGGTGTCACCTTTGTTGGTGCATGACGCCACTCCTCTGCAATCATACAAATCAAGACGCCGTGGGTTGCTTGGAATTTCTGTGTTTCTACCTGCACTATATATAGCTACATAAAGCTGTGTGTTGTTTTTGGTTTTCATGGTGCTTCAGCTTCATTAAAGTTGAAGAAATAGATGAAGTATAGACAGAAATGTGAAGAGGACGAAAGCTAGTTGGGATATTTCACCTTCATGTCACAAACAAATTTGAGCATGTGTAGCAAAAGTGATGGGACAAAACTTTAATTCAAGGTTTTAGTTGACATCTTCTCAATCTTTGATTTTCAGCAGGGCTACATGCTGCATGTCATCAATAAATCAATACCATCTTCATTTTTGCAGTAATTATGACACCAAAACCATAGACAGGAGCATCAGTTACAATCACAAGCATCTGAGGTTTTATAAAAATCTGCGATACAGGGTCGGATTCAGAGGAATTGTTATACGGAACGAAAGACAATGCGAGCTCAGACAGGCATAGCTTTTAATTTCCTGCAGCAGATGAGGATTGAAGTTATTCCACAGAGATCGGAAAATCACCCAGCGTTCACACAATGATGGTGACAGCTGGATGATTGTAAGGAGGAACCGCAGCTTTGAGGAGGATGTAGGTGAATAATCTGTTCTTCGGGGAAAACAGTTTTTGCTGCCGAATATTTGGAGTCAGATCATTTGTATTTTGGGTAAGGTAAGCCTGAGCAAAACTGAAGCTGAGTGTGGTAGATTAAAAACCCTCGTAATCAAATATTCTACTATTTAGCGTTTGAAGTTGTAATAGGTTCTATGTGCAACATTCAGAACCAGTGGATGTTGCTAGAAATTTAGCATCTAAGACCAAAACAAATCATCATCTCAGTCACACTTTCTCCTTCCCTTCAATTTCAATAACAATCTGAAAGGTTGTGTACATGAGCTCAATCCAGGCACAACCATTAAACCATGCTAGCATTATAAAATACATTGAATGGCTGCAGGAAGTTGTCAGTTCAAACATACTCATCTGCATCATCTTCTCGCCACTTGTCTTTGCTCCACTCCATTTGTATCTGTTTCCATGATCCGTTGATTTGGAGCAGAACAATGGACAGGATAAGCATCACTAGAGACTCAGTGATTGAGCTACAATGAAAGAAGTCCATGTAAATTAGGTCAATAATGCAAATAAAACTACAGTTTTTAAATGCTTTGGATGTTTAGAACATCATCTGAATGCTGGACTGCACTATTTCTTTTCCAGTGTGGTGTGGTTGGTCAGTCTCAGTCTGTTTACAAGCACAGGGAGGGCAAACATGTCACAAGGGTTAATGGAGATGGATCCAAATGCAGACATAACAAACTGGCAGGTTAAAGTACAAAAGATTGGGCATGGTTACAAAGGCAAGGGGAGTGAACAGAAAGCAGCTGAGGGTTCAGGAAAGCTCAGAAAAGAAAAAGTCCAAGGAGGACAAACTGATGGAAACCAATGGAAAACGCAGGACTATGTTTGTACATGACAGTAATTGTGAGACAAGACGAGCACAAGACGAAACAGATCAGGGCAATCAGAAACAGGGCAACAGACAGAGGCAGGAAATGAAGACAACAAGAGACACAAGGGCAGAGAATGTCAAAATAAAACAGGAAACAAACAGCACACAGCCTGAGATAATGACACAACAGTTTCAATGGGAGGGACTCATGTGCACTATTGCAATGCACTATGGCTGCAAAACATAGAACAGAAGGTTTGATTACAACATACAGAGAAAGTGTGGCTTCTTTATCTGCAAAGGATGCTATAACCAAACTACATTTTTACATAGAAGAGAGGTGTTTGCTGCTGTATCAATGCAGAATTTACATTCAGAGTCTAGCATTGAAGTAAACCAGGACTCGAACATGCTATTCAAAATGCATTTACGTCCTCATATTCGCATTAATTTCTATACTTTTACACAGCAGATAGGTGTTTGCTGCTATTTAAGTGGTATATTTATGTTCAAAATCTCACGTTGTACCTTTAAGCAAGCCATAACCCTTACTTTGAGCTAAAAAAAATAATAGATTAGCGTTTATGTCCACATATTCCCATGAATTTCAACACAATTACAATCTTTTAGAGACCAATAGTTCTATTTTTAAAGAGTTTGCTGTTATAACTGTTTGGAAATATGTCTTTAATGTGAATTTTGGACATTTTTTTTCACACTTGCTATGAATTGGAATTATTTTTGTAGAGACACTACATTATGGTACAATAATTACAGCAGTGTGATAAAAAAAAGCACTAAATAAAGCTCTAAAAACACACTTGCATCGTATTTTTTTTCTCACTGCCACACTGTAACTGTTTTCTCTCAGGAATCTAGTGTTTATTTGGTGCTACAGGTATTTCCTATAAAGCAGTGGTCACCAACCTTTTTCAAGCCAAGATCACTTTTCATGTCAGACAAAAAGCAAAGATCTACCATCCATTTTAGATTTACTTTACAGCTTTTAGATTCTAAAATTTAGAAATACAGAAATCAATTCATGACTCATGCTGTTAGCTTGTACTTTGTATGTATCATCTGGCTTATCATGCATGTATCCAATTGTGTTATATGTTCCTTGTTCCCCATTCCCCTCTTCTCCCATCCCCCGCCCCCTCGGGGATCCAAAATAGGATTTGACCTTTACAGCACAGGAGGAAAGAAAGGGAAACTTTTCTCTGTTTACAAGACCCCAAAAGTGTCCAATAGCCCTTGCCTGCAATTCAGTGTAATTTTGCAGTTTAATGATTTCCATGTCCACACCATTTGGTAAGGAAAACCCCTCCTGTCTGTGGGAATAAATGGGTTGCTGATAAATCTCACAATGTCCTCCATTTTATCCATTTCTTGAAACCGTCTGTCAAATTCAGCCCTCACTTTATCCACACCGACACAGAATTGTTCAGGGTGGGCTTCTCTCACATTATTTGAAAGTCTGTCCAAGTTTGGGAAGTGTGTGAGTTTTCCATTTCTCAGCTGAGAAATCCACAGACTGAGTTTGGCCTTCAGTAGTCCTCGGTGAACTTGCCGTGGTTTGTGGCACGTTGACACTCCAAGTTACCTTTCTCTGAGAGAACAGTAGACTGGTGACAGATGAGGCACACAGGGTTGTCTTTAACCAATGTGGACAAAAAGTGATGTTCCCATTCAGAGTGGAAGCGGTACGTTTTTGCCTTTTTTATGTGTTTGTCCACCATCTCGACTACTAGTCTTGCCGAGTGGTTTCTTCTTCATCTGTTAAAATGCTGGTAGCCCATAAGCTGCGTAGCTGACAGTTTGGATGACCCAATCAGAGATCGGAGACAGGGCAGCAGATTTGCAACAAAACTATGATTGGTGTAAAGTAGTAAATATGTATTTTTAAAAATATTTTACATTATATATTTTTCTTTTAGAAAAATATATAATGTCAGTTTTTTTGACACTTTTGGTGTCACTTCTTTGTCGCGCCATCCTAAAGGTGTGAAGGATGTGTCAATGTCAGCCGATATCAACACAGCATGTACAACGGATTCTCAACATATTCTCAATTTTAATTAAGCATAATAAATCCTCTGCGACTCTGAATTTAGACACAGTACGTGAGCAGCAGCAACACTTTATACTGAGCAACCTTCTGAACCGTGACACAACATGAAAAATAAACAGCAAGTTTAATGAAGAGCTGCTTACTTCTGATTGCTGCTGTGGTGGAACTTTAAGATTTCTTCAATCTAGAGAGTGTTTCTTTTTACATGGTGTTTGAGGTGGTAAGCTTTCTGACCCTGAGGCCTTCAAAATCCATTGAGTATCCTTAATAAGATTTCAAAGATCCGCGGTCATCAATCTTAAAATGAGCCTGCCTTTCTACATTTCAGGAAAACTGACTTTCGGAGAGTCCGGCAACCAGCAGGTGAGGAGAGAGGGTGTTCACCTCTGCAGACACACAAAGCTGCAGTTCATCACTCTTCTCACCAATTTAATTTGGAAGGGACAGCTAAGGAAAGACTCCCTCTTACTTCCCATTTATTTAACATTTTGCCGAGGACAAGTTCTGCTGATAGCTGTACGATTACAAGCCGCCTTCGCTGGTGTCTGTGTGATGACAGACCTCCAGGACATCCTGAGTGAAGGTCACACATTTACCACTCACAAAACTGGGATCAGTCACATTAATGTGGAGGAGCCAGGAAGTAGTGACTCAAGAAGTAGTGACAGCTGTGTGGGCGAACCGACTGCGTTGCATGCTCAGGCAAAATAGCAACATCAGAGATCCACAAAATGCCCTTTAGCAATGCGCCTGATACTTGTCACTACGATGTTCACAGAGTTTGTCGCTGTTATTTGGAAATGTCAAAAAACTTGTTTATGGGTTATTATTAGATACTGAGAGTGTGTCATGGAACAAATAGGTCTAGGATTCAGTGGAATATTATTTCAAAAAGAACTGCACTACAAAACATGTTGGGAATAAAAGAGGGGGTTAGAAATAGAGTGGTCTAACCCACAAAAAGTCTGAACTGAGTTTTATAAAGCTTCTGTAATATTTTGTGCTCTATATTTTTGTGGCAAAGTGGTCGAACCTACAACCTAAATACAGTGTTACAGTGACTGCTAGACCATTCTTGAAAACACAAAACTTTGAACCCATTTTTCTCAAAAACTACAGAAAGTGGGTTAGACCACTCTGCTTCCAAACCCTTCAGTATATCCCCTACTTTTCCTGAACCAGGTAAAAAATGTTAAAAACATTCAGGCAATGCTAAAGTAGCAAATTTTCACTCTTATAAGTTGCTGCAAAAATACAGCCACACTTAACTGAACCGTTTTGCCAAAATGTTGTTAAAACCCATAAAATGTAGTGGTTTTTGGAGTAAAAATAATAATAAATACTGTCATTCTTGTATATTATGTTGTTTTTTTCTATATTTTCTATTGTTTTTATGTTATTTTATTTTACCTTCACTTTATACCCTAATATTCTGTGTTGTCTTATTGTTTACCCCTTTGTTGAATATCCATGCTGCTGTAAGAACTTCATTTTCCTCTGAGGATTAATAAAGTCATCTAAGTCTACTATGCTGCAATTTAAGGCAAAACAGATTCTGAAAAAAGAAGCCTGTTGCAAAGAATTTCAGCGTCTGGTTTGATAGTAGTTTAAGATCGTATCGGCACACCACAAGCTTGTTGTAATGATCTGTCTTCTCTAACTACGTCTGAGCGATAAAATAATAGTTTAACGTAGTAATTTTGTATGAATAAAAGGGAGATCATTCCTTTATCTTTATTTATATTTATGCATACATACAGTTTTTAGATACAGTTTTTCATTGATAAAAAGCCTCGAGTGGTTAAATTCAAAGTAAACTGGTTAATAAATAATTATTCATCCTATTGACTGAAGTGTGATAGACTGTTCATCCCAAACCTCAGCTTTTAAAGACACACAGATCATTTTACACACTTCCATCTCAGCACGCCTGAATAACTCCAACAGGCTTTTTACCTGACTGAGCCACAAATCTATCGATTGACTCCAGACTGTACAGAACTCAGCTGCCAGAACAAAGAGACGTGATCACATCTGTTTAAACCTCTTTACTCGGACTCACAGTATGTTTTAAGATGTAGTTTAAGATTTTATTACCTTTTAAGGCCCTTTATGGTCTAATTCCCACATTTACCTCTGATCTTTTAGTGTCGTAGTTTCATATTTTCAGGCAGAAGACTTTGGTCTATTCCAACTGAACACCAAAGAGACTAGTGACATCAAAACATTCAAAATTTGTAAACTCTCCACCTTAAAATATGAAGAGCTATGACATGACATATGTTGGGGTTTGGTGCCATAGAAATAATGTTGAAGTGAATTGAAATTGAATATAGATGACAGAAATTATGCATACTTAAGCGGAGGCCATTTAAAATGAGTGTTAAGGGGTTTAACTTAGGGGTTTGGAAGCAGAGTGGTCTAACCCAGTTTCTGTAGTTTTTGAGAAAAATGGGTTCAAAGTTCTGTGCTTTCAAGAATGGTCTAACATTCACTGAAACACTATATTTGGGTTGTGGGTTCAACCACTTTGCCACTAAAACCTAGACCATAAAATATTCCAGAAATTATATAAAACTCAGTTCTGAGTTGGTTTTTTGTGGGTTAGACCACTCTGCTTCTAACTCCCTCAAATGAACCTAAATGTATTGCAGTGTTGTGTTCATTTGAGTGGGTTGGAAGCAAAGTGGTCTAACCCACAACAAATCAACTCAGAACCGAGTTTTACAGAATTTCTGCAATCTTTTATGGTCTAGATTTTAGTGGTCTAACCCTCAACCCAAATATAGCGTTATAGTGGTGCTTCCAATGTTAGACCATTCTTAAAAACACAAAACTTCAAACCCATTTTTCTCAAAAACTACAAAAGGTGGGTTAGATCACTCTGCTTCCAAACCCATCAAAGAAAAACTGATTTATTGTACATCTGGATCTGACTGTAGTTTAAGTTTATTAAATACTAAAATCCAGTAACTATCTTGAAATAAATAGCATCTGCCTGTAATATTTCTTTATCATGCATGATAGAAGTGTACTACCTGAGAATAGTGTTACTTTTTCTGTTCTAGTCCTATTTTAGCTTACTTTTCTGATTTTCAGTAACATATCATACTTACTGTATATCTTATTGCCCTTCTATTTTTCACTGCATTTATTCTCATGCTATGCAATTGTATTTTCTGGCTAACGTCTGGCAAAAAGAATTTCCTCCAGGACTGATAAACTTTTATCTTCTTGGCAGATTACTACACATGTGGTGCACTAGTGAATGTCAGCAGCTGCAGAATAGTGTATATGATGGAGGACAGAGTTAAATAAAATTGTTAATTGCAACGACAGAACATGAGACTCAGTGCAACAGTGGAGTTTTATGTCTTTGGGGGTAAAATTGGAGCTGTACAGCACAGAGAGGGACCAATTTATTGTTAGTTTTTGGTCTTTTCTAGGAGCTTCAGTAAAAATCAGCTTGACATCTTTGTTTCTAAGTGACTGCTTTTACTCTTTTATTTGGATTTGTTCACCAAAAAAAGGACGGATGTTGATTATCAGGAGTCCGATCCTTAAATGAAACTACTGCAATCTTAGGAGTTGCAGTGATTTGGAGTGAAGAAGATGAAGAGAAGAAGAAGAGACGAAGAGCCACCTGGACAGTGTTTTGGTGATCGACTGGTATCATCGGTGAGAAACACTGAGGAAGGAGAGCAGGGGGAGGAAGAGGGAGGGAAGGGAGTAACGGTTGTCTCCATGGTGAAGCAGTGGTTGCCATGGTTACCCACACAGCCCGGGTCAGCGACTCCAGGAATGTGCATGCTATTTGCGCGCACACACACACTCTTGTCATTATCCCCCTGTCCCCTGTGTGTGTGTGTGTGTGTGTGTGTGTGTGTGTGTGTGTGTGTGTGTGTGTGTGTGTGTGTGTGTGATGACAGATGAGTCCTGTTGTCAGAGTCACCGAGGGGTGTGAACGTCCACACTTCAGGAGGTAAGAAAAGAGGTGTGTGTTTGTTGTAGTGTGTCTTAGTGCATCTTTCTGCTTCCTGTTGGGGGACACAAATACATGTTTGCATCTGGTATCTGGTGTGTGTTGCTGTTTGCGTGCTCCTGCTGTGTGTGTGTGTGTGTGCATGTTTGTGTGTGTGTGTGTGTGTGGCCGGGTCAAATAGGTTCATAGCAAGGAGGGGTGACGAGACAACTGTGACTCAACTGATGCTGCAACATGCCGACGCCTGTGTGTTTAACGCAGTAACTTCACCAACGCGCTGTGTTGTGCTGCCATTTGCGCATCAAGAAAAAATAAAAATACAAAATCGTTGCACAAGCGGTGGTTTCGCAGATGCACAAAACTCACACAAATGCTTCCACCTCCTGGACACGCTCCGCCGAGCACAAAATCCAAAGTTTCAAGCAAGAAAATTCACCCACTATTTTCCCAGCGTCTTTCCACTACATTTAAGCGACTCGCGTGGTTACCATGACACGCAGGCACGCCACCAACACGCAACAAACACGCCGCAGCGCACCGCTCTGACACGCTCTAATGTGTTCGGATGCTTGTGTCTTATTGATGCATCTCCCATCTGAACTGGTGCACCAAACCACTGGATCTGCTGCAACCAATATTTAACAACTAGAAACACTTGAGCTTATTCAAAACTACAATATGTAGTATTACCACATTGCAGTAACAGTACAATGAGTGTATTTGTGAATAACTGGATTTTGCTAGTTTAGCGGCAGGGTTTAAAAAAAGGACTCCTTACAATATTTTAATTATACGCAATTTAACTGAGAAATGAGATGTCCTAAAATGTCTACTATACAAATGATTTTTTTCCCATCATAACATCATGGTCTGTAGTCATGTAGACCTTTCTATAGAACCAACAGTCCTGGTGACGATGCAGCAGCAGACTCAGATCTGTTGAAAAATGTCTCAGCTCTGTTCTTTTCATGCTATAACCATGGAAACCTATAAATGTTATGACAGTGTTCTTCAGTGGGTTATTTTTGTAAAGTCCATCCATGCATGGCAGGTACAGGAGTGTAAAGGTACAGATAGCATCAGGTAATTACTGTAAAACAACTTAGTTAGTTAGATTTTTGTCATGGATAAATTCTTTAGAAAAGCCAGCATTGATATGGGAAGCATTACACACTATTGTTTATAGCTGTTTTGTTTAACAATTTACTATTGTTTTACAAATTCCCCCTATTTTGGTAAAATCACAGGAAAAACTGTAAATAAACAGGGGAGAAAAAACCTGTTACCTGTAAAAACAAAAAAAGGAAAAATTGCAAAACTGTAAAAAAAAAAAGTCTACAACAAAAATCAATTTTTGTTTTAATTTTGGTGTTCTTTTGCTAGATTTAAATCAGCTAAAAATATAGCTTTGTTATTTTTTTAATAAATATTTGCTGTTATTTGAAATATAAACTATAAGTTTATATATATATTTTTTTTATATATATATATATAACTTAATACTATCAAGGATTGAAAAATGGCAACAACAAAAAAAGAAAACAAATAAAATTGTAAACTGTTACAGAGACAGAAACACCTAAAAGTATTCAGTTCATTTGCATGTTGACTATCACAAACAGGTCAAATTTGCTCATCAAAAATCTTTATTTTTACCAATAGAAATTCACTTCTTAAAAATTACCTAAGTGTCAAATTACACAGTTTTTAATGTATTTAAATCCTCTAAAAATATCATTATTTTATAAATAGTGTTTTTCATATATGATAGAAAAATTATTGAAAAATAATGATTATTATTTAAACTGTCTTTTTTTTTCAGAATTTCCCTGCTTTAGTAAATTACAGATAACAACTACAAATTGAATTATTCATTTTTTATATATAAAGTATTAATTTACATGTTTACTTCAGCATGATGCTCGTATTATAAATGTGGACTTTCACAAATAGTTATTCATTATAGCTAAAGATATTGTTAATTTGCAGATATTTGTCGCTAGTTTCACCATTTTTACACGTTACAGTTGTCTACCATTTTACAGCTTATTTTTCTAGCACTCTTGCTGCCAGATTAATTTTTTTTTTTTTTTTTAATTTTGACAAATTGTTTATCTTTTTACGGTGCAGATTCCTCAGCTGTTGAGATTCCACCCAGTCAGTAACTGACAACAGTGTATCAGCGCCTGAGGGCTGATACTTCAGAATTCACCACAAAAAGGTGAAAAGATACATTTTTCAGGTGAGAAATGAAACCATGAAGAGCATCAACAAAATCGAAGGAGCGCCCTGACAGAGACCTCGACCTGAGGACAAAAGAAAAGGACAATATGGTCTTAATAAGTGACCTCACCAGGTTCTGTCCGTACTCTAAACACTAACAGGTTTCACATCCTGAGGACAGCACAGACCTATTGGAAAGACTCTGTTAAAGGTCATAAATTCAGAGAATAGCAGGATTGAAGCAGGTTCCTGAGTTCCCAGATGTTCTGATGCAGGTCTGAGGTGCTGTGAAGGTCACTGCTGAGGCTCTACATGCCTGGATGAACCAGCCGGAGACCCACCAGCTCTCAACCCGCTGCCCTTTACAGCTCCGACTGCAGACTCAGGAGGGATTTCTACTCTGGTAAGTATTGCATTGTTCACTCAGTTCCATCTCATTTTCACACATCAGACTCTCAGATTTATTCAAGCACTTAAATCATTTCAAGGGAACCCAAGGACAGAAACGAAATGGGTTACAAATGAACAATTCAAATCCTGTCTGTCTCAGGAACAATTTCTGTTCCATGGTGAAAAATAAAAAATAAAAATTCTGTGTAAAAATCTTCCAGCTTTGATTTTCCATTTTCTTGTTGAAAGCCAAAATTTCAGAGCAATAAGAGCAATAAACTGTTTTATATTGTCATTCTAAAACCCTTTCCTGTGACTTTGCTACACTTTGTTACACTTCTGTTGTGACTTAAACACAAGCATCACGGTGTTAAAAGGCGGTTAGAGTGAAAACAGCTCAATTCTGGAGATAATGAGGGTTTTACACATCATTAACCCATTGCAGATCCATGAGGCCCAAGTTCTAGTTTCCATTCTGCTCTCAATTGACTGGACTTGAACCACAGGGATTCATGATTATTGTCTTATATCCATCAATCCGTTGGCTATACCTGCTTTATGATAATGATTTATAGTATAAACCCTTAAATACTGACATGTTGTACATTGTTGTATTTGTTTTTCCTGTAAAGTGACCTTGGGTGTCAAGAAAGGCGCTTACAAATAAAATTTATTACTTATTATTATTACATGATGTAATTTGTATTTGCACAGATCAAGTCAAATCTGTACTAAAACCATCTGGATTCTCGACTGGAGAGATTCAACACTATCTATTTTTCAGGTTAGAATTTGCCTGGGTTTTGATGACGTTAAATCTCTTTTACAACATATATTTGTCGTAGAAGTTCATCAATGTCGAGAGAATGAGGAAGCAGAGGAGAGATGACTTAGGTTGTGAGTAAGATTTACTGATATCAGGAGAAGTGACACTGACAGAGCAGCAGTACATGTGAGCAATACCAGCAAGAGTTCTGAGGATTCTCTGATCTTTGGGTATATATTGTAGTAGGGAGAGGGCTCAGATTTACATTACAGACCAATGTCACATCAGAATAGACAGTATCCAATCTCCTGCATTATCTGCCTGTCTAAAGGTCATTATGACCTTACAAAGGGGAAAGAGTAATTTTTTTACACAATATGCAAAAGATTATTATATTTTATGTCGATGCAACTAAATATACATGGTCTCTTTTACTCTGTAATTCACTTCCAGTTCATATTCAAGGACAAAGTACATATCTGAGTTGTCCCAAACAGAATCAACAACTTCAATGCTGAAAATGTGTTGACAGTTTTTTTAAGCTTCAGGTTTTTCTAACAAATGTTTTTCCTTCACATCACTATAAAATTTCTACATGAGGGCATCAGTCATTTTAGGCTCCAGATCTAGACAATGCTGGCAGTAGCAAAGTCCGACTAGAGTACAGGCTTCTGAAGACCCAGTGCTTAAGAAGAATCACAGAACAAAAAGGTGGTTTGTAAACTGTGTCAGAGCGGCACAGAAAAATACACCTAAAAAGAAATAAAACAGGTGCTATTCAGTGCGGGCACAACTTCTCTTCTGCTCTCTGTGCTCACTTCCACTATATTTTGATGCAGCCGAATTACCAAAAAAGCCATTTTTATTTACATCATTTTCGGTTTCTGTTGCCAGACAACAGAAAAAGAATGAAACCACATGTCAACCAGCAGTAACTTTATCTCTGCACTGCTAAACTTTTAATTTTACACCCACAATGTCGTCTAATGAATTCATCGTACACATGAAATTATAGATGAAGGCCGTGCTGTGAATTTGTATTTACACAGAATTCTAAGCTACTTAAGAGACTACACAATAAGGAGAATATTAGTTGCTTTAGCTGCTCCATGCTTGCAAAATATCTAAAAGGAGCCCATGTTGCACTTTGTTTAATATGCTGCTTAAACTTTATCACATTGTTAAGAGGTTTAATAATATTTTTTTTTTTTTTGGATTTTCAGCGCTGACTTTAATAATAAGCCCTCTTTTTAGTTTTTTTAAAAATTTTTTTTTTATCAAGTTGAGTTTCCAGTTTAAGGAGCCCTGGAAGGGACATGGAAAAAAAAACAGGATGAATCCTGAGAAACTTTTGCAAGATTACGCAAAAGTCACATCCATCTTATTGGATGTTTGCTCTTCAGATTAGCGACCTGTCTTCATCGTTGTCACAGGCAACAGCAGCTACGTTTGAGAAGGCAGGTAATTGTCAACAATGTTTTGATTCCTAGCAGTGAATGTGTTAGTGTTAGCTTAGCTACTTAGCTTCGAATACGTTTGCATCCACTACATAGTGGTTAAACGAACGCTATAAGTTGATGATAGTATCTATGTTTATCTTTATAGATGGTTTTGAGGTTAATTGCGAGGCAGAGGTCAGCTATTGTCTGGGGACATCTGCGATCACGCTACTGATGGGACACAACTGTACCGGATTTCAGCTGAAGGCTGCTGTTCTGTCCAAACTCTCATGAGGCATTGACATTTTTCTTGTGATATACCCACCACTGTTGTTAGCTTTTGTTTCAATAAATTGTTTAAGTGAGGAAATCACTATTGCATGCTTCTATTTAAATGCCCTACTTTCATGATATTTCACCACAGCATGAACTTTTTACATTTTTCATAAATTTCACCCAAAAGTTGAATAACTTTTTGTGAGTAGTGTATGTAGACACGTCATGTAAGCACACTTCAACGATATATCTGCTGCTGTAGTGCAGTTTATCTACATAGCTTGGTGTGACAGTAGAAAAACAACATATGTTGCTGATATATTTAAGAATCTGGTTGAAAAGCACAACTGATTATCTGTCAAAGTGTGTGTAACAGAAGTTTTGCCCTGAACACGGAATAAAGTCTCTGTAGATTATGGACAAAACATGCATTGCTCATCACAAATATATTTTTATTCACCCAAAGTGCATGAGCAAAAATACAAAACAGGTGAATTTAAATAAGTAAAAAGTAAAATAATTTACAAAAAATAAGATTTTTTTTTCTAGAAAAGGTCAAAGTAGTGGACAATGCAGTCTATTTCTGGGACAGTCGCTCCAGTACTGACACCGTGCGTCTCATCAGTCCAACCAAGGTGTTTGAATTTTCATCCGTCCTCGAGATGTTCTGGAGCATGGCAGTGGTCAGGTCTTGGTCTCTGGATGTTCTGGAGCATGGCAGTGATCAGGTCTTGGTCTCTGGATGTTCTGGAGCATGGCAGTGATCAGGTCTTGGTCTCTGGATGTTCTGGAGCATGGCAGTGGTCAGGTCTTGGTCTCTGGATGTTCTGGAGCATGGCAGTGATCAGGTCTTGGTCTCTGGATGTTCTGGAGCATGGCAGTGATCAGGTCTTGGTCTCTGGATGTTCTGGAGCATGGCAGTGGTCAGGTCTTGGTCTCTGGATGTTCTGGAGCATGGCAGTGATCAGGTCTTGGTCTCTGGATGTTCTGGAGCATGGCAGTGGTCAGGTCTTGGTCTCTGGATGTTCTGGAGCATGGCAGTGATCAGGTCTTGGTCTCTGGATGTTCTGGAGCATGGCAGTGATCAGGTCTTGGTCTCTGGATGTTCTGGAGCATGGCAGTGGTCAGGTCTTGGTCTCTGGATGTTCTGGAGCATGGCAGTGATCAGGTCTTGGTCTCTGGTTCTGGAGCATGGCAGAGGTCAGGTCTTGGTCTCTGGATGTTCTGGAGCATGGCAGAGGTCAGGTCTTGGTCTCTGGATGTTCTGGAGCATGGCAGAGGTCAGGTCTTGGTCTCTGGATGTTCTGGAGCATGGCAGAGGTCAGGTCTTGGTCTCTGGATGTTCTGGAGCATGGCAGAGGTCAGGTCTTGGTCTCTGGATGTTCTGGAGCATGGCAGTGATCAGGTCTTGGTGTCTTCTGATCTGTTCCAAGAACCGTTCCTCTGACCTCTCCAGATACTGCAGCAGATCCACAGTAGCATCCCGCTTCCCTTTTCCTGCATAAAAGCACCCAAAAAGGTGCTAGTTGTTAGTAATTACTTTCTATATTCATAAACACAGTTAACCTAAAGTAAACATTCAGTTTTAATTTTAGGATAAGCCAAATGATAGCATATTGATCATGTTGATGTCTGCATAGTCTAAACAAATCTTAGTGTTAGTTTGATCATTTGAATCAGTTTTAGACTTGTATTAATGATAATGTTAGCAAACAGTTTATTGGATCTTCAAGGGAAATTTCAATGATTACCATATATTTCAGTAATATGATTAATGGGACGTTGCGTAAAAACATGGGAGGTCTTGAATAGAGGTCTTGTAATGAAATATTGCTGTTGCTTTTCCCAGGTTTAATAAGGAGTTGTTTCATAGCTTTGGTAGCTTACAAGCAGCTCACTGGATAGCAAACAATAGTCAATCTCTGATCACTGATCCTGTGTCCATACCATAGCTGGCGTAACATTCATAACATTGAAGTGGAACTATTGTAGCTGGCATATTCACAGTAGGCTAACAGCAGGGTGTTTGAGAAATCAAACTTACCAGGATCAAGATCGGTGGTCTGTACGGCAGACTCATCGTGCATCAACTCCAGCTCGGCTGTTTGAACAATTCAGATTACCTGAAATATGAATAATATAGTCCATAGATGCATATCTGATAAATAAATGTGCAAATATGACTTCAACAGAGGTTTGATGCTTCACTGAAACAAGATTTTGTCTGATCTAAACCAGGAGTGTCAAACATATAGCCCAACATAAGGGCCAAAACTGGACCGCCAGAGGGTCCAATCCGGCCCACGGAGTGTAAAAATTACAGAGATCACATTGTTCAATAAACGTAACTGCTATTTTAAAGTTTCTCCATTGTACTGCCACATCTTTGATGTATAGTTTATGTGTATTATTTTTACATTTACAAGGCAGGGAGATAACTTGACCTTCTTCCGTAATAGTTTCCATTTAGTTTGTTTGCTGCATCAGTTCAGGTGGTCAGGATTACTACACAGATGTGGAAATGAATGTAAATAAAAAATAACTTCTAGATCTTGAAAAGTTGGTTTGATCTTTAAGTAAAATATTGTTCAGTTCCAGCAACCTATGACTGACTGTTTTGTGCCTTTGTAGATAAACTGTGATCTGCAAGTTGCACATGTGTAAATCATAAACTGAGGCATAATATTGTTGAATTTCCACTTATTTTTCTTATGAAACTTCAGATTGTTCAAAATAAAGATAGTTAACTGAATGTGAACATCTTCAGAATGTACTTTTTTTGCACTAAAACAAAGGGAAACATTTGGAGTTGTGGTTATTTCTAGGCTATTATGCTATGATTGTACTTGTCACTTGAGATCAGATTGGGCTGCATGTGGCCCCTGAACTAAAATGAGTCCCTGATCTAAACCTAAGACACCAACAAAGGTTTAAACTTGAACTCTGCAGCCCTTGACCTTGACCTTGCTCTGACACGCAACTCTGTGGTCCAACAAACAACCTTTGGCCTTTTTGACACAATTCATCAGCGAACTCAAACCCTTGTGCGTGCTGTGAAAGACCCATTGAAAGGACGTGAATGGACCGCCTACTTCACCTTTATTGTTCCTCCATTCAGTGTCGATCTGGGCTCTCAATGGCACATCGGGCCCCATCTGTGAATACAGTGGTTCCACCGCATGATAGACACTGAAAGGCATTAAATACATCAACACAGACATCTACAGTCCTCCTCAAAATGCCTCAGTTGGTGTTTAATGCTGTTTAAGGCACCTTCAATTACATTTTGGACAAGTTGCTCGAATGTAATGTTTCTCGTGGCGCCGAGATGGTTTCTGGGGTGACACCCCCTGTCTTCAGTGACAGATACTGTGAAGTGTTCAGCACATCGATGAATGAATGTCGGCATTCTTTGAAACAAAAGGAAAGTCAGGAATTCTGGTCATTTATGGTGCCATGATGGCTCCACCTGGCCCTCAGACAAAGAGGAAATATGTCAGCATTACAATTAAAGACATTTTTTTTCAGCCAATCAAAAGTTCTGACGTTTGTGTCATTTGAGGCGCCGCGATTTTAACTTCAGATCGACAAAGGAGTAAATATAAAGGGTGCGTTAATTCAGAGGGATTGTTCTTCTCATTCTCGCGCTGTTCGGATAAGTCAAAGACGACAAAGTGCCCAGACTTAGATCTTTTCTGCTGCTGTCACACTCGGTTTGCTTTTGTTTTGTCTCTAAAGAAACAGCTCCAGAGTCAGACAAACTGTAGTTTATCTAAAAGCATCAATGAGATTGTTTTACTTCACCAAGTTTCAACCCTTTGAGAAGATTACCTGAGTCTCAGACTGGAGATTCTTGTATTTTGATCTTTTTTTCCCCCCGTGTGGCAGCCTGCTGTGTTTGAGGTAAACAACATTCCAGTCCATTTTCAGCCCTGGGAGGAGGGCATGAACCATTAGCTTCCAGAAGCCAGCCCCGTTCCCCACCGTCTGCCGGCCTGAGAGCACAGAGAGCTGGCAGGCAGGCAGGATAGCTGGCTTCCTGGTTCATTGGCTGGATGGCTGCACTGTTACACTCTGGTGGACAGAGATGCCAAAAAAGTGGGCATGGAAAAGCCTCCGGGGGCCAGAGAATAACAGATGATACAAAAAAAGGAAAGACCTTGTAATTTAAATGCAATTTTGTGTTGTTTTTTTTTTTTTGTTGTTGTTTTTTTGCTGAAATGTACTGCTGCAAACATAAAAAAGAAAGCACAAAGTGAGGTTTTTCTTCAGGAGGTAATGACTCACGTTATGCATTTGAGCTCCACAAAGCTGTAAAGATAGTCTGAAAGCTGATTTATCATCTGTGTACACCTCAACAAAAACAAGGCTGTATTAAATTGCAAGGACATTTTGTTCAATTTTTGTGTAACACCACTCATCCTTGGCTGTATTCATTTAGAGTCGTATGATTTAGAAGCATAAAGCGTGGAAAATATGATTTTTAACCAAATGCAACATAGATGTGAAGGTTTTATTTGTTTATTTGTTCTATATATTTAAGCATTCAGCTCTCATGCATACATGCAGAGAAAATCCACTCAAAAACACCTAAATAGAGTTTACTCAACACAGCTGCACTTTACTTACTGTTATTTAGCAGCAGCAAGCCAAAATACTTTTAATATTTCCAATACAGCTGCAAGAGTTGTGCACCTAAAGCAACCACACACATACACAACAAACACACACTTCTGGAGGCAGCCAGGTCTGCTGCAGTGTTCTCTCTGGGCCCAACAAGTTTGGCTGCAGACTCACAACATCCCCATGGAGGTTGTGAATCTGCAGCCGGCCAGCTGGCACCGAGACACAAGTTACTGAGCAACACGCTGAGCAGAACTTTGGAGCAGAAATGTGGCTGCAGTGTAATACTACAAAGGCTAAAGTGTGGGCGAATGAGAGCCACTCTGCATCCTGGCACCAGGTCGGACGGTTTTTAATTACGGAGTTGTGGGACTTTGGGCAAAAAAAAAAAAAAAAAACAGTAAAGAGCAACAAAGCATTTAAATGCTGCCAAAGTCTCAGGCGACATTTTGCTTCTTCTTCTTCTTCTTCTGCACCCGCATGGAATTGACTCTTCTTCATGTCTGTGGATTCTGTGTTTTGTTGCCAACAACTGGGTTCAAACCAGTGGACATGTTTAATTTTCACATCTGAAAGTGTTCATTAAGGGCTCCGTTACTCACGCACCTAACACAGCAATTATGAAAGTAAATGAATACATTTACATATCATGTTAAACAAATCCCACTGTAGATACCTCAATTACTGCAACACTATGTGGATTTATTCTACAGTTTGCACTACATCATAAAAAAACCCCCAATACTAGTAGTACTTCCTGCAGTTTGTTGTCACTATTAACTATCGTCTAGTAGGTTTTAGAGCCTATAATTGACGTCTGCTGTGAAAAAACAGCACAAATGACAACAGTAAATTTGTTGGCCCGAGTTGGATGTTTTCTGTCTCCACACAAGTGGATCCATTGCTGATATGAAAAATGGTGACTGTAACCAGGAAGGGGCACAGAGTTTACTACAGACCAGAAACAGCTCAATATTTGTTTATTGGCTTCTTGTGTCACAGAATGCCAGGAATGAGTCTCGATCAATTCAGTTTAAGCTCCACAGGAAGAAACGTGAGGTCAACATATGACAAGTCATGGAGCATTAGGATCGACTGACATGGGTTCACAGGGCCGATAACGATGCTGATTATTGGTAACTAAGAAAGCCTGGTGCCAATATACATTAAATGTAATGTTTTAACAGCTTGTTATAGCAAAGAACCTGTCATTCATAAGTAGGCATTAATAAGGGCAGCTATAACTGAATATGTAAAATAGAAACAAAAGCGATTATATTAGGACCCTCTCCTTAGGTTTTGATACAGTCACGTCTGCTGTTCTTCTCCGTTTTCATAATATTTCATAATTTTATCACTTTTATTGCCCACTAAGGTCTAGATCTTAAAGCATTATTAATTATTGTTTTCCAGACTCTGTTTTAAGTTAATCTGTGGCTGCCTTCGTACTTAGCCGCAAGCCGTTATCATCGCCTTAGACACTGTGAGTGAGACTAATTTCCTGGTTTGTGTTTCTTGTTCAGTTTTTGGTTTCTGAGACCACAGAGTGACGACAGATAGAGAGAGGAAGGTGAATCAGACCTGAAGTAGCTCAATTAATTCATCAACAATTAATTAGTCAATAAACACACCAATACCAACAATTGTAAAAATGCTAAATATCGGCCACATTTATCGACTAGACCGATAATTCATCCAGCAAATCTTAAATATCTTAAAATAACTACATTTCTATGTCGGCTGGAGTTCTCACAGATGCATCAGGCAGTTCTCCTGTGTGACCTTTTGGGTAAAAAAAGAAGAAGAAGAAGAAAAAGACGGCTGTATTGTTCACAGATAAGTGCTTTCTGTCTGACAACAGAGATGGGCACTGCGACCAAAACTGCAAATAGCAGCAGGGTAGAAGGGAAACTGGCAAACTGGCACTCTGGAGGGTTGATGCTACTTTATAAGAGCCAAGCATAAGACTGTTTATTTCACTCTTTCTGCTAAATATTCCTCCCTTCTAAAATTGACCGTGGCTACTTTCAATGGAAAGTTTTATTCTTGATCGTGAATTAGTTTGAAAAATGCAGATGCACCGTTCCACAGTCCCCCGACACGCTTCTTAAATTTGTCATCCACTCAGCATACATCAATCCGAGAACACTTCAACAAATTACATTAAACTGCTGCCAGCGAGTAGCGTCTGTCAGAAAGTTGTGTCGTGCCTGCTTTGAGAGTGCCGCTGCCGAGCCTCTCCATCAAACACACAGATGGGGCATCGCTCGCCTCCGTCTCGAGTGCCGCTGTCTTAAAAGCTGAACTGCCTCTCGAAAATCTCACAGATCAGCTTCCACCGAAAAAACTGGTGTTTCTCTGCTGGGCTAGTCTTCTCTCGCAACCCTTTTTTTGTGTCTGGTGTGAATATATATCAGAGACCTCATCTCACCCCAAAGTCTGCCTCAGATCTGGGGTGTTAGCACACAACAGTAGCTGCGCAGAAGCCAGTTAAAACCAGATCAGAACTGTGGTGAATTTTTAAAAATCATCCGAGTGGGTTCTTCTTTTTCACGCGACTGATCTGTTCTTCAAGTGCAATCACACCTACGCAGTTTGTCTTCTTTGGTCAGTGGTTTGGTTCGCTTTATTGTGTGTTTATACCCAGTTGAGAGTGTATTCAACGTGAAAATGTCTTTCCAGTGTCGTGCTTCCTCCCAGTGGTGTGCAACATTCTGCTGTTTTGCTCCCGTTTGGTGGGAGTGAAAATCCAATACATCCTCTGCGAAAACCCAACTGAGCAGTGATGTATGGAAAAGCCACGGTGTTCCCAACTGAAGCACACCATTAAGGCTAATTCATGGTTTCTGCATCCCAGTGGGCAGACGGATCGCAGATACGTGCACCGTCTCTCACACTGAACACAGAACAACACGAGGCTCCTGTGGATGTTTCTGAAAGGCTGTGACTTTGCACTTTTTACAGGAAACAGCAGCTGGTTTCAGATTCAGCTGTAGAAGGTGTTATTATTCCCGAAGTATGCTCAGCACAGCAGGTGGACAAGGCACAGGATTTCTGGAGAATTTAGATTTTCTCAGTGTGGATGGGCTCTATCCATGAAAAGCAGGCGCAAATCAAAGCACATCCAAAGTCCAGCGACTACTTCAAATACCACTCTTTAAATCATGAAATATAAGGGTGTGGATAGTCTCACTGTGCAAGCCTGTTCTGTGGAACATAATGGTCTGACTGCACCTCAGTATCTTCTGCTGGAGGAGTAAAAAAACAAAACGAAACAAAAAAACATTCACTGGTCTGTTTGTATTCATTTAAACCAATCACAACCATCTTGGATGAGCTAAGTGAAGGATAAAGCTTCTGTGTTCCCTCAAAATAGTGATGGTGGAAATGTTGGTAATAAAAATTTGCATGCAGAGAGACGACAACTAAAATGTGGAATTCCACAAAAATAACTTGCAGTGCTTCTCACTGCACGATCCAAATCCTCAGCAAACTTGAAATATTCAGTGTGGTAGGTTGTTAGCCTGAAGGTTGTTTTTGTTGCTTCCCGTAGTGAGGGGGGCTTTGAAAACGCTAACACATCTACTGTGGAAGGGAAGGAGAAATGACATGAACGGCCAATGGCAAGTTTATACTTCAGCCTCCATCCAGAAAGTCAGACTCATAAAGTCTTTCCTCATAACCAGGTTTATACATTTGATTTTCTGTGCCACATGTACAGTCTGCACAGTTTCACTCACATAAGGTGAAGCTGCTGCATCTCTGCAGATATTCTAGCAGTGGTTCTACATTTTGGTGCAAATTTTATGGCTGAAACTAAAGTACTACGATAGATACACAACATATACCGTATGCACACCAAATATAACAGTTTTTTACAGAATCTGATGTGCAAACTTTTTTTTTTTTTTTTAAATTAAGCATATAGTACAAAGTGAATTAGATTACCCAAAGTTTTTTCAGTTTCCTCAACCACAAGTCACATATGAGTTCAAGGACTGTTTCACAGTTTCTAGCTCTTGTAATTTAGATTTTTTTAAAAATTGTTTTTAGAACATAGTATGCCTTTTAATGGTGCCAGTAGTTTTTGAGGCTCAGAGGATTAACGATGCTCTGAAGTAACATTGATTTACTGATGTGTTCTCACCGTTAAAGGGCTTTAATAGTACCTGGAGGTGATCACCTTAAAACAATTGTGAGGGTTTCTTGGGTCTCTCCTTTAGCATGGATGCGTGACAGGGCGTCTGGTTTAACGTTCCTGGATCCGGGCCGGTAAGACAGGGAGAAGTTAAACCGATCGAAGAAGAGGGCCCCCCTGGCTTGCCGGGGGTTAAGCCGCTTGGCAGATTGAATATACTGAAGGTTTCTATGATCGGTCCAGACCAGGAAAGGTTGTTCGGCCCCCTCCAGCCAGTGTCTCCACTCCTCCAACACCAACTTGACAGCCAGGAGTTCCTGGTTTCCAATATCGTAATTCCTCTCTGCAGCCGACAACTTCCGAGAGTAGAAAGCACATGGATGTAATATATCATCTCTGGGCGCCCGCTGGGAAAGCACCGCCCCCACTCCGGTATCCGAGGCATCCACCGCCACGATGAATTGTAAATTAGGGTCCGGTTGAATAAGTACGGGTGCAGTGGTGAAACGGGTCTTAAGCTCACGGAAGGCTGCCCCCGCCTCTGGGGTCCAACAGAATCTCCGGGTGGTAGAGGTGAGGGCTGTCAGGGAGGCTGCTATGTGGCTGTACTCCTTGATGAAGCAGCGGTAGAAGTTGGCGAACCCGAGGAACCGCTGCAGCTGCCTACGGTCCTTGGGCTGCGGCCACTCCTCCACTGCCGCTACCTTGGAGGGATCCATCCTGATCTCCCCCACAGAGATGATATAACCCAGGAAAGAGACTGTTGGCACGTGAAACTCGCACTTCTTGGCCTTGATGAACAGTTGATTCCAGAGAAGGCATTCCAGAACTTGACGCACGTGCTGACGGTGCTCCTCCAGGCTGCAGGAGAAGATCAGGATGTCGTCAAGGTATACAAAGGTAAACCGGTTCAGGAAATCCCGGAGCATGTTGTTTACCAGGTGTTGGAAGACGGCGGGGGCGTTGGTGAGGCTGAAGGACATTACGAGGTATTCGTGACGCCCGAGCGGGGTATTCCACTCGTCCCCCTCCCTGATACGAACCAGGTGGTAGGCGTTCCTGAGGTCAAGTTTAGAGAAAACGGTGGCTCCATGCAGGGGGGTGAACGCCGAGTTGATGAGAGGGAGAGGATACTTGTTTTTATGGTAACCTTATTCAGCCCCTAGTAATCTATGCAGGGATGGAGTCCGCCGTCTTTTTTTCCCACGAAGAAGAATCCGGCTCCGACGGGGGAGGAGGACGGGCGGATTAGTCCAGCAGCCAGCGAGTCCCAGACATATTCCTCCATGGCTGCGTGCTCTGGCTTGGATAGGTTATAGAGCCTCCCGCTGGGCAGGGAGGCATCCTTTTGTAGCTCAATGGCGCAATCATAGGGGCGGTGAGGAGGGAGGGACAGGGCCTGATCCTTATCGAAAACCTGCGCTAGGTCAAGATACTCCGGGGGAATGCTGGACAGGTCAATGGGCTTGGGCCGGGCAACAGAGACTGGATTACCGGGGGCTGGAGCGGAGTGGAGGCAGGTCTTGTGACAGTTTGTACTCCAAGTCCGGATTTTCCCCTGGCTCCAGTCTATATGTGGATTATGGAGTTGGAGCCAGGGGAAGCCAAGAACTAGGGGGTGTGGAGATTCTGGAGAATGCAAAATGATAATTGTTCCTGATGATTACCTGACAGGAGGATGGTGATGGGGACGGTCCGGAGGTGGACCTGGGCCAGCCGCCGACCGTTCAGGGCGCAGGCAGACGGTGGGTTCGGGAGCAGCTCCATGGGGATCTTCAGCTGGAGGACAAGGGACTCGTCGATAAAGCTCCCCTCTGCCCCTGAGTCCATGAGAGCAGAGACAGTGAGCTGTTGGTCCCCCCAGGTTAAGGTGGCAGCGGCCCGTAGTTGTAGAAGGGGGGAGGAAACAGAGGTCTGGCTCACCAGGACTCGCCCACTCACTGGCGAGCCCAGGCTTTTCCCTGCTTGGCTGGGTAGCCTGCCGCGTAGTGGCCGACCTCCCCGCAGTAGAGGCAGGCATTCCTCCTGCAGCGTTGTGCCTTCTCCTCGTCAGAGAGGTGGGCTCGGCCAAGCTGCATCGGCTCCTCCTCTGCCAGGACTGGGGGAGCAGCGGGGGGCGGTGGACAAAGAAGGGGGAGCGGACGGGGAAGTGGACTGGGTCCGGGACTGGCGCTGCGCGGGCAGGGGCATGACTGAACCAAGGGGCGGGACTGGGAGGACTGGAGGACTCGGAACCCCTTCTCCCGGCAGCGTTCCCGGATGCGGTTATCCAGCCGGATTGTGAGGTCGATCAGGGCATCCAGGCTCAGGGAGTCGTCTCGCATTGCCAACTCATCCTTTATCACTTCGTTGAGCCCCCGCTGGAAGGCCTCCTGCAGGGCGGCATCATTCCAGCCGCTCTCCGCCGCGAGTGTCCAGAAGTCCACTGCGTACTCAGCGGCACTGCGAGCTCCTTGGAGCAGGGAGTAGAGCCGCTTCCCAGTGTCTTGTCCCCGGACAGGATGATCGAAAACCTTCTTCATCTCTTGGACGAAGGCGGCATAGGAGTTGCAGATGGGATTTCGTGCTGCCCAAACCGCCGATCCCCAGTCACGCACCACCCCCTTGAGGACACTGTAAATCAAACACTAATGAAACCTGCATTAAAAAGGCCTGGCAGGTTCCTTGTCCCCCCCATAACGCTCAGGAGTTGGTACATAGGGTTCTCGGGTGGTGGGGGGTGCAGGATTAACGTCTACGGGGTTGGGGACTGGGACCGGTTGTGGAGGAGCTACGGGAGCGGGAGCAGTAGTGAGTTGGGCGAGCGCGGCGGAAACCTGGGTCATCTGGTCAGTAAGTGCGTTCGACTGGTTAGTCATGTTCTGATTTGAAGTAGTTAACTCTTTTAGTGCCTGGCTATGCTGCCAGAGAAGCGTCCCCTGGCTGGTTACAGCCTGGAGCAAGTTAGCGGGGGCCGTGGGGCGTTCAGGGCCCCGCTGTGTGCTCTCCGGGTTCATTTCTTTTGGCCAGATCGTACTGTTAGGCTGCGAGGAGAGGGTGAACCTGAGCAGAGAGCACACAGAGGAGGCAGAACTGGAACTGAAAACGGATTTATTGTACAAAAGGGAGAACTCAGGATTAGAAGCGAAGGGAAGCTAAAGAGTGATGTGGATCCATTGAATAAATTAAAGGGGAGTGCCGGGAGCGGTGGGAGGGGGGGTGACTGTACCGGGAATCAGCAGCTTGGTGGGCGTCCGGGATGGGGTGAGTCGGCGGCAGAGAGCGGGCAGGAGGCTCCGGTTCCAGGGGGGCAACAGGCAGGGTGTTCCAGGAGCAGACGGAGGGGGAATTCCGGGAGAGGTGGAGGATGGACTGGGCTGGAGGAATCCGGGCAGCAGGGTCGACGGTCTAGACAAGAAAAACAGGATTACTACAGATTTCTTGATTAAGACAAGATACATGCAGTAATGGCTAGAGCAACTGACTGCAGAAGCAGAGATTACGATCTGGCAGGGTGTGGAGAGTGAGACCGGCTTTTATTGCGAGGATGATTCTCAGGTGTGTCGTACCGCAGCTGCCCGGAGTTCTGTGGATGACAAGTAATTAGTAACGGGCGGCAGCTGTGGAAAACAGCTCCGCCCGGCAACAGAGGGAGAGGGAGAGTGAGAGGGAGAGAGAAGGAAAAAGAGATCAGGTAGGGACTGAGGCAGGAACGGAGGAGGGAGCCCTGACAGTGAGGTTTTGCCAGATGTAGCAGCTTCCACAAGTCAAGAATCTTTAAATAAACATCCAGAATATAATCCTAAATGACTTGGAGACTGACAGCAGTTCTGGGTCACAGTGAGTCCACCATTTTGGTTCAGAAACTGTGTCCTGTAATTTTGTACCGATCTTCATGGTATCCAGTAGGGCTGGATCCGAATATCCAAATATTTGAATATTCTGTCATTGTGGTGGTATCTGAATATTAATTTTGAGATCTGAATACCCGGAATGCCGCCTCCCACATTGTCAGCGCCACCACGTAGCTGCTTTACCATCATTAAGAATTGGTTTATCACAGTCTTGTGGACTGCAGTCACCTCTGGGGTCAGTGTTACTTTTGATTGGAAAGTGGCTGGCTGTATCACGTGGACCTACCAACTCTGATGTCATGCTTCACATCACCCATGTTTGAAAACAGAAGACAAAATGCGAAGACGGA
Organism: Amphiprion ocellaris; assembly: GCF_022539595.1. NCBI lineage: Eukaryota > Metazoa > Chordata > Actinopteri > Pomacentridae > Amphiprion > Amphiprion ocellaris. The sequence continues at coordinate 7,215,011 of NC_072773.1, read as the reverse complement.
GAAATCCATGCTAATGCTAATGCTGTAGGAGCACATTGTTAATGTGGTAAATGACTATTCTAGCTGAAAACAGCAGATTTTTAATGGAATATCTCCATAGGGGTACAGAGGAACATTTCCAGCAACCATCACTCCTGTGTTCTAATGCTACATTGTGTTAGCTAATGGTGTTGAAAGGTTAATTGATGATTAGAAAACCATGGTACAATTATGTTAGTGTATGAATAAAAGTGTGTGTTTTCATGGAAAACATGAAATTGCCTGGGTGATCCCAAACTTTTGAACGGCAGTGTATAAAACCTGGTGTATATGAAGCATGTTAGCATGATGACATTAAACCAGCACCGAGAAACAAGCATGACTTAACAAATTAAATAACACTGACTGATATGATGGTGGTTGTTACCTCACTGCTGCAGAATCCTGTCAGAAAATGCATTTTCTCAGCCTTGACATAAACCCTGAAGTGTATCTGTGATAGTTCCACTTTTCTTATTCCATCAAATAAAGCAAAACTAAACTCCACAACTTCAATCCGCTCAGTCTTCACCCGTTTTAATGAATAAAATGATGTAAGCAGCCTGAAAGGAAAAAAAGCTTGCCTCACATTCACTCTAAACATGCTCGGTCTATCCGCTGTTAATCCTTTTGTATTTTTTTCCTCTCTGTGTCTGTCTGCATGTCCTTGTCTGTCACATTCTCAATTTAATTTCTCAGCTTGAACCGCCGCACTGGCACGACTGTAAACCAGACGAACCGCTGCCAAAGTGGTTTACGAAAAGTAACGTTTTCTGCCAGCCTTTTCTTTTCTCTCCCTCCTGTTTACCCCCGACCGCCACCACCAGCCCGCCGCCCCCCGCCGGCCCATCTTGAAGACAGCGTTGCGTTGCAGCTCTGTGCTCCTAAAGAGCTGAAACTGTCGGCCGGGGAAGCGGTGAAATGGAAAAATTTAATCGCATTAAGAGAAAAACCTTCTCTTTTCATTTGTAAATTCCTGGGACACGCTTTTTTTTCCAGCCTCTATTCCCTCTTACACCTACCACTCTCTCTTCTCTCTCTCTTTTTTTTCCCCGACACGGCTGCTGAGCTTAGAAAACATCCGTCTAGGCCTCAACACACACATGCAGTACATGTAAGAACACACACACTTTACTTCAGTTGAGCATTTGACAAACCGGGATGGAGGCCTATTGGACGGATGCTTGCACACACACATTGTAATTCCTTTTTTCCCCCTTTAAACGAGACAGAGATCAAAGAACATTTTGCTAACTCCTCCTTCTTCTTCTTGCTTTCCCTCCTCTAAATCAATCAACGGTTTCTTCCTCCCTCATTTCTTTGTCTTCCCTCTCTTCCACTGCCTTCCTCCAGCCCTACATCTCTCCTACCATCCCCTCATTTTCATTTTTTCCCTTTTTTTTTCTCGTCTTTGGCTCTTTCTGTTCCGGTTGCACAGCGTGTCCACATCCGCCTTCATTGTCATTCAGCTCCACAGCAGGCCTACCTTTGCGACAGCGACGCACAAACACAACCCAACACAATCCGACATTCCTTCTCTCCAATTATTGACCTCCTTCCACTAAACACACACAGTAACGCACACACAGTAACGCACACACTGCTTCCATGGGGACGAGCCACCTGAAGAGTGCCGAGGATTAACGGACCAGTTCAAACAGTGTCAAGAGCTTTTTTTTCCCTATCCAACTCTTTGCAAGAAAAAAAAACTCATTTCACAGACACACACACATTTAAAATGCATCTTTTCCAACATAATACATGACAAAATTATCTCCAACAAGTAAATTTAACTCATCAAGGCTTAGGAGTTAAAATTTTTACCTTCAAACTATCATTTTTTCCTTTATTCGTTCAGAATTCCAGTTTAATTCAAGGTAAATTGAAAGGAAAGCTTTTCCTTCTCCCTCCAAACCAACCTTGAATTAATGAAGATTTTATTTGAAAGCAGGCCCACTTAAAGCAGAATAAATTTGTTACAAAACTGACGTTTCACTGTTGTCAGTGCAGTTTGTTGTGATTTTTCTCCACATCTTGATTCTTGCTGGTTTGAGATAATGCATGAGCTGCAGTTTCCCCTCTTTTCCTTTTTTCTTCTTTTTTTAAAATCATACATCAGCTCTAAACTCTGCGGATGGTGTCCCCGCTGAACTCGATGGAGTCTATTGTGTGTAAAAAAGACCAGTTAGCTTCACATTCCTGCTGGATACTGTCACACTAAAAAGCACAATAGAGGTGCTTTCACACTGCAAATCTTTTAGTTCAGAGTCGCAACGTCAGCCAAACTGTAATACCACTCACTCTGCTTTGTGTCCCTCTTCTATTATTTGCTGTCTCTCTCTCTCTCTCTCTCTCTCTCTCTCTCTCTCTCTCTCTCTCTCTCTCTCTGGCCATCAGAGGGAGCCCATGCAATGAGATCACTCCAATGCAATATTTCAACCTGATCATGACGAATATCATCAGTTTTTACTTTACTGCTCTGCTATAAAAAGTTTCTCTTTAATTGATTTTTAATAAAATAACAATACAAATTTTCACGATATATAGCAATACCACCATTGTACACAGGTTGATATTTATATATTTATTCATTTTTACTTTATCTTATTCATACTGTATTTGATCTTTTTTTATTTAAAAAATCTATGGCACTAATACAAAGGTGAGAGAGAAATGTCTTTTCGGTTCTTCTGTATGTGATGGATATATAGAGAAATTGACAATAGAAAAATCTTCTTCTCAACATTAAATCACTTACGATTATTTGGCTTCTTAGACAAGAATTCACAAAATTTACAAAAAAAAACCCTCTTTCATGTCAATGTGAAAACAAATTTCTACAAAGTGATGTCAATTAATTGCAAACAAAATTTAAAATAAATGATTTAGTAGATGTGTCCTTGGCTGCAATTACAGCATTAAGTCTTTGCACATCTGAACATTACAATTTTAAAGTGACAAAACTCTGTCAGATTGCACTGGGATTATGAGTCAACAACTAATTTCAAGTTCCGCCACAAATCTAGGTTGGATTTATTTCTGGGCTCTGAGTTGTCCACCCAAGAACATCAACCATTTCCGTATAAGCTTTGACTGTTTACTCCGGCTTATTGTATTGCTGGAAAACAATTCTTCTCCCAATTCACAGTTCTTTTACAGACTGTATCAGGTTGTCCTCCAGGATTCCCCTATACTTTGCTGCATTCATGCATTTATTTAACCTTCTACCTTAAGAAGCTTTCCAGGGCCTGCTGCTGTGAAGTATCCTCACAGGATGATGCTGCCACCACCATGCTTCATAATAGGACTGTTGTGTTTGTAATTAATGTAAAGTGTTTGGTGTCCATCAAAGACGGCATCCAAAAAGCTCAATTTTAGTCTTATCAGACCAAAGAACTTTCTTCTAGTTAAGTTCAGAGTCTCAGACATGACTTCTAGCAAAGTCTAAACGAGTATTTAATATTATCTTTTCAGCTGCTGAACCTTCAGTGGAGTCATAGGTGTCTTGGTGGCCTCCCTCACTAGCCTCTTTCTTGCTCGGTCACTAATTTTTCGAGGATAAACCTATTCTAGACAGATTTTCGACTTCTTTCTTAAATAAGATTTAGCTCTACTCCAAGAGATAGTCAGTGACTTAGAAATTTCCTGGATCCATCCCAACTCATGCTTTTCAAAAACCTTTTCACAGAGTTTCTTGGAGTGTCCATCAGTCTTCATGGTGTAGTTACATCTAGGAGTACTGATTCAACAGTGACCAGACATTCCAGATACAGGTGTCTTTATACTACAATCACCTAAGACACATTCACTGCCTCAGATGATCAAAATTTCACTGTGTAACTTTTAGCATTAGGTGAGCCACTTTAAAGGCGGCGAATACTTATGAAATCACTTATTTTACATTTTAATTTAATTGCCAACACTTTGTAAACTTTTAACATTAAAGAGCCTTTTCTTTGTAAATTCTTGTCAAAAAAGCCAAATTATTTTGACCATCATTCAATGTTGAAAAGCAGCAAAAGTGAAAAGGAGGGTGAAAACCTTTTATAAGAACTATATGTATGTGACATATACAGTGGCCTACATACTCAAGAGCGAGCTGATGTGAATAATTGGCCTTTTTCAGACAGGAAATCAGTACCATTAGTGGCTTTCTCTGTTAATACAATGGCTCTCTGGCATTCAGACATGGCACAGATGTTCCACAATGGCTCTATTTAATCATGACAGCAGCATTATGGACGGAGCGATATATGGGACCTGACACAAGACTGCTGAGCTGGAAAATAATCATCTAGAAGATGAAGAGTGTTCGCAGCTTGCCTTGGTAATGGTTTCTAAAATATTACAGTTCAATTACTGTTGGTCTCCACAGCTTAATTAATGATCACAGTCAGTGTCGGGGATGCTTGTCACCACTTCTCACTCATCTAATTAACACTTACATCAGTGATAAATTTTCATTTTCACATCAGTGCCATCGTTTATTGGACCAAATACAGAATTCTGCTCTCTATTAGTCCAGACTTTAACACTGTCCAAACTTCAGACACTAAAACGCTCAACATAACAACAGGTCAGGTTATAGCTCTTAGTTAATACCTCCTTGCTCACATGCAGCTTTGGGTATTCATATTGTAAGCCTGACTCATGGTCTAATGATCATTGTGGCGACATCAATACAACAACAATACGAATATAACAATATATATAACATGTCTTTGTATTTATGTAACAGCATTCGGTTCTGAAGCTCTGCTGGAAGTTTTACAGAAATGTTTTGTAATGTTCAAGGAGGATTCCATTCATGACTTCATGAAACAGTGACTCAGACGTATTCATACTGTATCTGAAAAAGACTTGAAAAACTCTGCAATTGAGTGCAGAGAATTCTGTAAAAGCCGACAGGTTGAAAGTATATATAGAATTTCTTTCAATTATTGTTAGATCACTCGCTGATTTAGTTACATCATAATTAAGTCAACAACAGGCCTTCACCATTGATAACTTAATTTAATCTTATCATAGTGATTAAATAATGACAGAATCATCTAAAAGACATGAAAAAGGTCTTATATCTTAATTATTCAATAAATTATGTTTAAAATATGATGTGCAAAAATTTCAAAATGTTCACTAGATGGCCAAAAGTGTGCTTTGAGTCGCCATTTTTGTGTGTGTGCATAAGTCAAAATATAATCCAAACTAAACTATCCCTCAACAATGTCTCAGAGAAGAGAACTGTGAGACGCCAAAACGGCAGCCAGTGAGAAAGCCATTGCTGATTGGCTTGGAATCAGCAAAACAGCATCTGTTACAATCTTAAGGATAAAATGCACTGTGGCTCCACCAAGAACCAGAGGAAAGAAGCAGATAACAGTGGTCACAGTGGTCTAATAATCATCTCCAAAGCTGCAATATAGTATACAGATTGGAAAGAAATTAAGATCAGCTAAGCTAACATAAGATAATGTAAGATCAGATAAGATGAAACTAAGAATCGCAAAGGAAGTTCTTGTGCCAGATATTACTCAGAAAACACTAAATGACAACATAATAAGTGCCTAAAAAGTATAAAACCAATATTAGCAGTTTATAGAGTTTACAAAAGTAGAAAAGCAATAAGATATGAATGGAAAAACCAACATGAAATGTCTTTAGTAAAGACGTCTAGACCATTACAAGTCACCAAAACCAGCTTCAGAGCAACTTGGCACTGATTCTCCAAGTCTCCTCAACTATTTTGGAAGGATAAACACTATTCTTCCAGAAGATTTTCCCTCAATTAGTGTTTTTTGATGATGCAGATGGAAAGCTGCCTAAAATGTCCAAAATGTTGCGGAAGGTCAGCAAGGTCGAGAGATTGAGGAAGCAGACACTGAGGGACACAGTGAAGACTCAAATGTCTTAGGCTGTGAGTGAGATTTACTGATATCAGGAGGAGTGACACCAACAGAGCAGCAGTTCATGCGATCGATGCCAGCAACAGTTCTGAGGATTCTCTCTGATCTTTGGGTAAATATTGTAGTTGGGAGAAGGTCACATTTAGATTACAGACCAACGTGGAAATAACTAGCCTGCTTAGTAACATCAGAATAGACAATGTCTAATCTCTTGCTGTGTCTGTCTGTCTGAAGGCCATTTTGACCTTAGAAAGGCAAGAGTAATTTTTCCTTGACACAAAATAGGTGTTCAGATGGGTTGAGATCTGGTGATTGTGAACGCCATAGCATCTGACTCACATCGTTTCCATCAAACCAATCACTGAACCACTTATGTGACTCTCTACAAGTCAGAACTGTTTCCACATGGGATGAAGGCGATCACTCAGAACAACCTTGTATTGATTTGCATCGACCCTTCCCACTAATGGAACCTTGCATATCGCACTAATGCACAACCATCATGGTCATCGAATGGGTGCTGCTGAACACAATTTCTGACCCAATTTACCCATTTCTTTCCCATAGATCTAAATCCAGATGCCGCTTTAGTCACTGTTCCAGTCAAAACACCAGCTTGTCTTCATGGCTGAAGCTCCTGCCATCATGCCCCAACAACAAACCGTCTTACTAGTGTACCACAAAATCTTGATCAACTGGTCCTGCTCAGACTTTTATACCGGCCACAGAACACAACTGCATGCTAACGGAATAATTGTATCAGCCAATGTATCTGTGTGAAAGAATCTGTATTCAATATAATTTTCCACTTGTTTATTTGGTATTTTTCTTTCATTTGTCATGCAGTAGATCAAATGATGATAAAAAATATTACATTTTTCACTTGAAATCCCATTGCTCGCTGATTTGAGGAGAATAGATGAATGAAAAGCAACTTAAAACTGTCTTTTTATTTCTCGCAAACTGCATGTTGGAAAGTGCTGAACTGACATCCATTAATGGCAGGGTGAAGGATTGAGGTCTAACAGCTGGATTCAAGCCCTGCAATCACCTCTCACTACAATCACAGCACTGAAGTGGCTGCTCATCATCGAACACTCTGTTCGCACTGAGAAGCTCACCAGAACGGAAGTGAGTATCTGTAATGAACGAGTGTTTCAGAGGAGATTCACACTGTGTGAAAATCACAATCAAAATATTCAAAATTACATCATATTACACAATTATTAGAGGTTTCCTCCACTGCCCATATAAACTACTGGCCACTTTTTAAGTTTTCCTCTTACTGCTTTTTAATATTTGAATTATGGTGCATGCCGTTTGGCTCTTTAAATGAGAATTTAGCAAAAAAAAGACTCTTTCATGTCAAAGTGAAAACAGATTTCCACAAAATACTGTTTATATGAACAAAGACTGTTCATATAAAAACTAGTGCTGTCAAATGATTAAAAATTTTAATCAGATTAATCACAGGGTTTCTGTGGATTCATTTTGATTAATCAAGATTAAATAGCATTCATTTTAAATCTAGATTAATCATGTTTCATTTTGCATGAGCAAACATACTTGAGAAAGAAGGGAATATATATCCATTTAACATGTCTAATAAACACCTGTGCTTTGTCGAAAAGAAAACTCCTTCCTGCAGAGTGTGCATATTACTGTATGTCGGTCAACAGTTCCGTCTTGGGTTGTTTTGCATTCAAATTTCCCACCGAGAGGGACAGCGTGCTGTTTACAGGCCTTAAAGTGAAAATATTCCTGAGCCTGAACTTTTTTGTTTTAAGGTTGGGGTACAATCTAGCTACCTAGTAAAAAAATAAGACATCTGCCTTCACAAACTCAGACTATAGATTATAGCAATACCAAAAAAAGTCAGTAGGTTGTGGTAGGTACTCCATCTGACTACAACATGGTGCAAAAACATTATTTAGCAACCAATCAGTAAAAGAGATGGAAAAAGGACATTGATTCCCCTTTTAACAATATTTGCACCATTTGTAGTATTTATTCTGAAATACAACTATGTGAACAGTTAATGTGCAAAAAATAAATCAATACATGAAAAATATAGGTTATAACAGCAAACTATAATTCAGTTCAAATAACAACAACAAAAAACATTAAAGTGCTCCAAGAACTGGTAACTTAAATAATTAGGAATCAATAAGAAAATAGAAAATAAACAAATGCAGTTCACTACAGACAACTATAGTTCAATTTAAAAAAAAAAAAAACATTAACGGTGCTACCAGAACTGGAAAGCTGAATCTTTACTTTTTCCTATCTATGTCTTGTTTCTTTCTGACATCTTTTACTTCTTCCGTTAGTGTTGAGGCATTGGCAATGTTCACTTTTCTGCTTTCTAGTTACTCTGGCTGCATCATCATCAAAAAAACGAACAAGCACATTAAGAATTTTGTTCATTCTCTGGCTAGTGGCTTCATCAATATTCAATGAAAACACACAATTTTTGAGCTGTTCAGAAAGACTTTTCTTAAATGCTGGTGCTATTCCATGTGTATTTATGTAACCAGCATGCTGATTTGACACGGACAGTTTTGACAAAGCATTTTTTTCTTCAGCCAACTTTTTATACAGATTAATGAGTGGCTGAGATCTGGTGAATGACAAGTCGTGTTCTGCAATGAACGTGCACGCATATTTTTAAATCACAAACCCGGTCAGTCTGTTGCCGATACCTCAGCGGTGGCTGTTGCTCCCGGCAAACAAGTTGTGAGTTTCAGAGCGGACAGCAGTTCTCTGACCGGGGTTTGATTCCTGACATGACAGCATTTTTTGCCACTCGATGCGTACATGATTTTTTTTGGAGCACATGGTACAGCAGCAAGCACGTCTTTATTATCAGTATGGTTCTGCCACTATAGGTTGGATCAACTGCCCATTTGCGCATGCGTGACGATAAGTTTACCTGGGCAAACTGTCCAAAATGTGCTGCCAGAGATGTTTCAGTGATTTTGAGTCATTCTGCGCTGCAGATGGGTTAATTGCATTAAAATTTTTAATCAGATTAATCATGTTGATGGATTAATCCGCATTATCACGTAAATTTTGACAGCCGTAATAAAAATTCTTGGTTGTTCTTCACCAGTCAAAACTTTATGAAAGAGTGGCAAAGAGAAAGCCACTCTTTAAAAAAAAAAAAAAAAGCTGATGTTAAATTTGGAGTTCATTGGAAGGCTTGTGGGAGACTCTGAAGTCAACTGGAAGAAGGTTCTTTGGTCAGATGACACCAAAATTGAGCTTTTTGGCCATCAGAGTAGATGCTATGTTTGACACATTACACATTGTGTTTGCATGTTATTCACTGATACACTATTAATAAGCATGGTGGTGGCAGCATCATGATGTAAAGCATGGTGGTGACAGCATCATGGTGTAAAGCATGGTGGTGACAGCATCATGGTGTGGGGATACTTCTCAGCAGCCGGTTCTGAAAGGCTTGTAAAGGTAGAAGGTAAAATAAATGTAGCAAAGTATAGAGAAATCCTGGAGGACAACCTGATGGAGTCTGTAAGACAATTGTTATTTGGGAGAAGATCTGTTCCCCATGAAGACAATGACCCAAAGCAAACAGCCCAAGCTACACAGAAATTGTTTAAAGACAACAAGGTGAATGTTCTGGAGTGGCTGAGTCAGTCCCAGACTTCAGTCCAATAGAGAATTTGCTTGCCAGACTTTAAAAGGGCTGTTGACTCATAATCTCTGTGTAAACCGACAATTTCGCGAAGAAAAACAAGGCAAATTGCAGTTTTCGAATGTGCAAGGCTGATTAAGGTCTATCCACACAGGCTCGGTGCTGTAATTGTGGCCAAAGGTGCATCCATTAAATACTGACTTCAAGAAGTTCAGTACTTATGCAATCACCTATTACACATTTTATATTTTTAATTAGCTGTCATCACTTTGAAGAAACCCGTGTTCACTTTGACATGAAAGTCAAAGTATGTTGACCACGATTATAAAATGAAAAGCAATAAATGTGGGAAACTTAAAGGGGAGGTGAATATCTCTTATATGCCCATAACTCCCTTAAAGCCATGCAATGTATTCCAGACACAGAAATCAATAAATCAAGTGTTCTGATAAGAAAGAAAAAAAATCAGTTTTGTTGCATAGTCATGGACCTGTATAAACCCTGTCCAATCACTGCATCAAGGCCTGATTAAACGATTGGACGGCCTACCTGCCTGTCCAACTATATACCTGCCTACCAGCATGCACTCTGTCCTTGCACCATGCTCAAGTCGGCCACAATTCTTGAACTTGCGAGCAGAAAGCACAAGAACGGCAGGAAAGTTTTACAGTTTCTCCTAAAGCAGATGGTTGCTTCTACTGGTATTTCCTTTAATACTCTTCGTAGTCTCTGTCCTGCTCCAGTTTCTTTAAGGTAAGTTCATTCACCACCTATCTGCATTGTGGCCTAGTTCTGAGAAAATGTCTTTTGGTGACATTTAATGTCTGTAAATCTTTATTGGTTTTGAACTGGGTGTTTTAGCCTATTTGTGTGTTTTTGGACTTAAGGTACTTCCAGTGCGCCACATTTGTCTCCCCACCAATGCTGGTGGATTAGTACCACTCAGCCAGTGCACGTTCATGTCTTTTGGGGTTTGGAGGGAGACCTGACGGGAGGGGGTGTTTTATTAGGTTTTCTTTTTAAAAGTTGCATGCTTTAAAAATCTAGCTTTCTCTTGCCGTTTCTACAATCTTGCATACCCTGGCATTAAGAGAGCCAAGGCTTTCAATGGGTCTCTTCAGTGCTGAACTGTTTCCGTGCTGTGCTGTTTCGGATTTTGGGATACAGAATATCAACTCACATTTCACAAGCAACTACAACTTGGATACGAAAAAAGGAGGAGGTTCAAAAGTTCATACATTTTTAGTGCAGTGCCAGAAAATGTCGTTGTTTACTGTTGTCAATTAAAAAAGCAAAGTAATTTCTGATGAGACACAAAATCAAACCCCATACTGACAACTTCTTTTTTGTCTGAGTTCACATATTTGACATTTTTTCTATAATTTATGAATGTCTGAATGAAATGTCTACAGCCCTGTTTGGGAGGCAGATTGTGTTTTTCTGCCACTGGACGGTGAACACTCTGGGTTGACATAAACCCAATCTGACATCTTTTGCATCCCCTCAGTCTACATGCATTTGGAGGACTTAAACCCAGCGTCCCTCTATGTTATATGGCCAGACTCCTAATGACTTCAGTGCTTTATCAATGACATACAGAAGGCAAAACAGATGCCAGAAATTGATGGGGAACTCAGTCTGTGTCTGGCTTCCAGGAGCAAACAAATGCCACACTAAAACCACTTGGCGAACAGGTTGCAGCTCAGCAACTCTATAGTTTACATGTCACAATTAAACAAACGTAAATCGAGCCAAAAACCCACATACAATCCCAAATGTTTATAAGTCATCGTCTGGCAACATGTCAGTTGATTTAATGGTCGAAAAAACCTGCACAAATCCACCTCCCAGCTCCTTATTGGCCTCCTAGCGTCTTATCTGATTCCTTATCTGCTCCCAGTGTGTCTTGTTTCTTTCTGAATACACCGGCTTTCGAGCTCACCATCGTCACCTTCATCCGCTTGCTGATTTGTTTCCAAGGAAACATGACCTCAGAGCAAAGCAGGTGACGTGAGGGTATTGAATACATATAATCTGACTGGAGTGCTGGCGTGTGTGCGTCTGCGATGGTCTGTGTGCGTTTAACCTGAAGGTATTTTTGGTGACCTTTGTTTAATCCGTGTACTTTGAGGGCTCCGTCTGCTCCACCTTGTCGAGGGCGTAAGACTTATTCAGGCCAACATGATAAACACATGAACAACTTGCTGTACGAGCGAAAACACGTCTACCGTGCTTCCCAGTATGTTGCACATATGTAAACCAAAAAAAAGCTCCAAAAAGGGATAAACATGCAATTGACTCTCATTTGCAGATTAACTGGACCGAAGACAAACTCTGTTGCAACATAGCTCTGGTTCACAAAGCCACAAAATGACAAACAGTACATGCAAAGATTTGCATAAAGACACACCGATGTATTAAGCTCACGAACATGAATGCAACTGATATGCATGTTAATTTACACATACAATCCGAAAACAACATAATCTCACACAACCACACCCACAAATACGCAAAGGGAGTTGCTCGTGTTTGCTTAAATCGTCCTTTTTTTCCTCACATGTCCCATTTAGAAACTTGTGAAAGTAATTACATATCTATTGCACTATATAATATACAGACAGGTGATTTTAAAATATGTGAAATGTAAGAAATCAATCAGTTTCAATCACGTGTAGTGCTCAAATATTTCACCTGTAAATGACAGTTTCAAGCATGAAAACATGAATTTTGCTTAATATAGTTAGCAAGGATTGATTGAAATTTAAGTGCATGATTTATGTCATAGATAAAACACAATAAATAAATAAATAAATAGTTTTGTCAGACTCCCAGTAAACCCAGACAACATCCGGTAACCTAGAAATTAAAAGATTATTCAGTTACAGAAAATAAATTGGCACGTTTGCTTCATCATTTGTCTGTTTTAAAAAGAAAAATAAACCAAAAAAATGAAGTTGGAGTGAATATTTGCACATTTTTTAACCTATGATTTTAAATTGAATCTTTGCTCAATTTAGGCTGTTGCTCAAACAAACAAAAACATTACAGAATCTTCCACTTAAAGTAACTGAGATGCACATTTGGAAAGAATAATCTAAAATGTTAAAACCTGCACAGTGAATAAATATAAATTGCTAAATAAATGCACAAACTTTCTTCAATTTACCTATTGTTTTCATCATTAAAATACAGGTAATAATGTGAAAATCCTCACAGTATAACAAGAATGTACTGTATTGTGTTCTAAAAAGAAAGGTTTGAATCTTTTGTTCAAGTTGTAAAAGACTGATATACAAAGAAAACAATAATTAGCTGAATTTGCTTTTCTAGATGTGAATTACTTTAAATAGAAAACACACAAGCACAGCAGAAACTAAAATAATAAAGGTCTTTTAACACACTAAAGCACTACAAGACCAGGCAACAATAATCGGAAATTAGGGGCAAATTCTTAACTCATACGCAATAATTTATATTTATAAACTGTAATCTGATATAAAGTGAACCTCGAGGTCTTTGTTTGTTGCTGCTGAGCTGCTCTTGGTTGAAATACTAACCTTACAGCTTTTTCACATCAATAATCAGATCAGAAAGTGATTTTAAGAGTCTAATTAAACCCATAGAAATGAATATGAACACAGATTCACAAATGTAAGCACATAGCTTATTGCAGTATATCTGGAATAGATGCAATACTATAGCTGCATGTCTTAATTGCATGCAAGGGGAGATTGAGTCTGTGCAACAACTAGGGAATTGGAAAATGCACAAGAACATGATCCAGACGTCCAGATACACAGTATGGCATGCGGCGATGCTTTTATCCTGAACTCCCTGCGGTATGATGCATGTATTTTTAGTGAAGAAGACCTCAGTGGGAATAAAGAAGAATAAGGGGGGAAAAAAAGTGAGGTTGTAAATTGTAAGAGCAGCCATGAGTTAGATGCTGTGAGCAAAGCACTGATCCCCACTAAAGTGTCTTTTTACAATCAATATGCACAAGAAATGCTCATATATATAAGAGAATATTCAATATGTAGCATTTTAAGTGCAATAAATCATGGTGTTAGAAAGAGTTTGCAGATGGATTTGTTTTCTTTCAACTAAATATGCTGTGAATATGTTGCAGAATTAAATACTAATCTGCTAAATGTTTTTTTTTGTTTGTTTTTTTTTAAAGAAAAAAAGCAGATTATCTAACATTAACTACTGCAAACTCCAACAAAATAGGCAGAAGCAAAGATGGAGGGATGATAAAATAAACATGTTTCCTGAATGGATGCAGCAGATATTATGAGAGTCATTCATTTTAATAAATGGCTTCACACTGAATCCACAGAAACAGAAGCGAGGAGAAGCAGGAAAAAAATGTTAAAAAAAGAGGGAGAGAATTTATAGAAAAAGCAGCAGAGCACAGGTGTTATTCTTTGAGCAGGTTATTAGCTATTGTGTGCAGCCACAGCTCTAATGGAAAAAATGACAGCTAACTTAAAAGAGAGAGATGGAATGTGAACGGTATAGAGCCTAAATAAAGGGCTGGGATGGAAATATTAGAGGCAACGGGAGGCAATATCACTATTGAAACCAATAGTGATATACTGTTAGAAATTCTGTCTTGGACGTAATTGACATTTCCTGTATTGGTTATACTACATGCTTAACCATCACATGGTTAAATTTATGGAAGTATCACACTCTGGTTGACACAACAGTGTTAGATGCTTCTTAGCCCCAAACTAATGTGGTAAAGTTAAAGAAAATATCACATTTTGGGTTAAAACACAACCTTTTTACTCCCAGTTTGAAGCTTTTCCTCCATCTGTTGGGTTACCAGGGTGATGAGTTCAGTACCATCCATAGGCTTTAATCACTGCAGGTTTAGAACAAAGGTTACATGCGGCAGTATATGGTCCAGATCTGGAATGAAGATGGGTTGTAAATGCTCTCAGGGTTATAGAATCGGCCAATTCCTGGGTAGGTTTTCTGTGGTACAGCCGAGGAAGAATCTCAGTTGCCAATGAACTCACAATCTGAGGGATACCCTGCTTAAACAATTCAATTCAATTCAATTCAATTCAATTCAATTCAGTTTTATTTATATAGTGCCAGTTACAGTCAAATTGTCTCAAGATGCTTTACAGAACCCATATGCCTGACCCCCAGAGCAAGCCAAAAGGCGACAGTGGCAGGAAAACACCCTTTTAACAGGGAAAAAAACCTTGAGCAGAACCCGGCTCTAATGTGGGGGGACCCATCTGCCTGCTGGCCGGGCGGGTTGAGAGGGACAGAAGAGGTAGAGAGGTAGAGATAGAGGGATGGAGGTAGAGATAGAGAGACAGAGGGGTAGAGGGATAGAGGTAGAGGGATAGAGATGGAGGGATAGAGGTAGAGGGATAGAGGTAGAGGGGTAGAGGTGGGGGGGGACACAAGGACCATAAAACGCACAGTATAATACATGCATGATAAGACAGATGATTCATGCAAAGTACAACTAACATGGAAACTAATTATAGTTTACTGCTATGGTGTACAGCTCTGGCATTAAATATACTACATATATAGCTGGTGGTAAATTCAAAAATATGTAGATGAGCAAATCAAGTATAGTAAGTGCAATGCAGAGTAGATTGGTGGGAATGTGCAGCTGGAGGTGGGAGAACAACCACACATCTGAAGCATCCAGCTCTGGGACCAGGGACACAGAAAGAAACAGAGTGAATGTAATGCAATAATGGTATATATAGTAAATACATAGGTAGTTAGAGAAGGGCTCAGTGCATCAAGAGAGGTTCCCCAGCAGTCTAGGCCTATAGCAGCATAACTAGGGGCAAACTAAAGGGACGTCAAGAGGGGAAGTCAGTTGTGCAAATGAAAACACCAGCTCACCCCGTCAGGGTCCCCCAGTCAGCCCTAACTATAAGCTTTGTCAAAAAGGAAGGTTTTAAGCCTGGTGTTAAAAATAGAGAGGGTGTCCGCCTCCCGAACCCAAACTGGGAGCTGGTTCCACAGGAGAGGCGCCTGATAACTGAAGGCTCTGCCTCCCATTCTACTTTTAGAGATTCTAGGAACAACAAGTAAGCCTGCAGTCTGAGAGCGAAGAGTTCTGCTAGGATAATATGGTACTATCAGTGTTCATTTTTGACAGTTTGGTCAATATTTGTGCAATACTTCTGTCACTGGAATAGGAAATGCTCTTTTAAAATGCATTGAATTTTTTTGCACAAAGTTTCTTTTGTAATGTTGAATACAATCCCCTTTTTCCCCTATGGTTGTTGTCTTTGAAACAGTAAAACAATGACATAAATAGCAAAAAATAGGTTTATCTGAAATGGATTAGTGATACACAATGCAGCAGAAAATACTTTTCCATTTAAATTCAATCAGTTTAGATGGCTAGTAACTTTTTTAAGTAATTTTTCTGAAACGTTGCTGTAAAACTCTCACATTAAAGTTTTCAACAGTTTTAACTGTATTTTTAAAAAGCATTTTACTGATATTTTACAGATTTTCAGCATTTTTATTAAATTACCGATAATATCTACTAAATCACAGAAAATAATATAACTTACAAACAGTAATACATTCTTTCACAGTGTTCGACCTGTTTTTACTGAATTTAAATCGGCACAAAATATTATTTTACAAGCGTTTTCCAGAGTTTGAAAGAAAATGGATGTGTATTAAGGACAAAATAAAATGTTTTAACCATTATTTTATAGATTTTCCCCATTTTATTAAATTACTTATAATTTCTGGTAAAATCATAGAGAGATGTATTCATTTATATTTTCACTGTATAAAAACAGTCCAAAACTCTATATAATCTCCATATCAAATATCTGTATTTTTACAAATGGTAATTATTTTACAATGTTTAGAAATAAAAGTACAACATTTTTACTGCATTTAAATCAGCAAAAAACATTGCTATTTTACAGATATTTGCCATTATTTAAAAGAAAACAATATATAAGAAGGACTAAAAAAAAACTAAGTATGTATTTCTACAGATAGAAATTTTTTCGAAAACATCTGACTGCAGAATTACATAATCTTTACTATATTTATATCAGCAAAAATATTGGTTAATTTTTTCAGGTATTCTTTTTTATTTGAAAGAAAAATAACTAATTTTAAGGACTAAAAAAATGGAGCGTATTTTTTGAAATTGATATTTTACTGATTTTTCCTGTTTTGTTAAATTACAGATATCTACTTTACATTATTGTATTACTAATATCTAGTTAAATCACAGAGAGATGTATTAATTTATATTTTCACTGTATAGAAAAACAGCCACATCAAATATCTCTTTTTTCTTTTTTTTCTTTTTTTAACAAATAGTAATTCATTCTTTTTTACAGCATTTTGAAATAAATTACAACATTATTACTGTATTTAAATTCAGGAAATACATTGCTATAATACAAATACTTGCCATTATTTGAAAGAATACATCTGGATAAGAAAGACAAAAAAAAATATGTATTTGTAATTTGTTCTTAAACATTTGACTGGGTAATTACTCAGTCCTTGTTGTATTTATATCAGCAAAAATATTGATTATCTTTTTCAGGTATTCTTTTTTTTTTTTTTAAAGAAAAATGATGAATTTTAAGTACTAAAAAAATGGAGCATATTTTTTGTAAATAGATATTTTACAGATTGTTTATTTTTTACTAAATTAGATATCTAGTAAAATTTCAGTGAATTTATTAAAATTCTAATCATTCTCATTTTGACTGCAAAAACAAAACCAAAAATTTCTGCATAATGTACACATCAAAACTCAGTATTTCATTCATTCATTCATTCATTCATTCATTCATTCATTCATTCACACGTTTAGAATGTGTGACTATGAAATTACACCATTTTGCTAAAACTGTAATTATTTTACTGATATTTGATGACATTTTCACAATTTTTCACCAATTTTCACTTGTTTTTCACCTTGGATGCCAGATTTTTGTCTTTACAGAGACACCAGTAGAATAGAATAGAATAGAATAGAATAGAATAGAATTGAATAGAATAGAATAGCAACTTAATTGTCATTCATTACATACACTAGTTGGTGCAGATTTGCATAAGATTTTGGTGCATTTGCTTGCCATCGGACTGGTAAAAAAATTACATCAAAAAATATATGTATAAAATATCACACTACGTACAATATGTACAATGAGGGCTGTCAAAATGAATGCGTTAACGCAGATTAATCCATCATCATGAATAATCTGACTAAAAATTTTAACGTAATTAACGCATCTGCAGCACAGAATGACTCAAAATCCCTGTAACGTCTCTGGCAACGCATTTCGGGCAGTTTGTCCAAGTAGACTTGCCGTCGCGTATGCCGTCGCGTATGCCGTCGCGGATGCGCAAATGGGCAATTGATCCGGTAGTGGCAGAACCAAGCAACTCCACAGATTATAGCCCATTTCAAAATAATCATCATTGGCCGGAGTTTTGCCGATTAAACACCGATATATTCTTAATATCTATAAATAACAGTAAATGCTGTTAAGTGTTGGAACAGAATGATGTCCTTGCGCTGTTTCAGCTACAGCCAGGCAACATTACAGGAGTGGGCTGAGCTGACAGGTAAGTTTAAAACCATGTTGTGAAATTAACAATGACTCAACATGTCTCCCATTTCAGTGAAGACAAAAACTTAGAGTCAAATGATAAACATTACTGTCTGTCTTCAGCAACCGTCATGATGTCACTCTTAGTTTTACTTTATCTTAAATACTAGAATGTGACCCAGGCTGTAACAGCAACTCACTGTGTGTTGTAATGGAGGAACATTAGTGTCAGACTATTTGTGACCATTATATATTTAAAATGCAACTCTGTCAAAGACGACATGTTTTACATCTGAAAAAGGCGTCTCTGGTTTTTATTTTGGGTCATATGACTCCTGACTTCATGGCAAAGAAAATAATGGAGTAGAGAAAATGTGATTTAACATTAATGGGCATCAGAGGGCTGCAGAAATAATGTTTTACCAGTAACTTCACTCATTATGTTGCTTATGTACAGCATATATATATATGTGTGTGTGTGTGTGTGTGTGTGTGTGTGTGTGTGTGTGTGTGTGTGTGTGTATATATATATATATATATATATATATATATATATATATATATATATACACACTATATTGCCAAAAGTATTCGCTCACCTGCCTTGACTCACATATGAACGTAAGTGACATCCCATTCCTAATCCATAAGGTTCAATATGATGTCAGTCCACCCTTTGCAGCTCTAACAGCTTCAACTCTTCTGGGAAGGCTGTCCACAAGGTTTAGGAGTGTGTTTATGGGAACTTTAGACCATTCTTCCAGAAGTGCATTTGTGAGGTCACACACTGATGTTGGACCAGAAGGCCTGGCTCTCAGTCTCCACTCTAATTCATCCCAAAGGTGTTCTATCAGGTTGAGGTCAGGACTCTGTGCAGGCCAGTCAAGTTCATCCACACCAGACTCTGTCATCCATGTCTTTATGGACCTTGCTTTGTGCACTGGTGCACAGTCATGTTGGAAGAGGAAGGACCAGCTCCAAACTGTTCCCATAAAGTTGGGAGCATGGAATTGTCCAAAATGTCTTGGTATGCTGAAGCATTCAGAGTTCCTTTCACTGGAACTAAGGGGCCAAGCCCAGCTCCTGAAAAACAAGCCCACACCATAATCCCCCCTCCACCAAACTTTACACTTGGCACAATGCAGTCCAACAAGTATGGTTCTCCTGGCAACCGCCAAACCCAGACTGGTCCATCAGATTGCCAGATGGAGAAGCGCGATTCGTCACTCCAGAGAAGGCGTCTCCACTGCTCTAGAGTCCAGTGGTGGCTGCTTTACACCACTGCATCCCACGCTTTGCATTGCACTTGGTGATGTATGGCTTGGATGCAGCTGCTCGGCCATGGAAACCCATTCCATGAAGCTCTCTGCTGAAGCACTGTTCTTGAGCTACTCTGAAGGCCACATGAAGTTTGAAGGTCTGTAGCGACTGACTCTGCAGAAAGTTGGCGACACTCTTGGCACTATGCGCCTCAGCATCCACTGACCCCGCTCCATCAGTTTACGTGGCCTACCACTTGGTGGCTGAGTTGCTGTTGTTCCCACACACTTCCACTTTCTTATAATACAGCTGACAGTTGACTGTGGAATATTTAGGAGTGAGGAAATGTCACGACTGGATTTGTTGCACAAGTGGCATCCTATCACAGTTCCACGCTGGAATTCACTGAGCTCCTGAGAGCGACCCATTCTTTCACAAATGTTTGTAAAAGCAGTCTGCATGCCTAGGTGCTTGATTTTATACACCTGTGGCCATGGAAGTGATTGGAACACCTGATTCTCATTATTTGGATGGGTGAGCCAATACTTTTGGCAATATAGTGTACATATATGTATAGTTAATATAAACACACACACACACACACACATATATAGATTTATATATATATACACACACACATATATAGATTTATATATATATATATATATATATATATATATATAAATAAAAAACTTTCTTTCTAACTTTCTTCTAATCTGCAGCAACAAGAAGTACCAGACCAGATGTATTTCATAACTCATTTATAGATTGACTCTTTTTAAATGTTATATAATTTCCCAGAGGACTGATGCTTTGTTGCATGTTTTTGTACTTGAAAATTGATCTCTGTTGTAAAGTTAAACAAATAGTAAAGGAAACAAAAAAGCAAAACAGTAAAACGTTCTGCCTGTAATTCATATCCTCGTTGTTGTAACTGTTAAGGGACCAAAAAAGAAGTTATTTTATTCATTATGTATTTTTAAATTAATCAGCTGATTAATCAGTTACCAGAATTTTTTTCTGCCAAATATTGGAATCAGCCTCAAAAAATCCATATTGGTTGGGCTCTACTAAACAGCATGTTGGCCCTCTCGGTGGGAAATTTGAGTACAAAAAACCCCCAAGATGAAACAGTCGACCGACATCCAGTAATATGCACACTGCAGGAAAGAGCTTTCTTTTCACTGAAGCACTTCCAGCTTAAAGTTCCACATTAACGGGAAGCATGTGGTAGTCTGGGATTCTAACATGAACCTTTAAAGGTGTTAATAAACACCTTACATGCATATATATACATGCATATATATTCCCTTTTTTCTTGAGTTTGTTTGCGCATGCAAAATGAAATGCGATTAATTTAGAAAAAAAATTAATGGTATTTAATTGTGATTAAATCAAAATTAATCCACAGCAACCCTGTGATTAATCTGATTTTAAAAATTGTAATCGTTTGACAGCACTAATAGAATGTAAAAAAAAATGTAGTGTAATATACACAACCATTCAAAAAATTTGGGGTCACTTAGAAATGTCCTTATTTTTGAAAGAAAAACATTTTTTGTCAATGAAGATAACATTAAATTAATCAGAAATACAGTCTAGACATTGTTAATGTGGTAAATGACTATTCTAGCTGGAAACGGCTCATTTTTAATGGAATATCTCCATAGAGGTACATAGGAACATTTCCAGCAACCATCCTTTCTGTGATCAAATGTTACACTGTGATAGCTAATCATGTTGAAAGGCTAACTGATGAGTAGAAAACCCTTCTGCAATTATGTTAGCACATGAATAAACGTGTGAGCTTTTACGGAAAACATGAAATTGCCTTGGTGACCCCAAATTTTTGAAAGGTAGTGGAAGTTAAAAAAAAACAAAAAACAATATAGCAGCATTTTGAAAATGGCAATGACTGCCTTGTGCAAAAGGTTATTGGGTGTTTAGAATAAATGGGAACAACATATGAGCATGAGAAGAAGCAAACAAAGAGAAGAGATATATTTGCAGTTTCACTCCAACCCAGACGTTTTCTGTTGCTGCTAAATCCTCAAAGGAAAGAACAACAAGAGGTCAAGTGTGGAGAAAACAACTTTAGGAGGAGATGGAATTAGAGAGGGAGAACGAAGATGAGATTAGAGAAATCACAAGTAAAGGAGCAGACAGGTGAGGAAGAAGAGAAGGAGGATGAAGGGAGACAAAGGATTCAGGAAGAGGAAGGAAGGCGGGTGTGATCCTCCACAGCTCGGGTGTTTGTTTAGCCGAGAACAGCAGTGGCACAGCAGAGGATTATGGGATTACAATCAGAGTTGATGGTCATGTGAGCCGCCGTGGTCGACTCTGACCCTGCTTACCTCCTCTCAGGAAGGCAGCTTAGCCCGGCTGTGAAGGTGAGGTCAGACCGTCCACGTACACACCAACGCTGAGCGCTGCCCTCACATCCTTCTATCTCCTAGACGGACCTCCGATGCCTCTTCTATCTCCCTCTGGCTTTCTTTTTTTAGCCTTTTTTTCTATCCTTTGCTCCTCATTTTTCCGCCCTCTCCCCGTCTCCCCGACACCTTTCATCTCTCTCGTCTATTCTTGTCTCTTTATCTCCTTCGTTCCCTCCCTCACTTTCTCCCTCTTTCTCTCGTCGGCCTCCTTCTTGTCGCATGTTATACATGCACAGCTCATCTATGCCCTCTCAAATCCTGCAGGATTTCTTGGTTTTTCTATCTGGGAGACTAAAGAATACAACAGAGGACAGAGGATTAAAACATTTTAGCAGCAGAAACTCAGACGTTGTCCAGGCTGTGGGGAGTAAATACAGGAACTATGTTGGCCTTGGTAAGTTTCATTTGGAGGAAGTTAGTGAATATTTGTTTGCAATTTTATATTCTGTTATACTGAAGTAAAGTAATGAAGACAATAATTTTTAAAAAAGAGAATTTCTGTACATTCTGTAAAGTATTTCAAATAATACCTCCAATTTAAACATACTTGGACTAAACAACAGTGTACTCGTATTCTCCTCTTGTATTCATGACAGGAGAAACTGTCGTTTCACATTTTATTCGCTGATTCTGTCAGAATCATACAAGAAATTGGAGTTGTGGGCAAAAAACTTCTACTCTTTGTAAACTAGCCAGGCAACACAACGTAAAAATAACATTGTTATTCATAAAAAAAAGCATCAGAAAAGTGGAAATTTCATGTATATCGTAGAAAATAGTACAAATATTAACTACAAAAACTGTATTTGTTTACAATTTTATATTCTGTTATATTTAAGTAATGAAGCCAGTAATTTAAAAAAAATAATAATTCTGTACATTCAGCAAAGTATTTTGAATAATACGTCCAATTTGAAAAACATTTGGACTGAACACAACAGTATTCTGATGTTCTCTTGTAATCATGACTTGAAAAATTTCACATTTTATTCACTGATTCTCTGAGACTCGTACAAGAAATCGGAGCTGGGGGCAAAAATTCTGCTCTTTGTAAACGCAAAGTAAAAAGAAGAAAAGCACTCAGAGAGCGCAGTACTCTGCCAAGGCTGGTCAGTCACTGTATGATTTCCAACAGTTGAACTCTTGAAAAAATTCTTGGATCCACACTATAAGCCGCATCACTGCCAAAATCGAACCACTTGGTCCCTGTGTCATTTCTGACTTTCCCTGAAAATTTCATCCAAATCCGTTTATCCGTTTTTTAATAATGTTGCGAACAGACAGACAGACAGACAGACGGACAAACCAACGCAGATCGTCACATAACTCTGCCGAGACTCTGCCTCCTTGGAGGAGTAATAACACTGTTATTCCGTTAAAGAAAAGGCTTCAGAAAAGTGGAAATTTCATGTATATCGTAGAAAATAGTACAAATATTAACTACAAAAACTGTATTTGTTTACAATTTTATATTCTGTTATATTTAAGTAATGAAGCCAGTAATTTAAAAAAATAATAATTCTGTACATTCAGCAAAGTATTTTGAATAATACGTCCAATTTGAAAAACATTTAGACTGAACACAACAGTATTCTGGTGTTCTCCTGTTGTATTCGTGACAGGAGCGACTTTCATTTCACATTTTTTTCGCAGATTTTCTTAGAATCATCCATGAAATTGGAGTTGTGGGCAAAAAATGTGTTCTTTGTAAACTAGCGAGGCGACACAAAGCAAAAATAACATGGTTATTCCTTTAAAAAAGTGGAAATTTCATGTATATTGTAGAAAATAGTACAAGTAGTGACAATAAAAACTGTTGGTTGCCATTTACTGATTAGGCCGCTAATCTCCATTCAGTGCCAGAAAGAGGCCACATGAATGTTAGGACTCCTAGATTTTAATGAATTAATTCATTTATAAATTAATAATTCTGTATGTCAAATCCATCTTGAAGAGCAAAACTACTAAAAATTATACAATTAAAATCAAACCTATGATCTGAAGATTTATTTCTTCAAAATTGAGATTGATGAATAGTTTCAAGTCATGAATAAAGTTTTCAAAGTGCATAATTGATATTTTTAACAGTATTTTGACTGGTTCCTTTTAAAAGTCATAAGGCTATAACTGTATAAGTTCCTCTCAGTAGAAGAATGTGCCATAAATCTCTTAATTTATTTAATAATTAAGACAAAGATGTAAACATTGAGGTTAACACTGACAGAGTTAGTTCAGTAATTTAAAAAATAAATATTGTCATAAGATCTGACCGACACATCTGATTAGTTACAGGTGTGAATGCATAAAGTGTGTTGACTGATATATACAAAACATTTCAGAAACACTTGAAATAGTGTCTCTATTACAGCCAGCAACACCTGTGAGATGTAATATAACGGTGAACATCTTATCTGTAAACTGATAAAACTTTATTTTTTAGCATTTTTATGCAGCATATGAATTCATTTCCACGCATATAATGGTTTATAACATGCAATATTGAAATTTATAGCACTTTTAAGCATTTAATAGAGTATTTAACTATATATAACAGCATTAGTGGATGCTGGAGTGCAAACAAATGATAAATGACGATACAAAAAACTGTTGTAATAATGTAAAATATGTCTTCATTGGACATAAAATGAACATAAAAAACTGATTTACACAAATCTTATCATGTGTTTACCTGTGATGTTTATTAGCAAGGTTTGATTCAACATGAGAGGTATTTTTGGCGCTGCAGTTTTTGGTGTTTTATTACTGAATTAGATAAAAAATATCACCAGAACCACACACTTTTGTTCTCTATTTTATCTGTAATTGCATCACAACAAGTCACCAATATCAGGACCGAAGCTCGGAGTTTACAGCTTAATAATTATGATAATTAGGGCCACTGATTGAAACACAGGATGACATGAAATTAATTCTGTTGTATAAGATCAGGGGGGGAGCTGAAGATAATTAGGATTCCATCTCTGGGGGCTGTTAACCTTTTAATACCCATTCCTGATGTTTTACTAAAAAACAAAACAGTGTTTTATATAATGGATTAGCTGCTGCTGCTGCTGCTTTTGTTGCTGCAGCACCTTGAAATGTCTAAATGAGGGCCTGCAGCTTCCAAAAATGTGCAATTTAAACCTGAGAGTAATTATACAAATGCTGTTGATGCATGTTTATGACGAACGTATGACTGTAATCCTACTTTCTTTTCTATCTCTAGCCACAAAAAGTTTTCTTGGACAAGTTTTTTTTATTATATTCCTTGTTGCTGTAGTTTACTCTTTTCCCGTTTCTGCAGCTATTCATCTCTTTAGCTCTGCCAAACAAATCATTTAAGATTAAAATACATCATATTATCGCCGCAGAAACCAGATTTAAAGCTCCAGTACACTGTAAAATACAGAGAGTCCCCTGCCCTTGTCAGTTAACGTTACAGTCCCAGATTCCAGCTTTAAAAATCCAAAATGGACGGATTCCATTCAAAATACAGCGTCAAAATTCAGGTCAGCGAGAGGTAAGGGGTGAAAGCTCAGAGGGAACTTCATGAGGAAATCTTAACCTGATGTCAACTTAACAGACAGGCTCACACTGTTCTCATTTTTGGTGCAAATATGTAGTTTCATAGTAGAATTTGGGAACTTTACTGTTTGGGATTCCTCTAGTTGTTGTAATATCAGCCGCTGCAGGCCTTTAGTGACTGCAGATCTTTACAGAAAATAAGGAGAGATAGAAAACATGCAAAAACAAGTGCTGAAATTGAACTGGGGATATTTCTGCATATGGTTTTCACCACTTGGGGACTCACAAATCCTCTTATTTTCCTAACAGTGCAGTAAACATGTACATATGTATCTCTGCTCAGGAAAACTGCTGCTTCTTATCACTGCTGCAGAAACAGGATGTAGATAGATAGATAGATAGATAGATAGATAGATAGATAGATAGATAGATAGATAGATAGATAGATAGATAGATAGATAGATAGATAGATAGACAGACAGACAGACAGACAGACAGACAGACAGACAGACAGACAGACAGACAGACAGACAGACAGACAGACAGACAGACAGACAGACAGATAGATAGATAGATAGACTTTATTGTCTGCCCCAAATGGTGACAGAAATTCTTCTTTGACAGGCTCCAACAATAAAATACAACACATAAAAACACTGAAATCACAGGTTTGCAAAGTAGATGTCTAAAAGAAATGTTAAAAAGAAACAGCAGCTGACAAAAATAAATAAATATATATATATATAGTGCTCAGTGTCTTATGTTATTTTGTTCAGGGTGGTTATTTCAGTGGGAATAAAGGATTTTTTGTAGACGTTTTTGTGGGCCAGTAGGACTTTTTAATGTCTGCCTGATGGCAGTAACTGGAAGCAGTGATGAAGGGGTGAGAGAGGTCTTCTGGGATCAGGGAGGATTTCCTGATCACACAGCGGTTAAACAGTTCAGAGATATGAGTTTGTGGTGAACTAATGATTTTGCTGGACTGATTGACAATACGGGAGAGTTTTGTTTTTTGTTTAGTGGAGAGGGAGCTGTACCAGGATGAAATGTTGAAAGTGAGGATGGATTCAATGAGTGAGGTATAAACCAGGGTTAAATGCCTCTGCAGACATTAAAAGTCTTCAGTTCCCTCAGCAGGTGAAGGCGCTGCTGTGCTTTTTTGTAAACTGAATCAGCATGATTCCCAAATGACATGTTGGTGTCGATCTCTGTCTGGGAAATATTTCTCAGATGATAAAACTGAAAAACGACACACAGAGTTGCTGAAGTGCATTCTAGGCTGTGGGGACACTTTTCTAAATGTACTCTAAGTCCTCGGAGTAGGAGTGACGTTTCTAATCTCAGGTGTGGCTGCTGCCGGCTTTTCCTCTCCGTTAACTGATCAGCGGTGAACCAGAACAGCTCGGACAGTACATCCAGAGAACATACGGAGGCAGAATAATGTCTGAACTCACTCACAGCGAGGAACCTCTTAAAGGCTGCACGTCTGAAACAGAAGGGAATTTCCTTTCATTTTAGTCTTGAAAAGTTTGGGGGGGGGGAAATGTCACAGGAAGGTTTTCTGATGCACAAATTTCACTGAACACACTAAAACCAAGCAGTGTGCTCCAGTTCCTGTTCACCTGTTGCAGTTGCATTTTGCAACAAGATGCATGGAAATTATACTTTCTGCCAACATTTTGTTGTCAAACACAGTGAGCAGCAGCCACTGAGGCTGGAAGCTTTTCAGTTGTCAGCTTATTAAACGCAACCCTGAGGTCTAATTCTTAGATTACAACCAGATTTGTCTTGTTGTTGAGGGTATTTTTCCCATGATTGTTGCTTTATTTTGTAGCATTATTTAATAACGACAAGATCAAATCAGGGTCCCAGCAGGTTAAAATAACAGTTTTACGTGCATAATTGGCCCAGCGTGGTGGCTTTCATGGGAGAAGAGCCGACAAATGAAGTGTGAGATGAAAACGAAGCACATTAGAAAATAATCAGAAATGCTGCATTTATGAATTCATTAATTCCTTCTTTGGCTGAAGGGCAGAAGAATGAAGTGAGTTACTGGTACGTTTAGTGAAATTAACTCATTATTAATTAAATCTGCTCTTAACAATCAACCAAAAGTGACTTTAATCAACATTTTTTTCCTACAATATCTTATTTATTTCATTCATTTCTACACATTACCTCTGAACTGTGCTGTAAAACATATGTGGACACTTTAGAGATTACAAGAGAAGAGGTGCTTTTCTCTACTTGGAGCTGTGCAGAAGCAGACTTTAGGATGATCCAGACAAAAGAGTAAACACAGAGCAGAGTCTTAATCTGAACAGATTATTTAGTTGTCATGTTCAACACCAACTTCCACTGCAGCTGAACACGAGGGATTATGGACAGTGTGACAGGTTTACAGCTGCTGGAATAAACAAAGGAAAAACCAGATTAGAGTCACGTTGGAAAAAGATGGAGTTTATGAGAAGTTGAAATGACAGTAAAACAATTCTTTATGTGACTGCTCTCAGTTTTTCACCATTGCGATGATGTTTTTATAATATTTTTTTTTATATTATAGGCTTGAAATTACCTTGTAAATACAGGAATCCAAGGCAATACCAACTGTGGTAAGAAGTGAGCATGTCCAAGACATAAGAGGACGTAAGATATGAATTTAAGGAAGAAAAAAATACTCCAATAGTACTTTTCTATTACCCAGTATTGACAAATTACACTGTACAAACAGGAAACCAGTAGATTTACGGTAATTTACTACAGATATGTCATGAAACCCAGTCAGCTTAAGCTAAAAAAAACAAAAAAAAACCCCCAGAGAACTACTTAATGAATTTCAGTAAAACCGATGACTACGCTAAAATTAGATTGCAAAAGTGCGGGGACAAAAGATTATTTTATATTAAAAATAAATAAAATCCTTCTTCTGAGGTTAACTCTATGGCTAAATTAATAGTAACAAAACCATAAATTTATACATTTGAAAAACCTAAAAACTACATTGCAATTAGCCAGTTATTTTTTGTTAATATATATATATTTTTAAAAGAGAATAATTTCACATATAAGTACAAAATATCCTTTATAAATTATTATTTACACTTGTAGCAGCTTCATGTTGTTGTAATTTGAGGATAAAACAGATTTTTTTTATTATAAATAATAAATAAATAATAAAACAGAGTCCTAAAATGTATTTTAAATCACAATGTTAAATCTAGAAACACAATTAAACAGCACTAATAAATCAGCTTATTTCACTTTATCCTGATTTAAAATAATTCAAACAAGCATCTAATGCATCTACTACTTGTGTTTTCTTTTACTTTTGTGCACATATTGTTGATCTAGAAACAGATTCCTGCGACACTGTGCAGGACGTAACCTCTGACCTTCTTGGAATTAGTGGCTTATAAAGTTGGAGGTCTGGAAGCTTCTTCAGCTCCTGTCAGCACCAGTTAAATGCTTAAAATCAGTCCGATTGATTACTAGAAATTTGCTACTCTGCTGGAATCTATTTTTATTTCTATGCAACACAGTTTTATTGGTATAAAGCTGAGAAAACATCGAGGTTAAGTTCTGAAATGCTGAAATTCAATCTAACAGCTTTCTACTTGAGTGTTTATCAGGATTTTGAACTAATTTCACAAAGAACACACAAATTAAGCTGAAGCTGCTGCAGTAAGTTGCCTGAGTATTATGAAGTGTTAGAGAAAAAAGGCTGCAGTTTTTAAATGAGAATAGATTTTTTTAAAGCACACAATTCAACTTGTTACAGCCCACAAAGTAAAACTACTAAAACGAATCAGTGCCATTCATTTTTTCAGTGATCGATGACAGTAAGCCACCTTAAAAATGGAATAAATGAAGGTTTTATTACATCTTTGTAGTTTTTAAAAATATTTTTTAATTACTAGCAGTATTTCTTCAAGTATATTCTTACAACTCGGTTGCTTTAGCATATTAATTGCTAGTTATTGGATCTATTATCTAACTAAATCCAGTGTGAAATATTTTTTTATTTGTTTTGTAATATTTTTGATCAATTACAGCTGTTTTATCTGATTTATTATCTGATTTTGAAATTTAAAAATGTGTACCTGGACAGTTTTTTTCTTTCATAAATGTATTATTTTAACAATTCTTTTATTTGAGCTGATTTATTATAGGCTCTTTATTCTTCTTATTATTTTTCATTTCTGTGCAGTTATAAATCCACAAATGGGATGTTTGCCATGTTATGTTGTATTTTTGTCATTACAATTGTGCATTTTCCTGCTTGTGACATTTCAAAATGTCTGCTAGGGAAAGAAATGTGTCCATAATGGGGCACATGGTTGCATTAGTTACCATGTTTCAATGCTACATTATATCAAAATTTAAATGAAATAAACTAAACCAACCTCAACATTTGCTTTATCTCAAATCATAGCTGTAAAATTTCTGCGTTTGAGCACTTCATGCATCATCAGCACTTACAGCATTGACGTTACATTTATATTTCTGATTAGTGGTGTCATAGTTTCCATATTTCCAGCACAGAATTTAATAATATAATCAGAAAGGGTAATAAAATCAGTCTTCCATAGGCTAAAGAGAGGCGCTGAAGTGCCTCTTCTGTCACCTCCTTGCGTATTTATTTGCAGGTTTGATGTTAAATGTTACAGGATATCCAGTGGCATTTAGATTTTAACTTTGTCCTGCAGCTGACACTCCTCACATAGTGGGACTTTTACCCTTTTTAATGGCTAGTTAGTGAGCATGCAGTGATCGGTGCTCCTCAGAGGAGTTTGCGGCTGCTAACAAGCAATCGTTGGACCTTTTTCACCGAAATATGACACAGATTCCTCGCGGAGGACAAATAAGTTGGAGGACATATAAATGCTACAGCGCCTTGTTAACACCAGACGAATGGGAGCGTGAGATGACACAGTGGAGCTAAATGTGACGGAAAACATTACAACAGCAAAAAGAAAAAAATGAATAAATGAGTGAGACGTTTTCACTAATAATCCCGTCATCAGTGGGAGATAAACGTCCAGTTAAATGTTGAACAAAACTCTTTAAAACACCTAATGAGGGAATATTTTATGGAAGGATAATATTCTTCAAGTTAAAATACAAGCCAGAACTATGGGTGCATCTCCATTCCCAGGTAATGACATGCAGATAAGGTGCATCTGCATGTTCAACTCATAATATGGACACAGTTTTTTTTACTGCCAGCATGGATGTACAGGGACATCTTTGAAAATGACAAAAGTTGAGGTGAAATAGCTTCAACACTTTCAATAAAAACATATTTTGCACCTATACTGTGATAAAATTAAGGAAATGCACTACAAAGCAAGTTCAACATACAGTAACCAGGAAATATCGATGTTTTCTGGCTTCACTCTCACTAGAAACAGAATAATAAGTTTTCATTTTCAAACAATTTATATCCAGATGAGAGTTTTTGCCTGGTGTTAGTAATAATAATAATCTGATAATGTGTAAACTAATTTGTCTTATAACACGTGGTCATTTATGATGGTGTAAACATGATGCAGGAGGTGGGTTATTTAGTTGTGTGTGAAATTTTTTTCAATTTGTTTTGTAATATTTTTGATATCTGATTTATTATCTGATTTGAAATTTAAAATGCTTATCTGGACAGTTATATATCTATTTTTCCTTCCTAAATTTATGATTTTAACATTTCTTTTATTTGAGCTGATTTATTGTAGTATTTTTAAAATTTGTTTGTGCAGTTATAAATCCACAAATGGGATGTTTGCCATCTTATATTTTATTTTTGTTATTACAACTGTGCATTTTCCTGCTTGTGACATTTTAAAATGTCTGCAGGGAGTAAAGTGTCTCTATATGGGGCTCATGGTTGCATTAGTTAGTATGTTTTAAAAGAAAAGAAAGATTAGAGATTTCCTGAAATGCACAACATATGCTAACAACGATAATTCACAATCTACTTTAAAATACCAAGTAGTGGTCATGTCTTTGTTTTCTTACAGAAAAAGGTAAATCAGAGGACAAACACAGTGACAGAAAACACCAGATCAGGATGAAAACATGAGTGTCAAAGATGAAATAAGATAAACTCTTAAGATACGATAAGATAAACTTCACAGGTCCCTCACTAAGAAAACTTAGACGTTACAGCGAATGGACACAAATGAGGCCTGGAGAAAGATAAATAATACAGTGAAATTACAGTGAAAATACATACAATAAGGCTAAAAATAAAGCAATAATAAAGACTATGTCTGCCTTTCACATGTGCAGATGAGGCATGCTAGATAATGTACCCAACTGTAGGACACAAGAAGAATAGTACACAGAATAGTAGCAAATCTGCATCATCTTTTTAAGTCTTTAAATGGAAAACTATAACAAAAGTAAATTTCCCCTCTGTGATCATTATAGTATGTCTGATTCTGATTAACAGATTTATTATGAAGGCATGAGTAGATGAGGGGGTTAGAAGCAGAGCGGTTTAACCCACAACCCAGATATAGCGTTACAGCGGCGCTTTGAATGTTTGACCATTCTTGAAAACACAAAACTTTGAACCCATTTTTCTCAAACACTGCAGAAAGTTGGTTAGACCACTCTGCTTCCAAACTTTTCAATTTAATATGTACATGCAGTCTGTTGTTACGGCATGTAAGACAGTGTAGGGTCTTTCTTTCAGCTGCCCTTGTGGTTAGGAGCATTTAAAGGGCAAATATAAAAACATAATTCAAATAGGCAGGTAGGCTTTCTTGCAAATCTGTGACATGAAAAGTGCTCATCACTCTATTAGTTAGTTCATAACATTTTCTCACTGTGAAGCAGTTAAAGAGCATTCAGTATAAAACGATATACCTACACAAATATACTATGAACTGTTCTTATCTTTGACCTGTTAAACTATTGTTGCCTTTACTATCTATCCTTTTGTAGCTGAGATCTGATGGTAGTAAAAAGTTGGGTGATTGTGTGCATGAGATGTTGATGGTTCTTAAGGGTTGTTCCTGTCAAGAAGTAATATAGAACTATAAACTTTTCCCTGGGGTTTTTTCCTAACCTCTAAATCTAAACCTAGAAATTACCGAGGACCAAATCTATTTAGAGGACCGCTGCTATAAAGAGACGTGACTAGCGGAGTAACTTGACTAAATAGACTACTCAGCTAGGTTCACTATTAGAATAAGAGGCATCTGGATGAAGGCAGTCCGAAGCTAGGGGAGTTTCCTTGACTGCAGCTGTTCTCCAAAACCTATTAGGGCTAAACTCTTTGGGCAGGTAGAACCTAACCCTAGAAACAGAGAGCTCAATGTCCACCATAAAACCCCTGATGGTTGAAACATTGTCCAAGATCCAGATTCAGTCACATACATGTCAACAAATTCAACAAGAACAAGGCTTCAGTGCTTTAAAACGTCTCTGGTTTAGGATTATTAACCTACACAGTAGCCTATTCTACAATGAAATGCAACAGAAAAAAGACAACTGGAGTTTCCTCCTCTAAGAATCTTCATCTCTTGAAGTTATTTTTACTATCAGGGAAATAAAAAAAAAAAATAAAATCTCTCGTCTTCCTTACACTGTCACGGTGGTATCTTCTACACATGCTGGCACCATTATACGAAGAGAATTAACTGGTCTGTATGTAGTATTTTTATACCAATCGAATGGTTATCTTGAACGCAACCTGCCCAGAACCGTTGCCGTGGCAATGGCAAGACGTGAACCTCCGCCTTAAGTCTGGAAATCTATGATTAAGCTCGAAGTTACCTCTTTAACCCCAAAATCCTGTCCGGCAGAGCCTGGGTCAGCTCAGTCAAATCTGAACACATGAGAAGGGAACACGCTTCCAGATGCAACGCAACCGAGGATAACCCTTTAAATCGTGTCCATCATGAATAAACATGCAAAAGTCTGTCCAGAAAATTCCATCAAATACAGGCTGAAAACCACAGTGCAGCTAATAGCACCACTGGACTTCATGGGTTTCACAAAGTTACACGACTTTACACCAGAAATACCGTCAGTTTTTTGGTCCGCTGGTTAAATTAGTCTTTGATGATGATGAAACACGCGTCTCTTTTGAGTCACTTCGCATAGTTAATGAAGGTACGGGTTCCTTTTATAAGTTTTCATTTGAACAAAGTGGTCTTCTGTTTCTCCTGTGCTATTTTCTTTCTAAAGCCATGCAGAGTCTCCTGTCATATTCAGTTTAACCGCCTACACAGAGCAGCTACACATCATTTAAAAAGAGTTTCCACTTTTTCTTTATCTTGTGCTACCTGCTGAACAAAAGTGTTTCAGTGAAGCTGGGCAGCAACAGTGCAATGTGTTTCCCCACCAGCTGAACAAATGTCGCCCTAATCAGGCCTTATTTTATGGCCACATTATAAAATAGAATAGAAATACCTACTTGATCCCCAAGAGGGCTTCAAGCAGAAAGAGTAAAGTGACTACACTGCAAATACAAATAAATTAGCCTAAAAATAAATCTAATAAGAAGAAAAATAAAGTACAAAAATGCACAATAAAGTGTAAAATATTCTATTAGTTAAGTGAAAAATACACCATAAATGCTCAAAAGTATGTTTCGTTGCAGCATTGTGAAAAGGAGATGCTGTTCTCATGTCACATTCTTTTATGTTTGTACATGTTAGAAATACACCTCAGGATGCAGCATTTTAATTTTTTATTGTTGAGTGAAAACAAAAAAAAAACTTCAATAGATTTGTGTGTATTTGTGTGCTGTCAATAATTAAATTGTTAAACTTTAATGAACGGAGATGACATTTTAGTGGTTTATTCAACCATCAAAAGACAACTAGTTCACAGAAAGGATATTTATGTGAGACTTTTTATAAAACTCATGTTTGGAACTTGGTCAAAACAAGCTGTAATAGACATAAAACTGTGCACATTTTGGGGAATTATGTTGTTTTTCATGTTTTGACATGTTGGAAATACACTTGAGGATGAAGCATTTTAGTTTCTTTTTATTACTGAGTAAAACCTTCACTAGTTCTGTCTGTATTTGTGTGTTGTCCACAACTAAATTAAGACATTTTAATATAGAGAGATGAGATTTTAGTGATTAACTCAATTATCGGAAACAAACTAAATGCCAACTGGCTGACAGGATATTTACGTGACACTTTTTAAAAAATTAAAACTAATGTTTGGAACTTGGTCAAAAGTAGCTGTGGGTTGGTTGTTTTTCTAAAATTAACAATCATAAAACTGTGTACATTTTGAAGAATTACGTTGGTTTTCCTTTTTTTTTTCCATGTTAGAAATATGCCTGAGGATGCAGAATTTTAGTTTTTTCTTTAATTACTGAGTAAAAACTTTATTTGTGTGTTGTCCATAACTTCTTTTTTTAAACACTTGGCTTATTGGGTTTTCAGATAAGCCAACAGAATTATTGAACTAGTGAGTAACGAAAATAATACAGAAAGAGGCATATGCACAAACCTACATAAATATGCACGTATTTTAAAAAAAGGAAAAAATAAACAAAAGAACAAACAAACGAAGATGAACAAGGTTAAAAAAAAAAGTCCATAATTTCTCGACTCATGTCCAAAAAACAGTCAAAAGCTTCATGAACACGAAACAGCAGGAAGCAAAAAGCAGCAATTATCTTCAAAGTGCTCGTCTCTCAGATTTCCTGCCTCTTATTAAATTAAATTATTCATATGTGGGCAGCATGGTAAAGATGCAAGTGACTTGTTTTTCTTGCATTTGTTTCAATTTACTCCAAACATGTGTTGCATTTTATGAATCAACTGAATGTAAAATTCTGCAGCTCTGAGATGTAGAATCTAAACTGCAGTGGATCTCAAACAACAAGGCAATTAGATTTTTAAAAGTCTGTATTTTTAAAAAAGTGTGTTTTAGTGTCATACTGGACTAAACGTACATTTGATCTCAGTTTTCTCTCACCGTTTGAACCGACTGGATAATTTGGTGCACACATTAGCTCCTCATTATGATTCAAATTAGCTAAGTTGAGTCAAACAGTGGTCACACTCTCAATTGAAAGTGTCTCATGAAGTTAATTGTAAGCAAACAGTGTTAGAAATGTGATTGTGTTAAGCAATAGCGTCTCAATAAATGGGAAACAAAACATATCAACATGTTTTCACATTGGCTTCCCCAGTTTGAGACTACAGGAAGGGAAAAGTGCAGTGAAAAGTAGTTTTATTGCCCCGAATGAAGCTGTTTAGTGACATGAAGATAAAACAAATGACTGGGTATCAGATTAAATTGGGTTTAAATTGCAGTCTACCTCTTTAGAACCAACCTGCCAACATTTTCAACTGCTCAGTGTCAGGAAATTATGCTTTGAGAGAGAAATTGGCAGAGCTACAACTAATATTGCAGAACACATCCCCTACTTCATTATTCATTCAGCTCAATACTACATTTAGGGTATGAACAAATCTACAAAAATAAAATGATTGTAGATATTTGTCTCACAATTTTACAATATTTAAAGAAGCCCTCCAGTGAAAAACAGGTTTTCTGCATTGTTAACATGCCCATATGGTGATAGAAGACAGATCATGAGCAAAATAAGCAGCCAATGTCATGGTTTAGCATTTTCACCTTGAAGCTAAACAAACCTAAAGAACTTTCTGCATCATTATTCCAACTTTCTGTATTGTTATTCTGACTTTCTGTATCATTATTCTCACGTTCTGCATCATTATTCTGACTTTCTGTATCATTATTCTCACGTTCTGCATCATTATTCTGACTTTCTGTATCATTATTCTCACGTTCTGTATCATTATTCTGACTTTTTGCATAATTATTCTGACTTTCTGTATCATATTTCTGACTTTTTGCATAATTATTCTGACTTTCTATATCATTATTCTGACTTTCTGCATCATTTTTCTGACTTTCTATATCATTATTCTGACTTTCTGCATCATTATTCTGACTTTCTGTATGACTATTCCGACTTTCTGTGTCATGTTGTGGGGTCAAATTTAAACCGTTTTATTCCAGAAATTGATTGTTTATAAAGAAACACTTCTAAAACTGCAACTTTGATACACAGAGAGGAGTTTTTAGTGGCTAATTCAACCATTGGAACAAAACTTATAGAAAACTGGCTGACAGGAATAATATTTACAAAAGATTTTATTTTATTTTTTTAAAATCATGTTTGGAACTTCTATTATGTTGTCTATCATTTATCTAAGAAACTCATTTCTTTATGTGCTCAGTTGAGATCCAGTGTTGTAACCACAGTATTGAAATTGGATGGTCTGTCAGTTATTTGTGCCAACTGGACCCTGGATCATGTGAAAGCTGTGAGAGCATTGCTGCAAAACATGTCAAGCCACTGAACTTCACACACTAAAAATAATAATAAAGGTGTCTAACAGGTGCAGTAAATTTAACAGAGGATAGAAGGAGATGTCAGAAAGACTGCACAGTCCCACGCAGTCTTGAGAATAAACTGCATAATTGAACACAACTGTGGGTGGACAGTGGGTGGGTTTCTCTAAAGCAGCCCTGTGGACTTTCCTCATGCACAAAACAAAAGTTTACATTTGCACCAGAACTTATTGTGTGTACCCTTGAGCTTTAACAAACATGCAAAGTGGATTTGCAAAGCCAAATCCAGCACTGTTTACATGCATGTTTACTAGCTTGCAGTTGTTCCTGACTATACTGGGGGCATTTCAGCACACAGTATAAGACAAGATTAAAGCAATAGCAAACAAAATCAGAGGACTTCCAGAGGACAGCATAATGGTTGCTCAGGATCTTCCACAAAAATGGTTCTTAATAGTTTAAATAAAGGCTTTTCTTCAAGCTTAAAGTGGCTCCAATTAGTGCAAAGCAAGAAAATGTAGTTTGAATGTTTGTCGTCTGCTGTGTTTTCCAGGAACATGATCGGCTCCGAGGGTCTGAAGTGGTGAGAGCCTGAGAGGCGGCCGCTTCAATGGCGTGGACCAAACCCCGGTCACATCCAGATCCACATCCAGAACCCAAACTGACACTGTGCAGCCTCAGAATTCACTTAGCATCTTCATCAGTCACCCTCCTCTTCCTTTTACTTGCTGCCTTCACCAGCCTCTGTACGGCCGGTCCACCCCGGCCAGCCCGACCTCCTCTTCTGTCTGGACAGCCTTTCATTATCTTCTGGGGCATCCGTGACTCTTCGTGCTCCGGTCGGCCAGATCCCAAGTCTTTTGGGATGGAACGTGAAGGCCGTGTAGCCGTCTTTTATGAGGACACGTTGGGGAATTATCCATATTTTGTGGACGAAGACACACCAGTCAATGGGGGGCTGCCGCAGCACACTCGCCTGGACAGCCACCTCCAAAAGACACAGCAGGACGTGGAGGCGGCTCTACCCGCACCGAGGTACCTGGGGCTGGGGGTGCTGCGTTGGGCAGAGTGGGTCCCTCAGTGGTCGAGGAACCAGGAGAAGCAGGCAACGTATCAGGAGGCGTCGAGGAACTTGATGAGGTCTTTCTTCCCTAGCTGGACCTCAGAAGAGGTGGAGAAGTGGTCACAGGTAGGAAAAGCTAAAAAATGAAAGTCTAAATAATGATGAGAGAAAATAGGAAGCCGTGCATGAAAAGGAAAGCAGCATAAGGTAAAGGTTGAGGGAGCATTGATAGAGGGAAAACTTTCAAAGCTGCAGGCAGATGGGGGGAAAACATGCAAGATGCCAGGATCCTCTCAAGTGAAAATCTTTGATGGAAAATGTAAAAGGAATGCGGTCACTAATAACCCCCCAACGGTCCCTTTTGGTCATTACACCAAGGCATTGTAATTGAACTGGCAATATTTCCAAGCTGTGACGAGAGCACCTTTAAAGATGTACCAAAGGAGGAAAAATTAGTCAGGAAAATGAAGAAGCAATGTGGCAGGCAGGATAAAATAAAAACACAAGTGCTATTGCTGTACTTTATGTGGTGACTCACCATGACTAAGCAGGATTTTCTGCAGAAGTTTCTACATCAAAGCTTCACTAAACAGTGAAAAAAAAGAAAACTATATTTTGATGTCATTCAGTAAATTTAGCCAGTTTGGAAATATCCTCTACAGACTACTAATTTGTTCACTGGCTTCCCTACAAATTAAAAAAAAATGATCTATGAGCTTTGATTATAAAAAAAACAAAAAAAAAAAAACATTGTAAACAAGATGAAGTGGATTCATGATATGAATCTAAACAACATGATAGAAATCTACTTGACTTGTGGTTTAAGGGGATCATTTTATGCTAAAAGTTGAGTTGAGTAATATGCACAAAATCTTCTATCACAGCACATATGCATATATCATTTAGGTACTACGACCAGCAGTTGTTTAGCTTAGCTTAGCATAAAGACTAGAAACAGCAGGAAACACAAAGTCAGGCTCCGTTCAAAGGCAAAAAGAAAACAGTAAATTTGTCCAGTTTGGAAATATCTCTCAGAAACTTTGATCTTCTGCTTAAATATGCAAACAAGTACATGTACACAATGTATGCATATATCATTCATCTACTTATATGTATTTAAATTATACTTACATTCATATCAATATATACATATTCAGAAATTGTTATCTGGCTGTGAAGTAAATATAAGGTCACAACCAGCAGCTTAGCTTAATGAGTAGAACCAGTAGGAAGCAAGTTGTCTGGCTCTTTTTAATGGCTAAAAAAAATCTCATCAATTGGCTGACTATATGTGCATAACGTGTTTTAACAACAAGTTGGTCTTGTTCGGGACATTAGAAGTTATGTCAGACTATTAGCTGGAGCCTTATAATCAGGTTATCAGGCTACTAGTGAAGACTATGGAAAGTCACAATGCTATTTACTAATCTGTTAAACTGACCAGTAAGAAAACCAAAACTAGTAAAATTATTGTTAATCCAGTTGAAACTGTGAATGAAAAATTACTCTTTCCCCTTTCTAAGGTATTTCCTTGCAGCTCTTAGCTGACATTATCCCAAATTATCTTCCGACAGTCAGACGCTGTTGGGGGAAGATATGCCAGGACTCTCTCTTCTGGTCCAGGTTAGATATTGTCTTTTCTGACATGATTTAGCAGATGAGTTGACTCCATATTGGTCTGTAATCTTAATATGACTCCTCTCCCAATTATAATATACACCCGAAGATCAGAGAGAACCCTCAGAACTGATGCTGCCATTGCTTGCATGAGCTGCTGCTCTGTTGGTGTCAATTCTCCTGATGTCAGTAAACCTTACTCACAACCTGCTTCCTCATTCTCTAGACATCGATGAACTTCTACAGCAAATATGTCATCTGAGTCTCCAGTGTGTCTACGTCTGCCTCCTCATACTCTCTCGACTAACCCTAACCCTCGCTGAACTTCCACAACAGAAACTTTTGCCAAACTATATCATCTCGGCATTAGGGCTGGACCCAAATATCTGAATATTAATTGTGAGATCCGAATACTCGGAATACCTCCTCTCCTCCCCGCTTTACCATCATTAAGCATTGGTATATCACAGTCTTGTGGACTGCAGGCATCTCTAGGGTCAGCGTTACTTTTGATTGGCCAGTTGGCTGGCTGTATCACGCGGACCTACCAACTCTAACGTTACGCTTCGCTTCGCCCATGTTTGATGGAGATATCCATGCTAATGCTAACACTGTGTTATTTCGGCGATGCCCCCCCTGCCAAATCAACGGACAAAAAGTAGCTTGATCACAAACTGAAAATACCTAAAATATCTGCTTATCTTGTTGCAGGTGGACTTCGAGGCAGCAGCCCAGTCAGTAATGACGGAGACTCTCCGGGAGGTCAAAAGGTTACGGCCCAAAGCATTGTGGGGAATGTCTCCTTACCCCAGCTGCTACAACAGCAACCCCACCCAAACCACGTTAGCCAACTACACCGGCCAGTGCCCTGCTGCAGAGATGGGCCTGAATGACGAGCTTCTGTGGCTGTGGAAGAGAAGCTCTGCCCTTTACCCTCTACTCACCCTGGAGAAGCTGCAGGTGGGGACCTTTAATTATATTTGCTCGTACTTACTGTTCATGCCCACTCATATCTTCAAGCTACAATAAGAGAATAGAGTATAATCCATACAGGGGGCATCAAAACTAAGAAAATATCATTACAAATAGTAAATTAATGAAAACAACTCCCTGACTGGGCTGCACAGTGGTGTAGTGGTTAGCACTTTCGTCTTGCAGCGAGAAGATCCCTGGTTTGCGTCCCGGCTTTCCCGGGACCCTTCTGCATGGAGTTGGCATGTTCTCCCTGAAAATTTCAGACTTCTAGCTCTTTTTGTTCAGAAGTTATAGAAGCCTGAAAATAGCGGAAAATTTCAAGTCTTAATTTTGGTCGCAATTTTAGGGTACCCCCTACCTACTTCAAATGGTCATAACTTTTGAACTCTTTACAATTAAGCCTTGCAATTTTGGATTTTTCCATCATATATAATGTTCTATAAGTATGTAAAAATTTAGAAAAATCTGAGAGGGTCAGGTGGGAAATTTTCTTAAAATATGTTGATTTCACATGGAATGACCCACAACTATTCCTAAAATGTCTTGAGCACAGTGGACGAACATCGCACAGGACGGAAAGCATGAACAAATCAAATCACTTCCAAAGTCCTGCAGCAACTACTGTAAATACAAGTCTTTAAATGATAACTATAAAGATGTGGATGCCAGAGAATGTCTTTGTATGGTCTCTTCTCTAAACACACATTTGTTTTGAGCAGTATTTGTTTTCCTGACACATGTGCTGTCATCATGTTTGCAGCATAGACAGTCCTCACCTTAACCCTTCCAGACTTGTCTACCCTTGCTGATATGTAAGGCATGAATTGGCTTTAAGACTTTACGTTTTCAGACAAAGGCAACCCAGTTTCAACTGCTCAGGCTGCTGTGAAACCTTCTGATGTACACACAAGAAAAACCCTGTGGACTGAGCTTAAAAAAAAGATAACTCAGATTATTGTTGTTTACCTACTTCCGTTGTAAGAATGTGTGCTGCATGTCGTCTTTCCTACAGAGTGGAACCGCCGGAGCCGAGCGTTATTTATTGAGTCAAATAAAAGAAGCACTTCGAGTCTCGTCTCTGGCCGGAACAGAGTTTGATCTTCCTGTATTTCCTTTGGTCAAGAGCGTCTACACATCGACTAATACTCTGTTATCACAGGTAAGAAATTACATATGATAAGAATTATATATCTAGTGTCTGATTCGGGGGGGGTACAAATGAATTGCAACTTAGAAATGTTGAAAAGGAAACATAAAACACATGATTATATAACAAACGCTACAAAAACACAGACAGCTCACCTTCACTCATCGACCTCAGCTACTGAAGAAAAAATCAGTTACAGAGACGCAGAATTGCATCAGCAACTGAAGCAGCTTGATTTCCAATTATTTCAAGCCCTAATGAGCTAAAAATTGAAAGCACACGCAAGTTAAAAACATGAACAGGTTGATCCAAGATGAGAACACAACAATGACCCTAAGCAGTGAAAAAAATAGGGTGATAGATCTTACAGACGGAGGCAGATTATTCCAGTCAGAGGGAGCTTTGGAATGGAATGCAGCCCGTCTTTTACAAAA
Source organism: Amphiprion ocellaris (assembly GCF_022539595.1). Taxonomy (NCBI): domain Eukaryota; kingdom Metazoa; phylum Chordata; class Actinopteri; family Pomacentridae; genus Amphiprion; species Amphiprion ocellaris. Next base: position 7,173,021 of record NC_072773.1, on the reverse strand, counting down.
GGATCAAAAATAAAACAACAAAAAAATAAAGAAGGGCAGAAGTAGACTCTCTATCTATCTATCTATCTATCTATCTATCTATCTATCTATCTATCTATCGCAAAACACTTTTTTATAATGACTTTATATACAGTTTTGTGATATTTTAATCCTTAACGTACTTGATTTGACAATTTGAACACAGTGAACTTGCATATTTATATTTTTTCTTTAATTTTTGTAGAAATTGTATTTATTTAACCCAACAGAGACAATTTGCAAAGTAATAGTACATTTTAAGACCATTTTTTTTGTCATTATGGAGTAATTCTGAGCCGTTGTGTACAGGGTTTTGTTATTTTGGACATATCTTCAGTTCTTTTTTTATTTTTAATTTAAAAAAAATGTATATCAATTTGGACAAATTTGGAGTCATTTTTGACAATTTCTGAGTCACTCTGGGTAAATTCTGAGTCATGTTTGACAGTATTTACTGACTTTGCATAAACATTGGAACCATTTTAAATGTTAACTATTATTAAAAAGATAACTACTTTTAGGTAACTGATTTTGTTACCAATATACATGATTTTGTATTAATGGTAAATGTCAATTAAACAACATTTTTGTTATTTAACACAGTAAATAAGTACAATTTGACCACAGCGAACTTGCAAATTTATATATTTTTTTCTTGAATTTGTATAGATTTTGTATTTATTTAACCTAACACAGACAATTTGCAAACACAACAGTACATTTTAAGACTTTTTTTTTTTTAGTCTTTTTTTAGAAAATGTATGTCAATTTGGACAAAGTCAGAGTCACTTTGGGTAAATTCCGAGTGATTTTGTGACTCATCCTTTGACATCGTTGAAAGGGTTTGTTGTTTTGCACGACTCTTGAGTCTTTTTTTCTTCTTTTTTAACGTATGTCAATCTCAACAAGTTCTGAGTCATTTTTGACAATTTCTGAGTCACTTTGGGTAAATTCTGAGTCATTTTTACTGACTCTTGAAAACATTTGAGTCCTTTGAAATGTTGTTCACTATTTTTTTAAACGATATTAACTCATTTTAGGGAACCAATGTTAAATATAGTCTATCTATTTATCTGTCTATCTATAGTCTATCTATCTATAGTCTGTCTATCTATAGTTTAATGTTACTTGTAAAAGAGAACAATTAAAGGTTGGAACTGTTTTTCTCTTTTTTTGTTTTTTTTTTCTTTCATTTTGTATTTTCTCTGTACAGTCCGACCTGGTCAGCACCATTGGAGAAAGTGCTGCCATGGGAACAGCAGGAGTCGTCTTCTGGGAGAAAAGTGAAACGAAGACCGAGGTAATGACTTTATGCTTACATAACGTGCATATACTTTATATACTACATATTTTCCCCACTGTAATGTTCAAGATCATCAAACAAATGTAAATATCAGACAAAGATAACCCAAGTAAACACAAAATACAGTTTTTAAATGATGATTTTATTTATGAAGAAAAAAAAACTATTCAAAGCTACCTGGCCCTGTGTGAAAATGTAATTGCCCCCCTTGTTAAATCATGAATTAACTGTGGCTAATCACATTTTTTTGGACAGCAAGTGCAATTTCTTTTTCACAGCACTGTATATACCTGTAGTGCAGAGTTTATCTGGCCACTCATATTCATATGTACGACCATTTTTTTCACCTGTGATAAAAGCACCGCACTGCTGATGAAAAATATTAGTTTATAAAGGAAACATGCAGAGGGACTCCTGTATCCTTCAATAATCACAGCTGGAGGATTCTAATTGGTTGAAAGAGCTTGAGAGGGAGGAACTTGGAAACAGACAAGAGAATTTCCCAATAATATAAAAATTTATGCACGCAGCACTAAATTCAGTTCTCCGCAGAGGAAATTAACTCACATCTTCTGTCATTAAATAGGAGATCATGATAATGTCTCCTCTCTGAGCTTCATCCATCACACTATCGTCCAGTTCCACTGTTCTTTTTATCATCAAACCGTTTGCTTCTCAGAGAGAGTGTCAGGACCTGTCAGAGTTCGTCCGTAAAGTCCTGGGACCCTACTCCATCAACATCACCACGGCAACCCGACTCTGCTCAGTCTCCCTTTGCCAGGGGAAGGGTCGATGCGTCCGACAAAACCCAGAGAGCTCCACATACCTCCATCTACCACCTCCACCCACAGCACCGGAGAAGGTAACGGAAAAGGTGACAGAAAAGGTGAGAAAATGCAATTTTAGGCAATTTTCAAGATTTCTGTGTGTTTAATTGATAAGGTCTGCTTATGTATTGTACATGTAGTGACCAAGTCTCATGGAAGAGAAAACAGGTCAAATCTAAACTGAGGAGTTTCTGGTTAATTAGCTAAATACAGCGAAAACTACCATGGTCTAACACAACTGCCCTGAAAAAAGTCTTTAAGGGATCAGTTTGTGTTGAAATTTTTTATTTCTTTTTTTTTTTTAAAAAGGCACTGAAATAACTATTTGGATAATATTTAATCTGTTCTCACTCATATAAATTGAACACATTGGATGTGTTCACCTAGATTTATGTAAAAAATTATCTTGAACCTATATTTTAAGAACAAACTGTTCAGAAATCACAGTGAAATCTTGTTTGCAGCAAGATTAATAAACATATAGGAGACTGGTGAGACAAATGAGCTTTCTACAATTTGCTGAAAAAAATGAAAATTCCTTGAGAATATCTCTAATCACGTCTGATTTGTCTGCTAGGAAACAGTTTTTTTTACAAAGTCTGTGTGGACGTGGTGACGCAAGAGAGACACAAGATTCCAACTTATGCTCTCTCTGTGTGGAAGTTTAGAAACAGTAAAAACTAATTTTGCGGCAAGACATCGAGGCATGCTTTATTTTTTTGTAAAAAGGGAAAAAACAGCAGGGAATCCTGTCACCTGAGGATCTTCTGTCTTCACACAGTAAGAAAGAAAAAGGAAAACTGTGGTTGAGATGCAGCAGAGAACCCAGTAGAGTTTGATTTTCCACCATTGAACATTGGAAAACTGTGTTACATATCACATTTTGCACATTTCTGAATGGAGCTTTGGTAAAAATCATGTCATAAAGTAGAAATATTGCTTTGACTGTAGAACACAATAAAAAAAAAAGACTTTTCTTTCTGAGTTTCAGTCACATCACCAGATTCAGACTGATATCATACTTTGTCAAACATTTCCTCTGAAAATAAATGCAGCTTTTTTTTTTTTTTTTTTGCTAAAGTTAACATTAATTTTTATCTTTCCTCTAAGCCTGAGGCAGCAAAAGTGACAGAACAGCCAAACACAGACACGAAAACAGCCGAACCGGATCCAGTTGAGATCTGGAAGAAGGACTTCCAGTGTCAGTGGTACAAGACTGCAGACGGAGACGTCTCGGACCAGCAGTCCCCCAAAGACGGAGTGTCTATCAGGAGGACAGTGCTAGAAAGTTCTGAAGCTGCAGTGTTGGCTACTAGAGCTTCTGCAATAGCTTCTGCAACAAAACGTGCCTCTGTGACTGAATTTAGAGGAAGTAGTTCACCTGCTACTTGGAGTCCAATGCCTTCAGTACCGACAGACGGTGGTAACAAACCACTGAGTGCCCCAGTGTGGACTGCTTTGCTGCTGCTGGTGACTTCAAGCCTTTGCCTAGATCCTTAAAACTATCCCAGCTGCCACCTGGGAGATTGAAACTCTGAGTATAAGAAGTGCCCTTGAGCCAGACACTGAATCCCTGCTAGCTGCAGGTATACTGCTTTGTTGCTGAACACAATCTGAATAGATTCTATAAAGGAGGACGACAACCTATGTCTGGAGCTGGATGTGCCAAGACAATTGAAAAACCCTTTGTTTTCACTTTTTTTTTCAATTTCTATTGACTGTATATTGTTTTTTCTGTAAAGACAAATGATAAAATGACAAAAATCAGTCATCTAACCTCACCAAAGACTTGTAAATTGATGGAATTGCAGTGAAGTATGTCTTTGCACATTTTATTTTATGTTAAATGTTTGTAATATGAGAAATAATTCTTCATTTTAAGACCTAGCGTACTCTGGTTTCTCTTTCTAGTACATAGACGAGTCAGGTTGAAGGGCAAGTTCACCAAAAGAAAAGAAAAAACAACAACAATGAATTTCCATTGAAAAAACTATAAAATCACTGATAGTGACATCTGTAGATTATCCAAAGTGAGTGGCAACAGAAGATTACCACTCCACAAATGCAAAAAATACAAAAATGGGGTTTTTTTTTTGTGATTTGGGTAAACTGAACCTTTAATCTGTCTTAAAAAGTTACTGGCCAGAAATTAACTGTATTTTTACACAAAGTTTCAGCTAATTTACAAGCAACATGGTCCACTGAGACTAAATATGGTGCAATTCTATGTCAGCACACTGACTGAATGATTTATTTCTTCATTTGGTCATGAAACAGACCAACCAATAAGTGAAATATTACCTTTTCTTGTATTACACTGACTTCCCTGCAGTAACTTTGATAGAATTACAGTCACAAACGTCCAAGTTATTTAACTGAAGCTCAACATAAACCACAAAAATGGCGTCACTAAGACTTGACCATTTTATTTATAAAGCTAAGAAAGGATTTACTTTTGAAATAAAACAAAAAAACAAACATTTGCTTTCTTAGTTTGGAAACTTAACACCTCGATACAACACAATAAAAATCCTTTGGAGGCAGTTTTAACTGGTTTTAAGTTAGTGCTTTCTGTTGAAAACTGTCCTGGAGAGGATGAAAGATGGTGTTTACAGTTACATGCAAAAAAATTTAAAAAAAGAATATCTTCAAATTTTGCATCTTTAAAAGAAAAACACTTTTTTTTTTTTTTAAAAAACTTACCACAAATGTTAAAACTATCTTCAAAAGGCCCATCTGTTGACCTGCAGCAAATTTTTCACAGTTCTCTGGCTCCCTCTGCCTGACTTCTGATGAAACTACATCGTTTGTAAATAATAAAATTACTGATGACTGAATTCCATTTAGATGCAAGGCTCATAGTATTGTACTAGTTCACTTCGTCATGGTCCACACCCGCATGTGTTTAGATATTTTTACAAGTCTGTGTCGTTTCTTCTATGTCCTGTTAACACAATGATCAGACAGTTTGTATTTTTGCAGCTCATGTAAATTTATTTGTTATTTTTCAATAAAATATACACTCAAGACGAAGGGTATCTAAATCATTTTCAGTTACAGAAAGAGATCGTATGTACACAGGTGCATCTGATTGTACAACAGAAAATGAACCAATCATACATTTATATATATTATGAACAAGAAGATGACATTTCTTCTCTTCATCTCTCATCTCAGGGATCATTTCTCACTTTGAAAACACCTACCATGGCTTCCAAATGTCCAATTTTGGGACATTTTATTCACCTACAAAAGAGCATTTACATCCTTTTAGCTGTGGACAAAGGATTCAGGGTGATCATAAATATTTGTATATATATATCATAGCTTTTAGATCTTAATGATGCTTCCATTTCTGTTTAAATTTTCTCCCAACAATTTTCATAGACTTTTCCTAGCAAGTTAAGGAAACTGACAAGAAGACAAACAACAGATTTTACACTAACAGCCAGAATAACCTATTTTTTGTGAAGCCAGTGATCTTGAAAGAGTACAGAGTTTCATTTAGAGACAGTCAAGAGTCACGCTGCATCTAAATTTGACATTTACTATCAGATTTAAGCATCAATTACATGTCCAAAATTAAAACGTGTACTTACTTTGCTTGCAGTATTGCTCTCACAATGTTTTGGAGATCAAATATCCCAAAAATTACTTCAGTTGTTGGATTAGATAAAACAAATTACACATTGGCCGCCATAAGTAATAGGTACAAGCATTTGTGTGGAAATCGAGTACACGTACCATGATCTACTACGAATGCAATACCACAGTGTCTTTATTAAATCAAGTATAATGATTTATACTTGATTTAATGACACTGATGAGAACTAATGGTTGGTAAAGTAATAGCCATTCTCATTCATAATTAAGTACATCAACCAATACTCACTTTAGTTCACATCCAAAGATTGTGTCCTGAAACCTTCATTGATTTGAATGTGAGTTTAAGGATTTTGTTTTCCAAAAATGCATTCAGTGAGGAATTTGAAGAAATCACCTAATTCCACAAGAAAAAAAACCAGTTGCTACATCCACAAACTAATTCCTTCATAATGTTTAGTTCAACCCTCAGCTTGCAAAGAGTCGATAACGGTGCTTCAAGAGTGGCTTAATGGATTCAAAACATGCTTTGAAACTAAGCGCTTCTATTGCATAAATTATTTCTTAAAAAGTGGCAGAACTTAAACTGAACCACCACAATCCACTTAATGAATTAAAAACCGTCTGGATGGATAAATTCATCTGCCTTCCGTGAAGAGTTTTCATCATTTTTCTTCGACAACAATCTTCACTTAAGTAATCCCTTATCGATTCTTTAAATTCGATAATCTTTGTCATTTCTCAGTTTGACGTGTGTGTTATCACAGCGTGCACAATAATGTTATTTTAAGGTAATTAAATTATTAAAGTGACTTATTTCGAAGCAAAATAGCCACGTTCACTGCAGCCATGACCAGGATACACTGAAACAACTGATCTGAGACCTTAGTCAGTGTTTCCTGAAGATGTTATTTCTCACTACAAGATACGGAGGCCTGTAAGTCGAGTGAACTGTGTTTGGATTTTACCTTATTCACTCAGTCCCGGCTGGGTAGCTAATGCTATCAGGCTGATGTGTTTTTTAGCAGCACAGATGAAACGCTTTGCAGATTTTTAGTCCCATCTAAAAACACGCTTTGAAGTCATACAACCAGGGAATGTGGTTACAATTTAGCTTTCAGCGTGCAGCTCGAGGAAGCAGAGGAGTTTTTGTTCCCATAATAAACTCTGATGCAACTCAATCATCAGAATTCAAATGGATTCTGGATTCTGGGACTTTGTATTTTCTCAGGAGATCAGGGTCTATATCCAGTCTGACTGATGTCATCCTGAAGCTTCTCAGTATCGTACTATTTATTCTGTGAATGCTACATGAGATATTTTTCCAGTTATTTTCTCTTCCTGGGTTGGACTGACTCAGCAGATTAAAGTGAGGTTTCAGCTCAAACGTCATGGCTGGTTTATATTAAAAAAAAAGAAAACCTGTGATTTAAAGCTTGACAGCTTCATTTAAATTGATGGACAACGTGAGAGAATCTGAGTGAAACAGTTTCAGTACTGACTGAGCTCATTACATAGTACCCTTCACTGACTGTGCCGGTTCCCAGTAACACAGAGACAGTGTTTTTCAACAAGTATCGCATGCTGAGAAAACTGAATAAATAAACATATAAAAAAAGACACACAGACACACGTGATGCTCCTCTCCCCTAATTTAGCCTGCAGTGAAACAATCTGTTGCATAAGATTAAAAAATAGACTTTCTGTTCCTGTGCAAAAGTCACTGTCTTCTCAGCAGTTTATCTTGCCCCTCCAGAGACAGAGACAGAAACATCACCCCCATGTGGGCAGGAGAGGTTAGTGCAATCTGAACCCAGCAGGCTGGACGAGTAATAACAAACTCCTTCGACGGTGAACGTGGAAAAACGAGGGTATCCATCCCGTCATCTTCTCAGTTTGTGTGCAGGGCAAAAGTGACTCCAAAACGAGGTTAATTTCATGAGATTATGTTTCTTGACAACTTGATTAGAGGAAATGCTTTGAAAAAGCGAAGAAAAAACTCAGCCCGAGAGCGAATTAAGCATGATTCATTTGAGGTCTCACAACACAAACGTGGTCGTCTTCAAACGATGAATAGAGGAACTATGAGCGCCAATCATCCAGCATGCCTAGTAGCAATGGTTTCTGGGACTCCAGAGGTGCACCGAGTCTTTGCTGCAGAGTGTGTGTGTGCTACCTGGTGACGGATGGAGTTGCTTGCTGACATCCTCGCTTGGGATGTGCTCGACGTCAGATTTTTGCAGCCGGGACGTTTTTTTTGCGGGGGTGGGGGTTACTTGCAGATGGCCTCCAGAGCGTCCAGGGTGCGTTTGATGTCGCGGATTTGTGCCGCCAGGGTGTGAATGGGCTGCATGGAGCGATCCAACTCCTCACAGCGAGCCATCAGCGTGTACATGCCCTGTGGAAGCAAAAATTAAAAAGATGATGCTTTAAAATAGAACTCAGACATATCAGAGGAGGACAAAACAATGCAAACTTGACAAGAATAAAAACTATGAAAACAGTTTCCACTGTGGCTTTGATGGCTTTGGTGACATAAAACATGCTTGTGATAGTGTGTTTTCTGCAAACCATTAATAATTTAGTTTCAGTGTAGTACAAAAAGTCTTCTACAAAACACATTCTGTTACACTTGTTCCCCAAGTTCTTTCATCTAATAATCATAATACAATATTCAACAAACAAGAACAACATTCCTCTTCGAGAAGTTGTAGAAAAGTTAAGATAAATTTACAAAAACATGAAAAAAGTCCATCTATCATCAATTTATGACCAGTTTTGTAGTGAAAGTGTTTTATGATTTCCTACATTTTCCACAATTACTGCACATGATGCTTTACATGAGAAAAACATACAGAAAAACACACATTATACCTTTATACTCATGTCTACAGACTCTCCCAGGCTGTCAACAGAGTCTCTGTAGGTCTGAATGTATCCCACACTGAGAGCCGTCATCTAGATCAACGGACAACAGATCAATCAGTAGTGCAAAGAGAAACAAAAGAAGTGAGCAACAACAACATGTATGTATGTATAAACATCAATACAATATCATAAAACAAGATAATCCTTTATCAATCCCACAGTGGGGAAATTTGCAGTGTTACAGCAGCAAAGGGTACAGTACAAAACCGTAGGGAACATAAGCAAAAAAAAAATAAAAGTAAATAAGAAAATACACGCAAGTTCTGTTGATATTGCATAGATTTTTCTATTTGTAGGAAATCTAGATCTTGTACAGATTCCCAAAAGTGGAAAACAGCAACAATGCACAGGGTTATTCTCCATGTACAAAAAACTGTGATATTGCACAGTAATTGTACTACACAAATTGCAATAAAATGATCAATCTAAACACACAATATAATGTAAACTGGGGTCATTTGAAAACAGAATCGACACTTTCAAAGACTCACATTCTGGATGGTTCCATTGAGGCTTCGCATCATCATCTCCACGCTGTGCGCCACTTCCTGGGTGTGTCTCTGGAGGTCCAATAGGACAGTAGGATCAATGGGTGGGATGTCTGCCGGTCTCCGTGACAACCCCCGGCTTCGGTAGATGGGACCTGAACAGTCCGCTGGAGAGAAAAGACATTAGACGATGAATATACAACAGTAGGGCTGCAGCTACTAGTTTATTAATTTGGTGACTATGTTAACAGTGTAATGTAGAAAATGTAAAAGAAACAAGAATCCACAAACTTGAGAAGCTTGAACTGATATCATTTGCGATTATCATGAGCAATAATAATGATAATGACTGGATAAGCTGACCATTATTTTTCTGTTGACTGACAATTTGACACAGCACAGCAGTTAAAAAAAGAAAAAACTGACAAAAGAAAAATGATATACACAACAGCTAGTGACAAATTATTATTATTTCCCCATCTTCAAAAAAGCAAGTGCATAAACAAATTCTGCACTTAACCTAAGGAAGCCTTGTGTCTTGCGTTGTTCAATCTTAGAATCCACACAACCCATGGGGCCAGTGGATGCGTCTGTATCTCTGGGAAAGTTTCCTGTCGTGCTGCAGCAGGACCTCGGTAATAAATCCATCCAGTTTAAGCAAAGTCTCTGAGTCATCCATCTTAATTGAATCTGCAGGTAGAAGGAATGAGCTTCTACAGAGGCTATATTGATTGTGTTCCTGGGTTTAAATTGAGTGGCCGGTTGAGTCGACTCTCTCATCAGGAGAGGTTTCTAAGCGCAGGGCAGCGATTCCTGGAAAATCTGACAAGACGGACGGCCGCTAATGGACACGCTCCGTGAGGTCAAGATGCCGAGCTTAAAGAGATCATTTATTTTCTGAAATAGCTCATGACCTTTCAGAAAACATATCCGTTCTTGGGGTTGAATCTCTGCTGTCTCCTTATGCCGGGCTCAGATTAGAGGATTATGATGCACATAAGCAGAAACTGAACAGATATTCCTCTCTCTAATCTCAGACATGCACACAGTACAAATATGGAAAACAATGGTGCATCACACACTATGGAAACTATTGATATTTTTGTGCCAAAAGGGTCAGATCACTGCCTTACGTGATCTCAAAGGGAAGTAAACAAAGAGAGTCTGTGGTGGAACAACTTGCTGTTATGATAATACCTCACAGTGAGAAACAACAAAATCAGAAAGCAAAATGAGCCTCAAGAGCTAGAATGTGTAGCGTTGCTTGACAACATTTGCTGCTCCCAGTGACGGCACAATAATCGTAGCCATCCAGATTGTAATTCCGTTTGATATTATCAGGGCAATAAGACTGCAAACTGTTCAGGAGGTTTCAGACTCGATCTGTGAATCCTTCAAAGAATTTCTTTCAGGATTAACAAAGTTTTATCTTATCACATTACCAAATAATCAGAGCCAAACATCAGTCCAGACACTGATCCCAAACCAGATTTGACTGCCGAGAGAGAGACGAAGATAAATCAGACAGAAACTCCTGTAGTTTCAGCCGAGCATTTCAAACACAGACTGATTTATCAGCCAGGAACAAGCGGGAAGATGGGGAGAGCAAAGGAAAATGATTCAGCTAAAAAAATCTCACCAAGAGAGGTATCTAGTTAGGATTCTGTGAGCAAATCTGTAATTTGCTTGTCTGAAGGATGGTTTCTCTGACCACAAACTCCCCTATTTTTAAATGTTTCCCAAACTGTCAATTTTGTAAGACAACCAGTTAAAAATAATGACCTGGGAAACTATGGGTTAAAAACAATCAATATGCCTCAATGTCTGAAAAAAGACAAGAAAAAACAAGAAGAAAAAGAAACTCATGGGTTTCAGTAGGGTCTTCACATCTTTGGTGCTCGGACCCTAAAAATGAGTAAAAACAGTACTGTTTTGCCAAACCTGCTTAACAAGGCCTAATAGCAATCAGAATTGTTTTTGTTGCGCATTTTGATACTTGTTTGTTGTCGGGGCCACTACTGCCTGAGTAACTGAATGTTTAATGTTTATTACGTACTGGTGCTAGAATTACAGCTTACATTATATTCACAGTCACTCCTACATTCACTACTATTTCTCTTTATAACTCCGATCTCTTAGGTGTATTTTGATATTTGCCAGAGAAAACAAAAACATTTCTGTAACAATCAAAGATGATTAATGATTTCTCTCTCTGAGCTAAAAACTTCAAATGTGGTAACATGAATGTTACAGGGCTGCACAGTGGATTGGTGGTTAGCACTTTCGGCTTGCAGCTAGAAGATCCCTGGTTCGCGTCCCGGCTTTCCCGGGATCTTTCTGCATGGAGTTTGCATGTTCTCCCTGTGCATGCGTGGGTTTTCTCCGGGTACTCCGGCTTCCTCCCATAGTCCAAAAACATGCTGAGGTTAATAGGTAACTCTAAACTGTCTGAAGGTGTGTATGCAAGTGTAATTGTTTGTCTCTGTATGTGATAGACTGGTGACCTGTCCAGGGCGTCCCCTGCCTTTACCCTAAGTCAGCTGGGATAGACTCCAGCCCCCAACGACCCTAATGAGGATTAAGCGGTGTACAGATAATGGGTGGATGAATTTTATAGCTTTTATTTCTACATTTGTCTACACTATTCATAGTTACATAGTGCACTTCCTCATTGACCAAATATATCAGCCTTTCCTGTATCAGTTTCACATGTTTGGCTTGTAAGAGTCATTTTGATTATTGAACCTACTCAGCCACAACAAACAATCAAATAGTAACATTAATTAACTGATAAATGAACGAAAAGAAAATTGTCTTGTGCCAAACAGTATGCTAACTGGAGCTACTGCACACTAGCAAGTCACAAAAGGAATCAAAGACTACACTCAGAAGTAGAAAAGTGATAAATCACAATGCTGATGCATTGTATGAACACTGCAAGGTATTATTTGATTCATGTAAACCAGTTCACAGCAATTAATTTGTTTAAGTAAGCGCACCAGTTCTCCATTACTTCTCATGGACTTGGAATGACCACATCTATGCATAAATGATGAATTGCAGCTGACCGAGCCTGTTAGCATCTACAGGGGAAAACTATCTGTCAATCTCTCATTGCAGTTCCAACAATTTTACTTCCTGCTCAAATAGTATTTCTGACACCTCCTTCTACAAATACAACATCTGTTACAGCCTTCTGGCCCTTGAGTATAAAGATAAAGACATAAATATCGCAGGTGAAATATATATAAATATTTTCCCTGATGCAAACACAGAAAAAAGGCTCCCTCTGTGCACAAACACTTACGAGAGAGCCTCATCCTCTCAGCTGTGGACAGTGGATCAAAGGATCATTTCTAACTCCATCAATGGCCTTATACAAGATAAGTCATCAGAGTGGTATTTCCAAAGGCCACACACAGGCCTCTAAGAAGTAATCAACTCCTTTCACAGTCGGCGATAGCCAGGGTCACGGAGATATGTGGAGCTTCAGGGATTCTGTGTTATGTCTAAAGAGCACACTTGGTTGACTGTATGAAGAGATGTGTGGGTAGTAATATACACTCCGTTGAAGTTGAACTGAAGGGAACTGTTCTCTTGAGTCATGACATCTTTGGTTCTACTTGATATCGAGCGACAATAAAAGCTTCTACACAAGACAGCTGAGTCATTCCAGCACAAGTTAACCCAATTTCACCAGGTTTACACTCTCTACCTAAAGGGGGATAGACCAATTATCGCCTTTGTGGCCGATTTTTTCTATTACTGGTATCTGTATATTTATTGACCAATAAATGATAAATTAAATGCGCAATTTCAGGTCTGATGCTGCCTCTTCTCTCTGTCTGTCGTCACTCTGTGGTCTCAGAAATAAAAACTGAACAAGAAACACAAGCTGTTGCCACAAACCAGGACATTAGCCTCTTTCACAGTGGCTAAGGCTATGCTAACGGATAGCAGCAAGGTTAGAAAGCAGCCACAAATTACCCTGAAACAGAATCTGGAAAACAATAATTAATAGAACTCTAAGATGTGGATCTTAGTGGGCAATAAAAGTGATAAAATTGTAAAGAAAAAAAAAGACCAACAACAGAAGGAAACAAACTCATCAATCTGAGTTGACCTCACATAAACAGAGAGCACCCTAATTTAATCACTCTTATTTCTATTTTACGTTTCCTGGCAACACATGCTGTTAAACATTAAATTTAATATATTTTGGTTCCAAATTTCAATTATTGGACTTTCTTGATTACCAATAATCGGTATCGTCCCTAATAATATTGATCAATCCCTGCACTAAATCTGTGTTTATGTCAAAATGTCAAGGGAAACTAACTGGATCACGAATTGCAGTGATGTACTCACAGTCACTGCAGTCCAAACTGGGCTTGGAGCTCATTTTGATCTTCTGCTCCAGGTTCTTGGTGATAAAATTAGTCAGGTCTCCTTCATGGCTGACTGTTCCTTCTAGTTCCAGTGCAGACGAGATGGTGGCCCGTCGGCCCTCTGACTGGCCACTTCTTCCTCCTCCTCGTGCCCCTAAACCACCTGCAGAGAATGCATTAACAGCATGGTATATGTAAATATGGGAGCCCTACTGCTGTTGCTTTGGAAATAAATACTAAAGCACCTGCAGAGAATGCTAGTATCAGCATGGTATGTGTAAATATGAGAGTCCTCCTTCATATACAGCTTTGGAAATAAATACTAAACCACTGTGACCTCCATTTTCTGCTTTCTCCTTTGAAAGTCTTGGTAGAATCATACTGCATTTTCTTAATGGAATTGCTGTTTGCTCATTTCAAGCTAGCCAGCTCTATCTGTCTTCGTAAGGACAAAGATAAAGGTCTGTCACCTCACAATTGTCTTCTTTCAAGGATTGTCGAGTTATAATTTAGTTGTGATGACCTGTTGACCTCACATATAAAGCTTATGCACCATGTAGTGTGAATTTTGACGTTTTAGCAGCTTCAAAATGCCATATTTTAATACATAATTAATGGCATGAACTGAATAATTTACAAGACATTTTCTCTTGTCTTTTACAAGTTGCAGTAATTATTTCACCGCTATGATAAAATTCTAACTAAATTGTCAGTGCTGAAGGCCTGTTGTGCAGACTTTGTGATTAAAACAGCAGCTAGTCTAGTAATTACTCCCTAAGCGGCACTTATAATTTCAACTAATTTTGCTTTGCTGCTTTAGTGAACAAGGTTTTACACATATCTGTCAGTTTAGACAAGAAAACAGAGGAGGAAAGAGCCAAACTACAAAAAAGACATGTTTGACAGATATCTACCTCCACACGCTTGGCTGATTTCGTCCAGGCTCTTGCTGTCTTGCATCCCCCGGACGTTGCGGACCCAGACCTGGGCCATAATGTGAGGGGGGCAGGGGGTGTCGTCTGAGGGAAGAAGAGGAGGTGGAGGAGAGGAAGAGGAGGAGGTACTCGGACCAGGGGCTGAGGAGGAGTAGTGTCGGGAAGACTGTAGACGTAGGTGACGAAGTGAAGAAAATAAAGAGAGGAGAAGCAAGAAATCAAGTAAGACATTTGGACAAATAACTTTCATGTTTATTCCCTGGACACCCTATAATCATCTTCTCTGTTATGGCTTTAGAAGAGACTGTTCTCATTACATCTGCTAACTGTGTTTTTCTAACTCCAATGCTGATTTTTTGGTAAACACAACTTAATAGACATGAAACATCAGAAAAATAAACATAGTTCACTAACCTCTGCCTTTGCTCTCCTTCCCGCATGCTGATTCCTCCACTTGTTCTCATTCTTCTCATCATCCTCTTCATCTTGTTTTTCCTTCTCGCCATCTTCCTCGTCCTCCCGGCTGTCTGTGCCTCTGTGTGCTTCTGTCAGCTGTCTGTCTGCAGTGGCATTATTTCTAAACTGTGATGAGTCTTTGGACTGTCCACACTGTGCCGAGTCCCACAGAAGAACTCCATCAGGGGGATCCAGAGTCTTAGAGGCCTCGGAAATGTCTGTGTCTTTGGATTCTGAATCTCCAGTGTTTGTCACAGTAGTGATGGGCAGTTCGGCTTGTAATGATAAACTAGATATTCTAAAATTAACATCCATCTCTGTGTACAAGTGGTTTTTGCCATCGTCCACTCTGTTTTCTCCGTCAACATGATTCTCCGTGTGTCCGAGGGACCTGTCCACTGTCTCCTCCCCAGGACCAGGTAATCTGCTCCCCTCACATTTCACAGAGACAGGAACATGAGGACTGTTTTCCAGAGCAACAGGTGTCACAACCCCATTGGCTGTTTCTGGCACTTCTGTGCCAATCACAGGGGAGAGACTCATCCCTCCACCTGCTGATGGAAAAAAAAAAGAAGGGACATTACTGGAAGCCTGCTTCTGGAAATCCAACCCATAATCCAATTGGTTGGTTGAACCATGTATCAAAAGTGTTTTATGTTTATCACTAATGGAGGAAATAATGTAACCACATTCATGCTTTTGTCTTATCTTTTGTTTTTTAGAAAACATAAACATGCTTTAACCCATTTACCTTGCTTGTTTATCAGCTAAATTAGTACTTTGACTGAAAAAATATAGTCAGAAGTTTGAATAGTCCATGACTAAAATCATGAAATATGGGATTGAAAAATAAGTGAACAAACTCAACAATCTAACCAAGCAGTTACATAATTTTCACTGTTAATTGCAATGGACAGACTTCAGGCGGTACCTTTAACTTTTGAGGTTCAATATCCAATAGTAAGAGTTCAGCATGACTGCATAACGCCTGGTTGTAGCCCTGTTGTGAATGAACTATTCTAGTGTCTGTAGCTGCTGCTGTCTTTGCCACCTTCAGGAAGAAGACTCTCTCTGCATAGGCTGTGCAGCAAAAAATTTGACCAAAAGTAGTCAATACAGACATGAATGAGTGTGTGGGACAAGGATTTTCTATCACTTCGAACTTTCTCTCTGTAATCATTTCACATTTTATAATTCACTGCACAACTGTTGTTTTTAGCTCGTGTTTGTCAGATAATGTTATATAGATAGTTATATAATGTTATAAAATCACTAGTTTAGCGGTGCAGAGCTGCAGCTTGGAAACAACGATGTGACTGCAGGTTAACGTGTAGTGCTAACAGGCTGCTTTCAGTCATCATTTCATACTTGTTCTGTTATCTGATGACAGGAAAAGAAAATATGTAAATGACAACCGATTTTTTGGGATTCAGCTGTATTAAAGTGCAGTATATGTGAGCACAAAGTGAAGCAAATAGTTGTAAACACCGGCTGAGTTTAAGTTGCACTGAAGCACAACAGCTGACATGAAAACACTGTTAGCCACACGGTACTTGTTTATTTGTTTCAAATCAAACTTACGGCTTCCACCATCTCTGAACGTCCTTCAGCTTTACAGTTTCCACAGAGCTCTGACCGGCGAGTATATGGTCAAAACTAATGGTAACATTAGCCATACAGCAAGCTAACACTAAGGAATTGTTGTGAGGACATCAACATCAAAACTAAAAAGTAATCGTCTGCATTTTCATTTCCTAAGGCACTGGGAGTGCATCAGAACTGTTTTGTTCACTCTTGCAGCCAACAGGAAAACATTTGGTGTGTTTTCCTTGTGGCTGAGACATTTTAGAGTTAACAGAAGCAGCTCCAGAAAGTAAACAAACCTGGTGGACTGTGAAGATGCTGTTTATTCTAAATCACTCACCTGGAAGTAGCAAGAAGACTGTGCCACTTTATGTGCAATGACTACTTGTTCCTTAATTTCTACTTGGAAACTGAATAAATTTCTAACAATTCATAAAGCTGGGGCATTATCTACTAGAGGGAAGGTTTAAGGAATGGGAGTACTAAGTGTATTCAGGTCTTCCCATCTTATATTTTACGAGTAGAGTGCATAAACAAACTAAACACAAGAAAACGGGTTTTCACCATAAGTGAAGACTGAATCTGACCATAACATATAGTAAATCCTTATACACCTGCTATTTCTATCTTCAGCAAGACTACTGGATCAAAACAGCAGCTGGTTGCGACACTCTTGGATCAGATATTTTCTCCTGAGGCTAAAATGACGTAATACCAGGGCTCTTTGGCTTAACACCAGCAACACTAGCGCATACTGAGCTAAGTTAACAGTAAACATAAGCTTGCATTTTTAAGGCTTTAAGGAAGCAACACCCACGAAAAACAAGTAACTAAATAGTCCAACAGGTACAACAACAAGAAAAGGACAAAGACATAAATAAGCGTCTGTGAGCGATGAGGAAGTTGCTCTGCTGCTGTTATTAGCCGCCTCGCTAGCTCGCTGTCAGTTGTTGAATGATGCTAGCGGCTAACGTTAGCTGCCTGGGCCTCGAAATCACGAATGTTTTCACGGCTCGCTTCTTACTGTTGACGCGGCAGCTCAATAACGGGTTTTAATGCTAATATTCGTACGTATCGACTGATAGGTTCGCACAATAAGGACACAGAGGTCAGTTAAACGAAGAAAACACTCACCAGACCAGTTTCAATCCTGGAAGATGTAAGCAACAGCCGAGTCCGTCCAAAATATGCTTCCCCGCGAATCCAAAAAGAACCGTTCCGCCTTGCAGAAGTCAAGGTGTGTTGGACTTTATTATTTAAAAATGTCAATAGATGGTAACTTCTTTTTCAACTACATAACAATATAATATAATATGACAAGTTCCATTAAAAACACATTTATTCTACTTTGTTTTTAGCCCACAAGTCATTGATGTTATTCTTTATTTAAAACAATCAAATTTGTTTTAAATAAAGGGAAACATTATATGACTTTGTGATCATGAGCATAATTTAACTCATGTATCCATCAATCAATCAATCAACCATTAAGCTCGATCAGAATAAACTTTATTTATATGGGACAGCATGCAATGAGAAAACACAAAATGAATTAAAGCAAAATAAAATGTAGATAAATAAATATAATACAGACAGATAGATAAACTAAAAAAATAAGTCAAAATTAATTTTAAAAAATGAAAGAATACAATTTAAAACAAATGATAAGGTAAATAGCCTGATGACATAAAATAAAAATGAGAAATAGAGTAATAAATCATACATTGAATAGACCAAAATGTGAAAGTAAGTAAATAAATAGAGAAATCAATGCATGCATTTAGCACTTAAAAATAGCAACAGTAATTAAAAAATGAAATAAAATCAATTATAAGCCTGACTAAAAAAGTAGGTCTTGAATTTGTTTTTAGAAGCATCCAAGCTGTGTGAGATGAGAATAGTTTATCCTGCATGTTAATCCATGGGCCAGACCAGATATTGGTACCATCTCAGGTGACCAAACCTAAGTGGAAAAAAAAATGTACATTGGGTTTATATAAGTACATTAGGATGTGATCGTCTTTCCACACTGGCAGCTTTATCACTTTTTTGTGAAACCATCACATTCACCATAACCATAGTATTGCACAATTCATTTAACCTTCTGAGGGCACAGTTGCAAAATTACAACATTTTTTAAGGCTGTCTAGCTGTACCTATTTCTGATTGAATGTACACAAACACTACATATCCCAGCACCCCACACTCTGAACTGCAAAATTGCAGCATTTTTGACAGGAAAATTTTAATACTATAAGACATACCACATTCCAAGTTCAAACAACATGTCTTCGACTGACCTCCGAGTTCCCTCTTTAGGAACAATTTCAACAATTTAACAAGTAAGTACTTCACCTACAGTATTGTTTTTCTTCATCCTAAAGATGTTTAGTGATAGAAAATTAACATTTTTTTTAAAGTATAATACAGATGAAGACAAAATTATTAGAAACTGCTGAGAGGTCTAGTTATGTAAGTTGTCTTTTACAGTTCTAATTAAGGTTAATTAAGCTCAGTTGGTTAAGATCAGTTAACTATGGTAATATCCTTTCCTTTCCTAGGATTTACTTTGAATGAACTTGAATGACCTTTGTTTTATATGATACTGGTACATCTAAGAAATGACCCCTACCTGTATTTTATGTTTTTGTCTCATTATGATCCTGTACCGTTCTCTGAAAGTTACCTTTGAATTTGGAAAAACCCCCACACAGCGCAACAGAAGGGAATTGATTAAAAATGTAATTAGAATTAAAAGCATTTGAAAATTCAGCTTAGTAATGGAAATGGTCTTTGCAATAGTGTTTTAGGCATATGATCAATTCTGGTAGCAGTCTGTTATAATTTGATTAAATTTTGAGCTTTTTGGTGCAAAATCACAATTTTGTCTGTTCTGACTCCATTTAATTTTTTTTTGTATGTTTAATTGTAAATTATAGTCTGCTGTATCACACTGACCAAAAATCACAAGATATGGTTAGTCCTGGTTTTGACTTCAATAAAATTTAACTTTGAATCAGTTTGTCAAACTTTCACTATTCTATTGTTCTGTCCCCCTTACAGAAAATCTTGTTACTATAGCAACAAAATCTTTCTCAGTTGTAAGTTTGTTATAACATTTTTCTGTGCTGCAAAGTTATTAATACAGATGTGTAGCATGTGTAGCATGTGGCATTTCATATTTTCTCGTAATGAGGAACAATCCTACTGAATTCCATCCCGTCGCATTGATAGGATTTCTGCCTCAGAGCCCTCACCTTTCATCGTGGGACATGTCCATTAAACGAGTGATAACATATATTAAGCTGTGAGTCTGCAAGGGCTGTCATATCAAAATGCAAACTAGAGACATATAGCAAGTTAAAAATACCAAAAAGAATTGGTCACCTCAAGTGGTACCGATATTGGAAATTTTGGGTCCTGGCCCAAGGACTATGTGTCTCTGTTATTCCAACAGATGGAGACAAACACCACAGACCTCCAGGCTTCCCTGCTCCCACACTACAAGTTCCTTATTGGTGGTTTCACCGTGTTAATGTATCGATCTAAGCAGAGCAGAGACGGACAAAGACTCCAATCAGCCTGAGGGCTTTTCCAGCTGAACCTGAGATCTGCTTCAGTCGAGCAGCTGAACCTGGGCAGGGAGTGAGAAAGCAATAAGGAAATTCTCTCTAATAAATTATGGAACACTGAAATGTCTGTTATTTTCTTAGAATATTACATGCTTCTAATGTTAGACAAACTGTGGCTAGTGGTCACATCTGTACCACTCAGAGGAATATTTTGCTGTTGATAATAGTCTATTCAGAAACAAATCATCTTCCACCCGCCACCTTCTCAGTAGGAATAAGGAGAAAAAAAATAAATCAATCCGAGACAAATTATGCTGTGTAGCTTGAGATTAACACAAGAAACACAGGAAAAGCAGAACTTCCTTCACTGTGCTCACAGTCATTGTAAAAACAATTTTAAAAAATCTGTATTTTAAAAAAAAAAAAATCTTTTTTCCTTTGTTTTTAACATGTTTAAAATGTTTTTGAAAATAAATATCACTAAAATTACAAAAATGTGGAGGGAATTTACATGTGTAATAAAAAAGTAATATGCTCAAACCTGTACAAAAAAAGAAGTGTGATAATTATTCACAGTTCATGGTTATAAACTGTGAATAATTATCACACTTCTTTTATTGTATTTTCTGTTTTTCTGAGGTTTTTGATGTAGAAAGACAGAGACTGCTAAGTACTTGCATGAATATTTGCTATATATTAATTAGATGGAACTGTTATTTTCAAATTTTAATTCTAAATTTGGTTTTCTTTCAAAAATAAGGACATTTCTTAGTGACCCCAAACTTTTGAATGGTACTATATACTTCTAAAATTAGGTACTGTTAGTGACTATTACCAGACATCTATATACTGTTCAGGAGATTTGAGTTCATAAACCATTTTTGCTCATACCTACACCCAAGTCAGCAATTAACTGAATATGCATGCCATGCAGGAAGAACATACAATCCCGGATCATTTTCAATTTTTAAATTTGGAAAACAATATTTCATCAGCTGAAAACTGTCAAAATCTTATAGTGATCTTAAATTAAACTCGGTTCTGTCTCGGACAAACAGGATGCACAACAAAAGACAAATGGAATTTTGCTTTTCTCTGAGTAACTATAGTAAAACATCATCTTTCATTGTCTCATCCAAAAACCACAAACTCAGATTTGACTTGTGTTGACTGCATGTTGCAGACTAACATGTGTTAGTCATGAGGAGCAGAATTAAAATTCAAATCAGGGCTTAAAAAAACTAAAATGCTGCATAAACAGACTCGTAAATCATTCCTGGTGGCAGCATGATACTTAGCTATTATTCACATTTTCTGATTTTGTAAATCACAGCGATACATGTGCGAATGACATAAACATCAGGATCATCTCACAAATGATCTTGTTATTCCCATCAGTCAGAGTCTCCATGAAGATATCTAAAATGACGACCAGGGCAACATATGCACCACTGCTTTAATTCGCTGTAAGACCAAAAAAAAAAAAAAATGCTGTTTTCCTTTTGCCTCATACAGCTTTGATTTTTATGAAGAAATGTGTTCAAAATTATTTCTGCTGATGGTGAAGTAACTTGACAAGAAGCGTGAATAATGGCTAGGCGTCAGTTTGGCCTTTTTGCCTCCACGGTGGAAGTGAGGCCAGTGTCTGTGGCTTTTTAAAGCCATTGGATGTGGTCATGAATGACAAGCGCTCCCATGGAGGAGGCTTCAGAACCACACTGTCACCACATCTGAAGATCTTGTAAAATTTTTAATCTGCTCCATCCACCAGGCCAGCTGCGCCTCCTCTCTTGGTGGGGATTTAGCTGCTCCATTCGCTCTCCCTAAGTGACAAACATCAAAGCCGGAGAAATTTACCTAAAGACAATTAGACTCCACAAATCAGCCAATACTCTCCACATAGAGCTCTCACTAACCACTATGACGGTTGGATTTTCTTTTTCTTTTAGTGGATATTACTGTCAGAGAGAAGCTATTTTAATAGATAACTAAGTGCCACAAGAAAGGCAGCATTTAGGAAAATGAGGGATACAAAGCAAATTGAAAACAGGTGATTTATTACTGATGTGGTTTTTGTGTAATGAAAGCCAGAGACTGTATGTTGCCACCACCAAAATGACCAGAAGAGGTTGTAAATAATGAACCGGCAAATCACAGACAGACTGTATTTGAAGATGGATAGCATGACATCTCCGCAAAAAAGAAGCCAACACATCTTTATCAGTCCCTTGTGGCTGCAGTAAAGGTCATGAGCCGAACCTCCTCCATGTTAACAAATAGGACATGTATATAATGGCAGTGGTGACTTTCTAGTAACTCTGAATTTTCTGTGATGGACTAATTGAGATACAGGAATCTTTGTCAAAAAACAAAACAAAACACAACAAAATAACAGGAATTTTGGTTCTGTCGTAGATTTATTGTAACAAAATCTGCTTTGTCATAAATATACATCCAGCAAAGCTAATATTTGGTTAAATATCCTTTGGGCATTTTCACCTCAGTTAGACCCGTTTGGTTTCTGAATACAAGACTCCAGTTGTATCTTTGACCCTCCTCTTGATAGAATTGGTGCATTTTTACTAAATCTGTGGACTTTCTGACACAGATTTGTTTCTTCATCACAGTCCACAGGTCCTTGATAGGTTTAAGTCAGGACTTTGTGGAGAACTGTCTAAAACCTTCATTTTAGCCCAATTTAACCATTTCTTTACTACTTCTAATTTTTGTTGGGGTTCAATGTCTTGTTTGAACACCCAACTATGTCCAAGATCAACCTTCTTACTGATGATTTTAAGAATGTGGAGGTAATCCTCTTTCTTTATTACATTTACAGCCCCAGAGCCACCGTGCTTGACGGTAGGTTTGGTGTTCTTGGAGTTAAAGGCCTTACTATCTCCTCCTCCAAACATATTTCTGATCATTGTGGCCAAACAGCTGAATTTCTGTTTCATCTGACCACAGAACTTTCCTCCAGAAGGCCTTTTCTTTGTCCATGTGATTAGCAGCAACATTCAGTGGACTTTTAAAGTTCTGCTTCCAGAGGAAGAACTTCCTTCTTCATGGAGCCTCTCAGCTCATATTGATGTAAAACACTGTGGACACTGTGTTCCAGCAGCTTCCAGTTCATTGCAGATCTGCTTTTTGGTGATTCTTGGTTGACTCTTGACCATCCCGACCAGCTGTCTCTCAGCAGCAGGTGATAGTTTGTGTTTTCTTTCTGATCGTGACAGCGACACTTTATATTTGCAAACAATTGTTAGCACAGATGATTTTGGGATCTAAAGCTGCTTTGAAAAGCTGTTCTGAAGTGACATTAGATCTTGATCTTTGCTGAGCTCATCAGACTTTCACAAAGTAGTGTTTGTGGCTGAGTCTAATGAGTAGATCAAATGTGTCCTATTTAAATTGTCTCAGAGGAGTCAGCAGCTGTAGTCAATCGTAACCACCTTTGAGAAGTTAAGAGGCCACGATACTAAGAAAATTTTAGTAACACAACTGTCTACACCAGCGCTGATAATTGTTATTCCTTTTCAGAAAACCTGTACTAAATCTATGGAAGAACTAAAATTCATGATTGCTTTTGTGATAAAGATGCATGTGTTACAATTATTCCATAATAGAAAATTAAAATAGAGTAACAGGAGTAGGTGGAAACGGCCGTGATATACATGATTTTTACAACTGTATGTAAGTTTTGTTCTTGACAGTACCTTTAAGAGGAATCAAATAGGTGCATACAATTAGAACAAAGAAAAGGTAGCTGAGTATTTTTTTAGTTCTATAGATAAACATGTTGATATGTCTTACCCTCTTTAGAAAAAACGGTATCAAACACAACAGTATAAATGATAATATTTCCATTCAACAAATGGCAAATGGTGAGGAAAGTTACCCTCTCGACCCCAAGCAGTTCCTGTCACATTTTTATTCACTGTAGGCTCTTTATTCACTGCAATATAAAGTCCCGCACCTCTATGGAAACAGCACTACCATGACTAGAAGCAGAGACAACACGTCTTTTGTGCAGTATGACACAGTTATATTGTCAAAACTTTGAAATAGGACATTTAGAATAAAGTGATTTTGATTAAATATTCAGATTTACAGTTCAGATTTGGTTATTTTTCCTAATGGAACCAAATGTCACACATGATTAGTTCAATGACCATCTAAAAATGAAAATCTGTCGATTTGTTCCTGTTTTTACAGATTCTGCCTCTGATAAATGGTGTAATTTGAGGGATTTTTTCAAAACTAACATGCCTTTAAAACCCAACAGCAGGTTTTTGGATTCAGAGGGTTAAATTGCATTTGGCTTTTTCATTGCTCAAAGACTAGACAAGAATGGGTACGACTTGAAGCTACACTACTTCTATATTTTGAAGGAAACAAGGCATCTTTGAAACTGTAGCTGATTTCAGTACAAGTATAGCTATTGGATGCATTTCTAAAACGATGAACAGCCTTGAACATTAACATTCTCAGATATTTATGTTCCGTTCTATATTTTAGTCATGAGGAAAGAAAGTTTCATTGACCTTCTAAAGGGTTGGCTGGTGTGGAAGTAAACGTATTCATCAAGAATGCTCAACCGGAAGATCTGGCGGTTACAAGTCAGCGGAGAGGATATTATCAGATTGAAGCATCTGTGGAATTGGTTGCATTTTCAGAAACCACACTGTTATTAAATCTCCACTGGAATTAGAGAGTCTGAGGTCGATCGCTGTAAAATTTAATCTTAAGCATGAGCAGACAGTTTTATTCAGCATGAGAACTTCACTGAAAGAGAGCAATATTGTGTTGAACCTCTTATTACACCTAAAGGGCTGTTTTATGAGCGAAAACGGTGAAAAGGAGGTTTATTGGTCGACCGAGCAAAGGGAGAAACAAAAAAGTCATAGGGGTAGATGAGTCATTCTCTGAGGCAAATGCCAAAACCATCTCCTACTCGTTTTATAAGCTGAAGTGTTCCGCAGCTCTGTGATCATTTTTGGTGCATTTTCACGTGTTTTTATTGAGGAAACAGAAAATATCAATAAATATAGAGACAATTTTGAGTCACCAGCACTGTAAAATCTTGTCCTTACTTGTCAGCGTATCTTTTATTCTGGCGGTCACGCAGAGAAGATAATTGTCGAGGTGTTTTGGTGAAGTGAATCTGTCATTTTCTGGAATTCAGACGGCTGCTGAGAAATTGTGGCTGTAGGCTGCAGCGAATTTGTCACTGACAATGTCAGACCCCTCTGGGTTTTATTGCAAATCTGTTTCAATTTGCGGTTTGAATTGTTGCCTCGCCATCTTCAGGAGGCGCGAGACTGATGGAGGAACTGAAGCTTTATTGTTTGCACCCACATGTGAGCTTAAACACAGCTGCACTCAGACACTGGAGGATTAGAAATAAGGTGCAGAATGTTTCCTGTTTGCAGGGTTTTTCAAGATGTATTACTGTATTGGGTTTTTTTCTGCAGTTTCTCTGCCACCAACATGTGCACCATGCATGTGTTGTGTGATGCTATTTGAAAAGCAGCTGCTGGAGAATAAAACTGTTGCGTTAAATCAACTATTTAAAATGGTTCCTGTAAAATTTTAAATTGAAATATCAACTGGTTTCTGAGATAAATATTTTTTAAAACTGCCTATTGACCCATTTTCAGCGGAAGAAACACAGTTCCTGTCATATTAAACAAGCAGATAAAACAATCTCAGGTGATGAATCCACTCACAGATAAAACCTTAAAAGCTCATCATATTTACAATTTTTTCTGAAGAAAAATATCTAGTTTTGCCTTGAGATAACTTGGTTGTAACTCTACGGTGTTGCTGCATCCATCTACACTTCCACTGCTAGTTGACATGATTGGTTCTCTAGGTTTGTTACATATGAAGTCCTCAAACCCTGAAAGTCTGAAACAACATTTTTGAAAATATACAGTGCAGTTTCAATGTGTAAATGCTTAACAATGATGCTGACTGCTTATTTCATTGTAAAACAAACAATATTTACTCGTTAATAAGGTGAAAAAAACTTGATTTTCACCGGAATATTCAGTTATGTGGTCTTACAGTATTAGAAAAAGGACTGATTTTGATTGGATGGCGGTGCGACCCTCAGTGAAATAAAGAAGGTTTTATCAAAAATTTTGCCACTTTACACTTTGGATGTTGAAAATATTTCACTGAATAAGTTCAAATGTGTTTATATTGTTAGAACTTGTCTTCTGGGGACCGTGAATGTCTGTGTTTATTGCAATCCATTGTGTTTACTGACATATTTCAATCTGAACCAAAGTAGTGGACTGACCAACGATGTTTCCACTTTATCCTTTAAATGTTAAAGATTTTGTAAGTCATGAGTTAAAAATTTGCTCAGCTATTAGAAATTGTCCTCTAGGGACCATGAATGTCTGTATTCAAAGCAATCAATATAGTGTTGAGATATTTCAGTCTGAACCAAAGTGGCTGACTGAGCAAAATGTTACCACTTCAACCTCTAATTGTTGAAGTTTTTCAAACATTGGGTTAAAATTTTTTTTCTCCAATGATTAAAATTTGTCCTCTGGGGACGACGAATGTCTGTATCCATTGTAATCCATCTAGTGTTTTTTGAGATATGTCTGAACAAAGTCTGAACAAAAGTGGCTGACTGACAAAAAATGTTATCACTTTTTCCTCTAGATGTTGAAGAATTTTAAATTGATTAGTTAAACTTTTGCCCAGCTAGTAGAGTTTGTCCTCTGGGGACCATAAATGTCCATGTTCATTACAATCCATCCAGAAATTGCTATGGTATTTCAGGCAGACCCAATGTGGTGGACTACCTCACAATATTTCCACTTTATCCTCAAGATGATGAAGATTTTTAAACTGATCAGTTAAAATTTTTCCCAACTATTAGAGTTTGGGCTCTGGGGACCATGAATGCCTGTGTTTATTGCAATTAATCCAGTGTTTGTTGAGATATTCAAGGCTGAATCAAAGTGGTGGACTGACCAAAAATGTTGCCATTGTATTTTTTAGATGTTAAAGATTTTTCAATGGATAAGTTATGTTTGTTGGATTGTGAAAACATGTCCTCTGGGGATCATGATTGCCTGTATTCATTACAATCCATCCAATGTTTGTTGAAGTATTTCAATCTGAACCAAAGTGGCTGACTGACCAAAATGTTACATCTTCATCCTCTAGACGTTGAAGATTTTTAAGCTGATTAGTTTAAATTTGGCCCAACTATTAGAGATTTTCCTGTGGGGACCATGAATGCCCATGTTCATAACCATCTATCCAGACTGCTATGATATTTCAGGCTAACTCAAAGTGATGGTAACTTACAATATTTCCACTTTATCCTCTAGATGTTGAATATTTTCAAACTGATCAGGTAAAAATTTGCTCATCTAATAGAGTTTGTCCTCTGGGGATCATGAATGTCTGTATTTATTGAAACTGATCCAGTGTTTGTTGAGAAATTTCAGTGTGAACCCAAGTGGCTGACTGACCAACGTTTCCACTTCATCATCTAGATGTTGAAGATGTTTGAACTGATGAGTTAAAAATTGGTCCAGTTATTAGAATTTGTCCACTGGGGACCATGATTGTCTGTATTTATTGCAATCCATCTAGTGTTTGTTAAGATATTTCAGTCTGAACCAAAGCGGCTAACTGACCAAAATGTTCCCACTTTATCCTCTAGACATTGAAGATTAGACAATTACTAGGGTTTGTCCTCTGGGGACCATGAATGTCAGCATTTATGGCAATCCATCTAGTGTTTGATGAGATGTTTCGGTCTGAACCAAACTGATGAATTCACTTAGAGTTGAGAAAATTATTGCAGCTTTGAGGGAAACATTATTATATGTAATTAGGACGGTGAAAAAAATCCAAAATAGCTTTTAGTCATTTGGTTTCTATGTTCTCAACACTTATTTACTCAACTTTATTTCTCAATTTCTCCATTAAACAGGTGATTTGTGTCCTCAGTAAACACAGGAACATCCAAATGCTTCTAAATGTAAGAGTCATCAAGTTAGAGCAAGTTTCATTTGCTTACATGCCAATATGAAAACCGAGTTCTGTAAAAATTCCTCAGAGAGAATTTAATATATTTTCATGGCAAGTTGAGGGTAAACTGACACCAATCTGTCAAAAAGACAGCATAATTGTGATTGAAATGCGGTCTAGTCTGGTAGCTTTTCACTACACTACAGCCTAACGAGAAACCCAATATATCATAATTATAGTATCACAACTTATTTGGGCTACAGAGTAGGAATGTCTCATTTTTAATATAATACACCGATGCAAAATGCTAATTTACTCTAAATGCATGGTTGTGTGTTCTTCTGTGATATTCTGTTTCTCTCAGCTGGGCTTTAACGACATTCCTGCCTCATGATTTTGTTTATAAAGAAGCATCTCGGCAGGAAGAATGAAAAAAAAACCAAGCCACGGCGGCTCATGTTTGACCAGCGGCTGTTAAGTTTGAGAAGAAAATGACATAAGCTAAACAAACAGCGTAGAACAATGAAGTGTTTCTGACCAGTTTGCTAATCCTAAGGGGTTTGTAAGCAGTAAATCGAAGGTTGTTGGGTATCCGGATCTTTTAGCCTTCAGATTGCTCAGCAAACCAAAGTTTTAATGAGAAAGTACTGTATGTGGTTGCTTTGGCAGAGGAAGATGGTGGTTTGGTGTTGGATGGTATGTTGCTGTTTTGGAGCAAAGAGAGCATACATGGAATAGAGTAAATGTTGTTTCTCCAAAATCTGGCATTTTTATACAGTTAACCCTCTTGATGCAACATGTGCATTTACCTGCATCGGTGAAGACAAAAAATGCATCTTTGGAGCATTAAATAGGGACTAAAGCTACTTGAGATTACTATTGATTGGCAAAGACAGCATACTCTGTATAGCTGCAACAAAAAAGTTGAGAAGATGGCTAAATTTGGCCTAACAGAAACACCCTAATATGGTTTTTGCTTCACAGTCTCGTCTACTATATGCGAGTGTGTTTGTGTGCAGTTGTGAATCAGAATATATCTCTTAAAACAACACAACAGGCTCATTTCAAAGCAGACCTTTATACATATTTACACAAAGAAAAACAGAGTCTCTGCACATGATGCCGAGATCACTGGATGACAGTTTGCAGAGAAATGGTTCTGGAAAATCACAAGAGACGAATGCTGGCACCAAGATGTAAATACAGTGAAACACACAAGGCCGTTGTAATGAACAAGGAGCAGCTCCACGTCTTTGAGGGGCTAAATGTTTAAACTGCTGCTCCGCAAAAATGTCTGCTTGGAGTTCTACCTCCTGCCTGTGCCGGCGCTTGGATCTGACACAAATATACACAAGTTACACTCTCATATACACACAATATCCATGAAGGCAGGGTCAACACAAGCACAATTATGTTAATATTTTCAGGTCGGTCGATCCAATGTATGCTTGTTAGAGTGAGCTGGCAGAGGAGTCTAACTGAAATCAAAGCTGGTGTTTTATTAGATCAGAACAGAAAGTTGGAGGCCTAAAAGCAGCAGAATTTAGTTTTGTTTGCAGGCAGAAAGCTGCGTCTACATCTTATTTCATCTGGTGGTGCCTTTAAATGGGGTTGTGTGAACCACATTTACAAGAAAAGTCCATATGAACACTCTCCTCTGATTTCACAAGTAGTGACACATATAAAAGATGGACGTAGCAATTGTCACGTTGGGTTTGAAAATTGGCCGTCGCCATCTCGGCCTTTTGAAACTGGATGTTATGAACAACGGGTAGATCTGATCAGACAACACGAGGATGCTACACAACTGCGATATGTTAGCAAATGGGACCAAAATTTACAAAATTAGCATCATGCTGTGTTCCAAAAATCTTAAAACTACTAGCAACTGAGACCACAAACACATCAGAAAAATGTTTACTGAGGTCACAAATGAAGTGAGAAGCTGGGTCGTTTTCTCATAGACTTCTATACAAATGGATCACTTTTTCAAACCAGAGGTGTCGCCCCTGCTGGCTAAAAATCTAATTTCACAAGTAGTGACAGTATATAAAAGATGGACGTAGTGTCCTTTTATCTTGGTTGAAATAAGGCGATCACATTTTATTACAGCCATTTTTTTAACATAGATAAAAACCCTGTAGTGTTTAAATGTGCCAGTGTGCAACAAAAGCTTCCTTGGAGACGGCCATAATAATAATGTATATTGTGAAAATGGGCCAAATGCTGATTTCATTTGGGTTATTCTGACAGTTTCACACTCACCCACATGTTTTAATTTTTCAAAAGTGGCCCTACGACACTTACACAGCCTCAGCACACTCAGTCACACATTCCCTTCTAAACGCTTTCTTTCTTTGTTTTTCTACTCGAACACATGCTCAGAAGCAGCCGGGCTCTTTCATGCGGCTAAGGCAGAGAAACCAAGAAGCCAAGCCCATTTTAATTTTCTCTCTGAGCTTTCGGTTGCTCTGGTTTATTTTTCTTATGGCATCAAAAGTGTCTCAGATCCATTGCTGAGCTCCCCGTTTGGCAGATTTACTGGCTCGGCCTCTGAACCTTTGTTTGAGCGACTTTCATTCTGATCTCACTAATGTCAAACACACATGAGGACGCACAGACTGTAAAAACACACACATATACAGAAATACATACAACCAGGAGAGTGAAAAATATGGGGATCCTGCAGGAAACAACATGGGAGATATTACAGACTGCAGCATTATTATTGTGGGATTCAATCAAATAAATGAAAGCATGTTGTTATTGGGCTTAACCATGCATGTAAATGAATCCAGTTTACCACACAAATCATAGTTAAGTTTCAATTTAGTCTGTTTGGGTCACACTTCGTCCTCTCATGTTAGCTTAGTAGTTTTATCTCTAATGTAGTGTGAGCTGCACACAGCAGTCTGAAGTTAGAGCATCTGGTTTGTATTCGCTGGAAAACAGAAATTTTAAACACACTTTTAGTTTCTGCTCACTCGAACTAAACGCTAATGGGTTTTTACCTAGAAATAAGTTTTTAAAAAAACACACAAAATATACAAATGGAAACAACAGGACACACAAACACAGACCAAAAAACACATCAAATAAGCATCCGTTTTTCGTCACCTGATGATTTTCTGTTCTTGCAAATTTCCGGAACAAGCACTCCGGATGAAAAATAATAAATACCGCTGAGAGTAAAGTTAAATAGAGGCGGAAGAAGCTGTGTCGGCATAACATTTTAACATTAAGAACACAATTTACTGCCTCGCAAAGTCACTAAAGTCGCTGGAGGCCGGAGTCCGCTTGACGCCAGTCCCGTTTAGCGCTTTCTCCGGTTCCAACTTGCTGTAATAAAGGCGTCTTTATAATACACTGGGCCTGCTTCATCCTTTACAGTCAGATGTTGTTACCAGCTGGAGCTGCAGAACCAGTTACATAATACTCCACTTTTTCTTTTTTCCTTTTTTTTTCTTGCGTTGGTCCAGAATTCACCCAAAGTGGCCATAGTTGAAGAAACATGCAGGGTCTGTACAGAGTCCAGTTCGGTTCATAGTTCAGTCCTCTTCATTTCCTTGTTCAGTGATATTAAACATTTCTGGAAAATCATTTAGATGCATCTTAATAGAGTTTGTTTTTTGTGAGACAGATCCAGGGCTTCAAAAATGTCACTGTTTACTTGCTGGAAATATGATTTGAAATACTACCAGTTAAAAAAAGTCCTCTGTTTTTGCCAAATTATGAAACTGGAGTCATTACATTCTTCCAAAATACACTCATTTATGAAAGTGAAGTTGTTTTTTTGGATATACACTATCGTTCAAAAGTTTTGGGTCACCCAGGCAATTTCATGTATACTATGAAAACTCACACTTTTATTCATGTGCTAACATAACTGCACAAGGGTTTTCTAATCATCAGTTAGTCTTTCAACACCATCAGCTAACACAATGTAGCATTAGAACACAGGAGTGATGGTTGCTGGAAATGTTCCTCTGTACCTCTATGGAGATATTCCATTAAAAATCAGCTGTTTCCAGCTACAATAGTCATTTACCACATTAACAATGTCTAGACTGGATTTATGATTAATTTAATGTTATCTTCATTGAAAAAAGACAGTTTTTCTTTCAAAAATAAGAACATTT
Organism: Amphiprion ocellaris; assembly: GCF_022539595.1. NCBI lineage: Eukaryota > Metazoa > Chordata > Actinopteri > Pomacentridae > Amphiprion > Amphiprion ocellaris. Next base: position 7,140,776 of record NC_072773.1, on the reverse strand, counting down.
TGAATTGGCCCCAAACTTTTGAATGGTTGTGTATTTCTTACCTAAATCTATACAACGTGTACACATGTGACTCCTAACAAACCAATCCAACACTCAGAATAGGATTTGAGCTTTTTTTTGGTTGTTTTCTGATCTCCACCTTCTGTTCCCACACTTATACCAAACAGTTTTTTACGTCGTGGCACAAAATCAGTGCCAGCTCAACCTGCAGAAGCAAGAACTGCGGAAAACATAATGGAAACATGTCCAGCGGAACAAAACCACTGAAGTCGTGGGAAAGTTGATTTGCAACCTCATCAAAGCTGTAGTTTTTTCTCCACCTTTTCATCTCTGTGGTCTCAGTCAGTCATCTGGTGGTCGGACCCCACCTAGAAGCCAGCAAAGCTCAGCTCTCACTGAAGGTGAACTGTTTGAAGATTCGTCTTAGGTTTCCATTACGGGGGAAAAATCTATGACTCATCAGTGCTATTTACTGCTACTCACAATCTAATTATTAACTGGTGGTGAATTTAAAGCTATTAACTAAGGTATTGGATGTAATATCCCTTTAAATATAAATCACTGCTGATTATTTTCCAATGCATATTAATTTTTACACTATCTGACCTTCAATCACAGACAATATTCCATCTTGTTTCTGGTGCCATTTTTGTTGGTTTCCGTTGTCACGTTAAAAATAAATATATGACAGTGTGGCACAAAGGTGTTTTGCTTGTTCATACTTTTCACCTTCCAACCACAAAACTCATCCATAAAATACATCTCGAAAACTGTGTGTCCTCCAAATCTGAACTCAAGAAGTTTTTAAAAATGCCTCCTGCAGCCACAGTAACACGATTTTCAGCATCTCTTAAGCATTTCCGCATGGTGAAATGAAAAAATGAAAACCATTTTTTTTCGCCCGAAGGAAAGAAATCAATCGAAAAACATCTGTTTTGTTTCGGAGAGTAATTGCGAGTGTGTGTGATTGGTAAGTAATGGGGAAAAACATGCAAAGCCAAAAATATGAACCTTTAAGGCAGCAATCAATTCAGAGGATGTGCTGAGTTTCAACTTTGGGAACAAGACTTGACTTTTTTTTCTTTTCTGTTGAGGTTCCAGCTTCAAAAAAATCCACTCAAATGTGATTTTGTCACGACAGTCCGCCAAACTGACGCTCGTCCTTCATTCATGCAACCTAGTTTCCTACTTTTTATTCACAGAGCCACTTGTTGGCTGAAGTCTTTGCTGTTTCGTAGTTCAGTTATTTATGTGTAGCTTAGCTTGAACATTTGTCACTATAATGAAAGGATGACGTTTCTGTAGATAAGTGCATGCGCATGTCTCTGTACATACAGTGTGTATGTCTGTGTGTCAGTGTATAAGTTAAGTGTGTGCATGTGTACGTGTGTGTTAAAGTCAACAATCATCAGCTCGTTCAGGCGCTCCTCGGCGCCCTCTGCTGGGGCTTGCTCCTGCTCTTCCTCCCTGCTGCTCTTCCTCCTCCTCCTCCTCCTCCTCCTCCACCACCTCCACCTCGTCCTCCCCCATGCTTGTGCCTCTCCCCCCTCTCTTTCTCTTTGACTGGCGCCGGCATGATGTCACCATGGCGACGGTGGTTGCGTGGCGGGCGGTATCCCAGAGCCTTGCAGTGCTGGCCGAGATTCGCCGGGTGGATCAGCGCCATCACGTCCTCGTACCACGGCTGCGTCCCAGTGCTCTGATAGGACGAGCCGGACCAGGAGGCCAGGAGACGGTTGGCCGAGGGGCTCCAGACGGTGAGGCGAACGGTGACGGCGGTCCAGTGGTAGCCGTGCTCCTCCACCTGGCAGTGGTAGACGCCGCCGTGGGACAGCTCGGCTCGACGAATCAGGACGCCTCGTTCGATCACCACCAGCTGGTCACCTGTTACCACCTAGAGAGAGGAAGACAGAACACTAAGTATGTTTACATCTGACAGTCTGGATAATTAGATTATTTTAACCAACATTTCTTTAGTGTATTAATTAGTAGTTATATTGGTAGTTAGTTGCTCCTGACATTTTTGGGTCTATTATCCAAGTTTTGTGTCTATTTGTTTTGCAATTTTTTCAGCAATTTAAGCTGTTTTATCTCATTTGGAGTTTGAAAATCTGTATCTGGACAGTTAAATATTTCTTTTATTTGAGCTGATTTACTATAGCATCTTTTTTGGATTTTTTTGGCTCGTGCAGTTACAGATCCACAGGTGGAATGTTTGCCATTTTATGTAATAAATAAACCGGTGGTGAAAGGTTTGGAAACAAGTACAGGGAAGATAAACAAAATCCCAAAATGTGTGTGTACCTGGTTGAGTTCAGGGCTGTTCTCTCCGGCCTGCTTGTACCAGGTGACTGCAGCGTGTCTGGATCGAGGTAAACACTCCAGGTAGGTGCTGTTACCCTCCGCAACCATCATCACTCTCTGCTCTGCCTCCACCTGCAGCCCGGCTGAAATACATTAAAGGAAAGATGAGACAGCTTATACAACCAAAATACAAATGCGTTTATTGTCATTAGAAAAGTACAACAAAATTGTAACCTTTTACAGCACAAATAGCTTAAAAGATTACAAAAGCGTAAAGAATAAGACAGTGCAAAGCATATATTTACAGAAAATAAGACATAACTGTGCAAAATGTATATGTACAAGAAAAAATAAGATAAATAGTTGAAAATACTATCAAAAAAGAGGTAAACGAAAGTATTCAGGCAGTATGTACTACACCTCAGACATAAGACTGCACAAAATTTGTATAAGGAGCAGTTATCGCACACATTTTATTTTCTGTTTGCTTTTTGGTTTTGCACAGATTTTTTTTGTGATCACTGTACTTGTCATTCTGTCTGTCTTTATTTATTCTATTCAATTTAAAAGTGGCTATATACCTCATTTCTTGTAACTATGCTGTATATATGTATATATATATATATATATATATATATATATATATATATATATATATATATATATATATATATATATATATAAAAATAAATAAAATCACTCATTCTTGAGAGTTGGGACAAAACGTGTTCTACATAGAAAAGTCTTATTTACATCAAAAATCAAGAAATTTATCATGATTGTTATACTTACAAAGTTAAATGTAAAGGAACTGTGTATACCTTTGTTATTTTTTAGCAATCATTTTAATCTTTTTTGGGAAATTACAAATAATGTCAATATTCCTATGGTCACAGCTGGACCATGTCAACACCGTCTTTCCGTTATTTTAAATTTTTTAAACCATAGTGGGTTGAATTTAAGTGTTTTAGTGAGGTTATTGAGACAGCTAGCAACTGAGGAAAAACCAGCTAGCTGCAGTGTACAATACATGTTTTGGAGGGAAAATACTTGCCCGTATGTCAACTCCGTCAGACATCAACTCCGTCAGATACCTTGTCTTACGCAGTTGAAGTGTAATCTGATGGAGCTGACAAATCCACCTATAACCTCTTATTGTGCTAATATAATATTGTTAACTTAGTAAAGGATTAAAATTTTATTTCAGGTTTATTTTTTAGACATATAAGTACATACAGTCATGGAAAAAACTATTAAACCACCCTTGCTTTCTTCAATTTCTTGTTCGTTTCAATGCCTGGTACCACTAAAGGTATATTACCTGAAGAATACAATGAACACGACTAAAAATGCAGCTGATTCCATAATACATTATGTCCTATTTGACATGCTTAAGCTTATTCTCAGAATATATGAGGCCATTTCATGTCATAAGCAGCTCTGCACATGCAAAGGCCTAGAGTGGTTTCCTGCTTACATTCAAGCTGTAGCACAACTCAGAAGCTGTCAGCTCTCATATACCACCTAAAACTAAAGAATTATGTGAAGCCAGAAAGGCAGCCATCTTGGCACTGCTGGAAATTGGTCTGAGTGAGAGACAGGTAGCGAAAAAACTGAAGATCTCCAAGACAGCCATTCAGTACACCAAGGAAAAACAAGCCCAACATGGTTCTACCAAACTGCTAGCTGGTCTCGGCAGGAAACATCTTTCTACCCACCAGATGACGTCACTCATCCATTCCTGTGTCAGGAATCGTCCTCAGACCTCCAGGGACCTTAAAAATGAGTGGGCACTGTGGAGAAATGTGACTTGTTCGGCAAGGACAGTTGGAAAGCAACTACTTGAAGCTGATCTGAAGTCCTACAGGGCAGGAAGAAGCCCTTCATCAAGGAAAGGCAGAGGAAAGCTGGTTACTCTTTGCTGGGATCACAAGGATTGGACTGTTGATGATTGGACTAAGGTTCTCTTCAGGGATGAATCCAGGTTTCACTTGATGTCCACTCCAGCCAACTTACTGGTTAGGTTAGGAGGAAGCCTGGAGAAGCTACAAACCAGACTGTCTGTGCCTACAGTAGAACATGGGGGTGGATCAGTGACCATCTGGGGTGGTTTCAGTCTCGGTGGAACAGGGACAATGAACCAGGTCATGTTTGGGGCTACTCTCTGAAAACAATCTTCTTCCATCATCTGGAAAACTCTTTCCTGCCTCCAGAAACTGGATTTTCCAACAAAGACAATCTAAGACAATCTAAATCCAACTGAAAACCTGTGGAAAATCATCAAAGGCTAAATGGAGAACTGAAAACATGGAAAGAAAACATGGAATGCCTAAAATCACTGTTTTTGGCAGAACAGTGCCATAGCTATTGATGTAAGCACTTAAGTGGTTTTGGTTATTATCAAGAAAACCATAGAAAATATCTGTTATCAGCTCTGAAATTAAACTCTTATAACCTATTTGTGTTGTTATCATTATATTTGTCCTTACAAATGTACCTTTAGTTGTACCGGACATTAAAATGAACAAGAGATTGAAGAAAACAAGGGTGGTCTAGTCATTTTTTCCATGACTGTATATTGCATGAATTACATCATTTAGCCATATGGTATAACCTACACTTCTAACTTGTACAGCATGTTCAGGCCTTGGTCTACTTATTATTGGGTCACTTTCGCAACATTTATGTATTTAATTTTTTAAAAAAAGTCACTTTGTAGATTTTTGCAGCATCTGGTTGCGAAACTGAATATTACATTGGATGACAGCCTCTGTAGATGGACCGACTTCTATGTATATATAAAGCGCAAATTCTAATTTCAGGAAAATGCAACATTTCTTATTTTCATGGAAGTATACTGGAACTTATTTATAAATATTAGTCTATATTCAATTTCTGTCAACACCGTCAGTTCTTTGTCAACACCGTCAGATGTAGGTTTTGTTAATTTTTGAAAGAAAATATTAATTCTTTCTTCAGTTTATGTTGTTCATGTAATAAAGGATCATCTGATCTACATCCTCTTATATCTTAATTATTTAAGGAATTATTTTTATAATATTAAAATTAAAAACAAAGTATGAAAATGAAGATATCTAGAAATCAGATTTTTCAGAATAGTGTGAAATCACAACTTAAGTTTACATGATGTATTTTATTACATATCAGAGTAACTAAACCCTGTTACAACACAATTCAGAACTTTAGATTCTTGTTGGACTGGAAGGATTAAAATTGTACACTTCTTAGTGTGTCTGATGGGGTTGACACAAATCAAGTTCGACTGGGAAACATGTTTATTTTTCAAAAAACTGTTTTTATTTAGAACCTGTTCTTTTACATGGTTAAATAGCCATTTCTTTACAGAATTATATAACTCTTAATAATATAGTGTGGATTTTTTCAAAAATGATTGATCAAACCTGTTTTGTCCCAACTCTGAAGAATCAGTGATATATATATATATATATATATATATATATATATATATATATATATATATATATATATATATATATATATATATATATATATACATAGATGCAGTCAAATATACAGTGCATTCATATATAGCATTTCCATTTCGTAAATTTTCCATTTGACTGTTTTTTTGAATTCTTATCAACTGTCTTGAGATAAAAAATATCTTATGTAGGATCATATAAACAGAACTGACTTGGATTCTGTTGCAGATTGTTTTATGTATTATAACTAAACATACATTTATGAGGCATATCTACAACATACAATGCTTGAAATGAATTGAATGAATTTACTGTAGCTTAAGCATTGTTAAAGATAGAGTAAGAGATTCTAATCCAACACACTTTTTGTCTGATTTGGCAAAATGTTCTCATTGTTCGCTAGCTGTCTATTATATGTCAATGCAGAGTAAATAAATGTACATGAGAAACAAACAAGGCAGCTGGGATTGATTCTGAAAACAGAATTCCAGTGTGTCCTGTGCATGGTCAAGCTTGTGCACAGGACAGGTGGAAAGAAAATCTGAGGGCAACAGTGAGTCCGACACATGCTAACTACCAAAAGTAGCTAAATATCAACAACTTTTCTCTCAGTAATTGTTAGGCTATGAAATGTCAGAGTATTAATTTATTTTTGTCCAACCATCAGATATCCAATCTGTGAAATCTGTCCAATGTCAATCTACAATGACATAAATCAAACAATAATTGTCATCAAAATTTTAGCCATAGTTTACATCAGAGCATCTTTCCAGAGAACACTGTTATAATCACAACATGACTAAGAAATTTGACTGTCTTATCCACACAACGACCCAAGGACTTGTCATTCTGATGGCACTGACATGTTCATTGACACAGATATTTACTTCTGAGAGATGAACTAAGGATTTTGAGCAAGAGACTGGCTTTTTCAGGTAATCCATAGTATTTTGCTATTTGTACAAATTGTTTTGAAAAATGCACTTACTGTTTTGCAAATGCCGAGGATGATTGGAGAAATGTACCAAAGCGACTGAGAAAAATTGTAAAGCAAACATGTTGAACATGATTATTGAATAATCTGCTCACCTCCCTGTCTGACACACTGAGTCAGTGGATCCTCATCCTCGCCCAAATGCCGAGCGTTCCTCCTGCGAAGAAGAACAGTACAGAAAAAAAGCAGATTTCACTTACAATTGACTGTGTAAAGTTGGTCCTGAGGACGGCACTAGAGGAAAGGCCAAGCTAAAAACTGAGAAATCACTTGGCAGAACCAATTTGCTGAAGAAATCAGAACCGGAAAGGTCAGGATGTCACCGAAAACATCATCAATTTCATGGCAAGTTGTTATTCTTTGCAATGGAACAAAGTCTTAAGCGTGTGAAATGAATGCTTAAAATGTAATCAGAAGGGTCAAAGTTGGGAGGTAATGTGAGCCACATTTCAGACTATGTGGTTTAAATCTGATTTGAGAAAATTGATTTCACATTTGTTCCTCTAGGGAAAACAAAAATCAACTTGTGCAAAATTGTGTCATTACGTAAGTGGATAAAGAGGTGAAATGTCGTCACCTGCGGACTGTAGGCATGTAGGGGCTGCAAGCATGTCCGTCCCACGTGCAGTAGGGATCTCTGGCCAGGCAGCACTCGGCGCAGGCCTGACCGTACAGCTCACACTGGTACAGGGCCAGCTGGGACACACCCTCCCTGGAGCCCACAAACAACCACTGCTGGAGGAAGAGGCGGAGGGTGGAAGACGAGATGGAGGAGAAAGAAAGTAATGGTTGGAAGTGGAGGTACAGTCGAGGACGGGGACGGCAAAGAGAGGGGAAAAAAGGGGGCATTAAGTTTTGCAAACAAGCAGATTGTGAGTCACACGGTAACAACGTTTGTGTTGTGTGTGTGGGAGACAGAAATGTGGTGATTCTTGCTTTTTATAATCTTGATGTGTACGTCTGGCTGTGTGAGCGAGCTGTGTTGTTTTTTTTTTCTCCTTCATGAATCCCAGACTATTTTAATAATGCAAGGTGCACTATGTGTGTGTGTGTGTGTGTGTGTGTGTGTGTGTGTGTGGCATCTCCTCATTATTGCACCGACGGGGTAACCATAGCAACTGGTGATGAAGTTGTCCTTGGAGACGCTAGGTGGGGAGATGAGTGATAAGTGTGATGGTGTGTGTGTGTGTGTGTGTGTGTGTGTGTGTGTGTGTGTGTGTGTGTGTGTGTGTGTGTGTGTGTGCGGAGGATGCGAGGGAGTTTTGGAAGTTTTGAAAGTGAGTTTGCGTCTCTCTGATCTGTTACCTTCTTCTTTGAGAGTGTCATGGCTGTCACCGGTGACTTGTGCTGTGAGGAGGAGAGAAGAGACAACGGAGAAACACTGAGTTCATAATGAGACAAACGGAGAAGATAGATAGACAGACAGACAGACAGACAGACAGATAGATAGATAGATAGATAGATAGATAGATAGACAGACAGACAGACAGACAGACAGACAGACAGACAGACAGACAGACAGACAGACAGACAGACAGACAGACAGACAGACAGACAGACAGACAGACAGACAGACAGACAGATAGATAGATAGATAGATAGATAGATAGAAACTAGACGTTTGATCAACGTATGACTCATCAGTATGATGATATATGCGCAGGATTTTTGCCTTTTTTGTGTTAAAATTACATATTTACAGTCCCTCCTGTGATATATTTACAGTCCCCTCTGATGGTGGCTTTTTAATTAAACCACAAGTCAGAACAAAAAGCCACATCTCTGAGACCTGAGGGCAGCAGACAATGTATACATTTTTGAAGGAAAATTCAAGATCTACTTTAAAGCCTTGCTTTTGGTTGAATTGATAGATATTTTAAAATATTACTATATGTAGAACTGGTTTTATTTATTGATCTCGTTATTTATTCACTTAGTTATTCACTTATTTACATATTTTACCTTATTAAATTTGTTGTTCATTATTAATTTTTTTATTATTTTCTTATTCAGTTGTTATGAATTTTGACTTCTATTTTGTCCTTTATCTACCTATATATTTATTAAATTATTATTTATCATTTTATTTTATTTTATGTAGTTCTATTTCATTTTATTTTATTTCATTTGGTGTTTCCTTACTGCATATGTAATTTATGACAGCAACTTTTCCTCAGTTCCTTAAACCCTGTGTTTTTATGATGTACTTTATAATTCCTGCTATCATAACGTAATAACGTGTTTTTTAAGCAGAAGTGGCACCCCTCATCTCGTTTTATCCTGAATGCAACGACAACAAAAGGTTTTCTTATTATTATTTTGATTCATGCTCCTATGTTGGCCGCATCTGATTGGACGATACTGGAATTTGAACCGGACCAATATGGTAACTCGCTTTTATCGCAAAAACTGCTCAGCAAAATGTGTTTCTGAAAACATTTGAGGCGAGAAATAAACTGCTGAATCTACCTTCATGACAGAAAAACAACAGTTAGTTTAAAAGTTTCACCAAAGTTTTACGAGGTGTCGGATCAGGTTTCATGAGACCTAAACTTTTTGCAAATGAGGAGCGCTGAACGCGACCTCGTGTCTCTGGAGCGCAATGTGATGCTACAGTAGAAACAGCAAACTGCCTACAGCCGGACAAAGCTGTCTAAACCACATCAGCCTAGGTCAACACTGACTTCTTCTTGTGTTTGGATTTGTGCCTCAAGTGGAATTCATTTTGGACTGACATGTGAATATGATCAGCTGTGGTCAACAATGTTTTATTTACACTCTGACACTAACTTCGCTTACGGCACTTCATTTGTAAAAATATACACAGTTCCCAGGAGAATAATGGTACTACAGTAATATAAACACAATAAACAGCATTATTTTATCATGCTGGATTAAACTGTGTTTTTGGTGCATTTCACAGAGCATCTGTGGCATCTGGCAAAAATCACACAACCTCCAACTCATTGCTCACAGTTTCCAGTGTCAGCTATTCATATTGCAGTGTTTAAGTCAATGGGTTCCATTCATTTCCATGTGGTCTGAGCAGATATGGAATTCATCACATTACGTCTGCATTCATTCTTCTCGTGCAGGATGATATGAAAAGCCTGTGCAGTTTGCACAGTTAGATCTAGTTTGGAGAGCTGACTGTTGAATTTTTAAAACTGCAAGAATCCATGGAAGAAATGCATTAAAAAAATCAGTAAAACAACAAGTCGATTTGCAGTTTCTTGTACCTGAAAGACCTGAAGCTGCTCCAGAGTGACCTCCAGACTCTGACCATGTTCTCTGGGCAGATGGATGGCTTTGAGCACGAGTCCCGAGTCTGAAAAAGCACAAATTATTTTTAAAAGTTTGATCAAATTCGCCACACACGTTTAAAGAAGGTCCACACGGTACACAATTTACCTGTGCCTATGAACAGGACGTCATAGGTGCCATCCACAGCCTCCACCCTGTCCACCAGCAGTTTGCTGAACTTGTAGTGAACTCCCACTCTGACCAGGAGGGGGCGCTCTCCCAGCGGCAGCACATTCTCCTGAATTAAAAATGAGTGTTTGCTCAGCCAGTCGTGTTGTTAATCATTTATACACCCTAATTTAATTTTTTAATCTCACTTAGGATTTTGGCAAAAAATGGAGAAAAAAAAATACTCGACAGCTAATTAAACTAAATTGCTGTAATTTTTACAGTGAAATATGAGCTGAACCTGCAGAAGTGGGTGAGTCCTGCTGAAGAAAATGACGTCGTCGGGATATTCTCTGGTCGAGCTGTAGCTTCCATATGTGCTGCTGGGACACTGAGAGAGAAACAAAGATACAGAAAGGGAAAATGTGGTGAAATTTAACGTTCCCGAATGAAAATAACGCAGATTTCTCCCAATTTCACTGACTTCTGCATTACTATTTTGAGGTTTAAGTGATTTATTTGCATTTGTATGACTGCAGATGGACACATCATTTTTTTATGGGATATTTACCGATTTAGAACATAAAAATTTTGCCTTAAGGAGATAATTGGTAATAATAACTTACAGTTCCTGGTCGTGGATATGGCACCTTCCCTGTGAACTCTGCCCATTTATACTGAGGCCCCTCTTTGTGCAGGAAGTTCCCTTTGAAAGCTCGAACAACATCCTCCATTCGATAAACGCACACGGCTGAACCATTCAGGATATCACTGAGGATAAACAGAAAACAAGGACAGCTTTGTCAGATCAATCTTTCCATCCGTTATTCCTCCGCTGTGCAAAACATAAGCTGAGCACACCTTCATTGCCCTTAATGAGTGGCAGTGGTCTTTGAGCAGTAAATTAAATAAGAAAATGTCATATATGAAGAGCTGTGACTCATTGTGGCTTTTCAGCTTGAATGCATCAATTCACCAAATGAGCTCCAACCCCAAGTTGGATGAATGAATGCGCTTCTTCCAGTCACAGCTTTTGGGTTTTTATATGAACTTATTCTGACATTCAGTCAGTTCAAGTTATTCTTTGCATCACTTCTTCCACCCACCAGAGGTCTCTTGCTGGCCACACCCACCTCACCTGCCCAGCTCCACAACCAACCCTTGTCCAAACCACTTTCCTGATTAGTCCAGCAGTTTAGACGCTTCCAGGTTTCCACCACTCATTTGCCAGTTTTTCTGCGTTGTGCTTTCCAGCAACTTTTGGGTTCCCTGGTTTGTTGTACTGTGTGTCTCTACCTCGGACTCTGCTTCTGCCTGAAGGGGTGCACTACAAAATGACATTAATGGGTTAGTGGAGTATGTTGAGCCTAAAGCTGGACTCTTCATTGTCATGAAGGTGGCTCTCTTTTAACCTGGTTAGATCACCATGGTAACAGATGTTGTCGAGCTAAGCTACACCAGAGGGAGTTCTGTTTCGACTCTTTTACTAGACTCTCAGCTTAGAGAACGCATTTTATCTGCAAACCTGCTGATCTGTACATTAGTGATACCACTGAATGAAGTCGGGCAAGCAAACTGTATGCATCACGTTGCCATAGGAACTTACATGCATTCAGCTGGTGGTGTAAAAAAAAGCGTAAAACATTTAGACTGCTGATACTGCAGCTAATAAAGCTAAAAATTAGAAATAGATCACTCTGTTGGTATTTATCATAGAGAATATTAAATAAATAACATTAATTTCACTTTGATTTGGTCAAAACCTATAGTGATTTCCATGTATTCCTCATTATGGTATAGTTTAAGACCTAAATGCACTTTTGGAATATCATGTTTAAATGTATGATGGTTAAAACTGTTAGAATTAAGCAGCTGCATTAAGAGTGCACTGAGTGGTAAAATTAACATATAAACTTTTATGATGACCAGTTTTCTACCAAAGTTCCTTGCTTAAATCTTTTGCATTAACAGTGCCTTTTAGCAGAATACATTTGTTTATATTCTTCATAGCTTTCCATTAGAAAACCTGCTTCTCTTGACTGAAGGTTGTGTGGAAGTAAAGTCAATTGGTGCACCAAATGCCCCTTTTAATGTAAATTTGTACAGAGTCTCATGAAGAAAACCTGGTGATTAAAGTTAAAAATCACTGTCAGGATACCAGTTTTCTGTGTTTGGGGTTTTGGTTTTCTCCAGCCTCTAACGCAAAGAAAGCTTGGCCATCTTAAGCTTGCTTCACAGTAAACCCCTCAGCTTTAAGTTCTGTATTTTGCAACCTGCCTCCAGCATCGTGCATTTGAGTCTTCTCTGAACTGAACTGCGACACAGTTCCCACCACAACATCCCGTCCTATCCACTGCAGTTAACATAATGAGTTGTGGAGGATGTTTAGCACAGCATGTCTAATTTAAAGATTGCAGCAATTTGTGCAACCAGATAGCTGAGTGGTTTGGGAACATACATGCCACATGGGCACAAATGCCTTAAATCACTGAGTCCTCGGTTTGATTCCTGGCTTTCTCCTGCTCTGTTTCTCCACATTTCCTGTCACTGCTTAGCAGGGGTGAAAAATACCAAAAAATAACCTTAAAAAACAAGAAGGCCCATGTTATTACGAGTTTGGGTGGCTTCCTCCAGTTTATATGGGTGACGCATATGTTTAGGCGGATGTTCTAGTTCAGGGAGGGAGGCCGTGAAAGTTCAGAGGTCCCAGAGGGGAAGTCAGATGGGTGGTTGACGTCAAATCATTTAGAACATTAAAACAAGCAACCAAACTGAGAAAACCTTAGCATTCATGACAGCCCAGGAGTTGCATTTCCAAGATATCAAGAGTTGTAATGTAAGAAACTGTCAATAAATCACCAGAGAAAGTTCCACAAAACAAGTCGGTTACATTCGATGGTAAAAATAAACACCAATACAATTGATTCTGCTTTTTAAAAGGAACTAGGAAGGTTCTGTAAAAATATGTTTATATTCATTTTCTCTTTTGTAAAGTATAAAATATGTTCAGAATCATCTAAGACGTACAAAGACACCAGCTAGTTTCAGGTATATGATTAAAAATCCCACTAACTGAAATGACCACCATCAAAACTTTGTGTATTTACAGTCCATCATGCAGATATTGGCATTTACTGTTGAAAAATGTATAACCTTCACATGACGCAAAACTGGAAGAAATGTGACTGAACATGCTCCATTCTGTCTCAAACAGTTTCCAGATTGCAGAATTACTTGTTGTTTTATAGAATCTGGTGGGTGCAAATGGTTCATTTCGACAGATTTTATTAAGAAACTTGAGGAAAACAACGATTTTGAGGAAATATGTCAATTTTAAAATTATATTTGGTAAAGTTTTCCAAAGAAATGGAAAATTTCAGTTGTTGAAAATCCAGTGATTCCTTCTGTGTTTAAGACAAAATTGGTGTCATTTTTTCTTCCACCTGACGCTTCATTTTTCAGCCTCATTAAGAGAAAGTTTATGACCAGAAATCACAGGACCAGATGCCCTTCTTACATGTGAGGAAGACTGGATCACATATCACCAGTATTGGCCTCTCGCCACTGCCTTTTTGTCCATTTCAAGATTAATTTTTTAAGATTTTATTGTTGGTTTTTAAGGTTTTAAATGGGTTGGCATCCCCACATTAAGCAGAACTCATTGGACTACTGAGGCTGACCAATCAGATGTTCTTAGATATTACGAGATAAAAAGAGTGACTTTTCAGTAGCTGCACCTAATGTGAGGAACAGTTTGACTTTTTTATGTAAAAACTGTCGAGACTTTAGAAACTTTTAAGCTACTGCTGTAGACCCAACTCTTTGGTATTCCATCCAAGTAGAGCTTGACCCTCTGACTTCTTGTTTTTACTGTTTTATTTTTATTTTTTCTCTATTTCATTGTGTTTCTATTCAGATTTGTCTTTTTAGGCTTTGTGTCTATGTCCTATAGGTTGCTATTTATATTTATACAGCACTTTGGTTCAATTTATGTTGTTTTAAAAGTGCTTTACAAATAAAATTGACTTGGATATCTGAACATATCTGCAGATGACTGCCAAAGATGGATCAGACATTAGAAAGACTCTTTTCCAGGTCTATTGCAAGTCATGGGTAGATGTAGATGAGAACTATAGCCAAATGCAGGACACCAAGTCATATTTCTACATCTGTATCTACCCTATTGAAGCATTTATAGTAAATATGTGTATGTGGTCAATGTGACAACGAGGCTCACAGTGGAAGTAAATCAAAAACGAATAAACACTAAGTTCTCCCCAACATCAATGTGCCAACAATCTAATCTAATCTGCTGTTGCATGAGATAAACAGACGATTATGTTAAGAAAATCTAAATTTGAATGGAAAACAAAATAATGAAAGCAAAAAGCAGATGACATATCCGTGGTTTACACGCTCAACTTCATCTGCAGACAAAAACCTGCGTGTGCGTGCAGTCACGACTGTACCGTGGAGACAAGTTTCCATTCAGAAGGAATGACCTTTTTTGCACTCTGCAGTTCTGTGGTTGAGGACCCCACCCTGGGTGATGCTTTGGATTTCTGTCCGTTCCCCGCTGAGATTCCAGACACTTTCCAAAAACCCGAAGAAACAGACCAACTCCCTGCTCCACCGAGCCAAATGCTGTCATACTTGTGCTGCTACTGTGGAGCTCTGGCGTCGGGCTCAGAAACTCTGTTATTCTCAGAACATGTGGTGCTTTTAGTCACTTGGAGAAAATGAGAAAAGGCAGGCATTCTAGTTGGCTTCTCGCTCGCTCATTTTTTTTTTCTCTCTGGATTTTTCCTCACTTTTTCCTCTCACTTTTTGCAGACGGTGAATATTTTTCTGTCTGTATATTGTCTTTATTCACCTGATATCTGGGTCAGTCTTCATGAGAGTCTGCTCCTTTGAATATCAGCATTTCAATGTCTACCTGTCTTTAATGATCTGATTTACTTCACATAATTCATGTTTGTCTGCTGTATGAGGCAGAAAAAAGATCACTCTGTAATAACTGCCTCCTACTAACATGCGAGCAAGTTAAGTATTAATGCATTTTGTTGCTCTTATTTGCCCTCTAGAATATAAGTCAATTCTAATTTTTGCACTGTCTTCCTGCAAGTTCATTTAAGTGTTTGTTTGTGTGTGAAAAGACATAATACGTGAAGTCGTGACCAATGTGTCACACACAGGCGGTGTCACACTCTGACGATGATGATGATATGATGATGGAGCCTCACATGAGCTCCATGTTGTCAGCATGAATGACGATGTTTCATTCATGAGTCGCAGTGACAGAAGTTGCTGCAGGGTGTGTATAAATCTCAGTGTGTGATATCAACATCTGTGTGCAACACATTACAATGTGACATGAAGCATCCACGTCCTGTCACAGACGCTCTACTGACTGACTCTCATCACGTATAAACATAATATAACACGACGCAGAAGCTGAGCTGCTCAGTATGTGAAGATAAAATCAGACTCTACGTTACTGAGTGGTTGTTAGTTCTCTATATTATGATATTATAACATATGATTATTAGATAAAACATAAAAAGATGCTTCTGTACTATGGATAACCTGGAACTGTTGAAAAATACATATATGTAGTATTCATTTTATTGTCCACAATTCTTTCTTCTTAAAGATTTCATCCTTCTGTAATGGATTTTTGAAATATTTGATCAGCAGTGGAAAAAAATGAGGGCTCGAAATACTACAGATATTTTACTAGATATATTTTTAATATCTCCTTGTCTCCTATTATTAGTTACTACACTATTGCACCATCCATTACACTGCATTATTTGTTTCTTAGTGTCTTGTTTCTTAGTGTCTTTGTCTTTTTTGTTTTTCCTACTGTGACTTGCATGTTTGCACCGGGGTCTGAGAGAAACAGCATTTCAGTCCCGTCTGTGTCCTGTACATGTGGCAGAGTTGACAATAAAGTTGACTTTTATCTGCTCTGTGTAAACACAGCCTGCAGTTCAGTTGAAAAGTCCCTAAATTTTCTCCACATGATCGATGGTCAAAGCCGGGTCTCAAATGGCTTCCAGGCTGCACCAGGGAGTGCAGATTTGGGTTTTTTGTTTGTTTTTTTGCAGAATCTGGAGAGAGCAAATTGTTTATTTTTGGTGAATTTTTCAATGAAACTTGTAGAACAAAGCAGTTTTGAAGACATGTCTTGATTTTAAGCTTAAATTTGGTTCATTTTCCAAAGCACATTTCAGTTGTCGAAATTCCGATAATTCCTACTGATTCTACTGGCTCTGATAGATGGTTTGATATTAGCAGTTTTTGTAAACGTTTGGGGCTTAGAGGGTTAAAGTCTATTTAACTTTGTCATTTCACTGTCTATGGAGGCCACAAAAGTCCAGTGTGCCAACTGTACATGAAGTGTCAATTTGAAAACCTCGCAAAAAAAAAAATGTGATTTCATTTCAAAAATAAACCAAGGACAAAACAGTCACGACCATCCTGACATTTTCAATAAACAAAAGCACACAGTTTACAAAGCGCTATTTAAAGTTTTTCTACTCCCATGACTTCTGCTTTACAGAGGCACATACCTTGAAGTGGTAAACAGGCCGTAGATGAGAGGGTTCTTCTTGTCTTTTCCATGAAGGATGAAGATGTCCTCTGGATAGAGAACATAAAGACAACACGAGGAAAGATGGGAGAGATTGGAGATATGACAGAGAGGGGGAAGAAAAAAAGAAGTCAAATATTAATTTACCACAGTAAAAATTACAAGAGTGTCTCAGTTACTGGAGAGGCCTGATTTTAGTGTTATACTGTTTAGTGTTAACTGTACATACAGTAGTGAAAAAGTTTACATACCCTTACAAAGACCATGTATCACATTTTTAGTCTTGAGGTTTCAATGACTCCTAAAACTCTTAATGTTTTGTGATGGAGTCTTTGAAACAAAAATCTGTCATGCATTTTAGTTATTTTGTAAATTATATATAGGTCTTTAGGAAATATGACAAAATCTGATGTAGACAGTCTTAGTGGCATGGCCTCTTAACTTTTTGTGAGATCTGAAGAAGCAAATTGTCGACTTAAACAAGTCAGGAAAGTCACTTGGAGCCATTTCAAAGCAGCTACAGATCCCAACAACAATGCAAACAATTTTTTGTACGTGTAAAGTTCACCATATAGTTGTGTCACTGCCACCACCAGAAAGAAAACACAAACTATTACCTGCTGCTGAGAGACAACTGGTCATGATGGTCAAGAGTCAACCAAGAATCACCAAAATGCAGGTCTGCAAAGAATTAGAAGCTGCTGGAACACAGCTGTCAGTGTCCACAGTGTTTTACATCAACATGAGCTAAGAGGCTCTATGAAGAAGGAAGTTCTTCCTCTAGACGCAGAACCTTAAAGGTCCACTGAAGTTTGCTGTTGATCACTTAGACAAAGAAAAGGCCTTCTGGAGGAAAGTTCTGTGGTCAGATGGAACAAAAGCTGAGAAGAAATATGTTTGGAGATGAGAAGGTGTCAAGCATGGTGGTGGCAGTATTATGCTCTAGGGTTGTTTTGGAAAATGGCATTGCATTCCTGTATGTATATTTCTGACCCAGCATTTTGTAACATTTCCCACAAGACCAATAATAAATCTATTAAGAACCAAAATGCATGATTGTTTTTTGTGACAAAGATGCATGTGTTTTAGTCATTCCATCACAGAAAATTAAGAGTTATAAGAGTCATCGAAAACTTCAGACTGTTTATGTAAACTTTTGTTCAAGACTGCATGTGAGCAATGTCCATGAGTCTGTGCAATTGCCAGTGTGTTTGTGCTCAGTACTTTGTATTCATTATGTCCATGGCTGTGTGTGTCTGAGTGTGTGCATCTATCAGTCTGACTGTGTGACTAATAGTGTCGGGCGTGCTGGCAGCATGGCAGCATGGCTGACTGGCTGACTGGCTGCTTGCAATGAATCTGTAGCCATTAATAACCAGCCGCAGTGGGAGAGCTGAGCAGTGAGTCCGCCGCAGGAGAACAACACCTGCTGTCACACAAGCTAACACCACGCCTCAGTCCTCGCTCTTCATTTCAAACACAGCGGATCGCAGCATTTGATAGGGTTTTCTCACTCGGGCATTGTTCCATCTGTGATCCCTCATGCAGCGCAATCAGGTGGAGTGTGGATTTTTGCTCTTTTCATCTGTCTGTCTTGATAACTCAGTCACCACCAGCAGAAATCTGACTACACTTGGGTGAAATTATGTCATTTTGTAAATGTTGTTCTAGCGTTTGAACTTTGAATTTGAACAAGCTAACCATAGATTGTGGGTCGGAATTAATCACAGTGGAAAAATGTATTTATTGTGAAACAATATGCCCCACAAAGGTTTATTTGAAGGCATCCTGCAGAGTTTCTGTGGCTTTGATGAGCGTACAACTATTAGGATTTAATCATGTAATTCCTCAGCTTCAATGCGGGTTCAACATAATGAAATAGGCTACAACGAATTTTGATAATCTACTGAAACATTATAATTAATATTCAGAGAAAAGTCGCAGATAGATGAAAATATTACTGAACAGATTCTCAGTGGTACAATCAAAATAAATGACAAGTCAGGAGACCAAAAGCCAAAAAAGAAGACAACAGTCTTCCTAAAAACAAACAAAGGTAGGACCTTAGGCCAATCAAAACTGAAAAAAAGTCTCTTTCTAAAAAAACCAGTTCACTTCATTAACTTTCTCTGCTCTCTTTCTTCAAATTTCTTGTCTTTCTTCACTGCCACAATCAAATAAGCATAAAAGTAAAAATGCCTCAGAAAATAATGTTGAATAAAGTGTCCAAGGAATTTATGAACTCAAATTCAACTGACAATCTGACACACATATGATAACTAAGTTGGCTAACAAGAGAGTCCAACAGGATATGGTGAAAGTGTGAAATTCCTGATTAAGTGACAAAAAAGTAGCCCACAAATCCAGTCATTCCTATTAAATTTCACTGCTATAGCATTCACATTCACCAGATCTCAATCCAATTGAAGAACTATGTGAGATTATGGTGTTGGACAGCACTTTTTACTGTAATCATCAAAACAGTAAATCTATTTTTTGGAAGAACAGTGTCCATCTGTACATTAGAGTTCAGAAGCTTGAGGAATCAATACCAAGAAGCACTGAAGCTCTTCTGGCAGCTCAACACCAAACTAAGGCACTTTATGACTGTTTTTCCTTTAATTTGTCAGCTGTCTCTGTAATCACGCTAGGGAACAAGCGATGTATTTTTGTTTTTTGTTTTATTTTTCTAAGGGCCAATATTGATATCAATTCTTGCCGTTCAAGAAAGACTGCTAAGTGATATTTGGAACGGATATACATGTTGTATGTGCTTTTTGTTGGGACTCCGTGAGATGGATGTGTCTGTCAGTTAAAGCAAATTGTTCAAATTATTATGACTCTAGAAAGATGTTACAGTACTACAGGTAGCATTAGCCACAGAAGATGCATGGAAATCTCTCAATGATAGTCTAAGCCTAGTACCACCAACAAAATAAGCTTCACTGACACGAATAAGTGAATTATTGCGGCGTTTTCTTTAGCAACTTTAGCAACATCTAGTACCCAATCTTCAAAACTCAACTCTGGTAATTCACCGGAGCTGCTCCACTCTGCAAATGTGCTCATCTGTCTCTTTGTGTAAACAATCACTTTCAGTGATTGGCTGTTATTTATGACCCATGACCAATAGCGAGAGAGCCTTCTGCATCAGAGCAAAAGTAGTGCATTTAAGTTATTTGGCAGCTATCTGTACATAAAAATACCAATACAGATAATCGGAAAAATACCAAACATCAATATCGATAATTAGCATGGTTGATAATTGATTAATCCCTTACTCACGCTATAAAATTTTAAACATTCTTTGACATATCAGACGCCACTGGTTCATCTCTGGCAAACGGGAATGATTTTTAGAGCTGTTCTACTGTGTATAAAAATATAAAAATATAATGTTTATGACAGTTGTGAATATTTCCAGTGTTGCTCATGGTTGTATAATTCAGTCATCTGCTGTCACAGCTCCGTCTAGACCTCGGTTTTCCCAGTTTATTTAAATCACCACAAATCAAAAGTTTTCTGTTTTGCACTTTTGTCTCGAATAAGAGCCGGAAATGTTTTATCATCCCGTCAAGAACACAGCCCTTTGTTTTTCTGTGCGGCGTGCTGTGATAATCTATAAATACTTGACTTGACTCTGCTCCTTGGGTAAGTTTGGCTTTAAAAGTTTCAGAAACTCTACAAAAAGGAAGAGGTTGATGTTAAGACACAAAGCGTTTGCACGAAAAAAAGGTTAGAAAAGAGTGTTTAAGAAGTCTCCCGTCTTTTCTCTAGCTGAGATGTTGTGGTGATGGAGACGGCGAAGCGTATCGCTGTTCCCACATTCCTGCCGTTCCTGCTACTTCAGGTGGCCTCCGTGGAACCGCAGGAATGCTAATCTCATCTCGTCACGACTACACAAACTCACACTTGCCACACACATTGTACAAACATGCATGCACCCACACACTCATACATATAGACACTCATATAACCAGTGGGACCCTCGGGGCAGAGCACAGAGGACTATGGGTAATCCACTGACTGCAGCGTACACATTGCTCACTCCTTCAATCCCACAATATATCACTCCTTCATTATTAAATTCTCTTCACTGCTTCTTTTCGGCTCCTTATGCCTTTAAAAACAAGAAAAATTACAAGTTCTCTTTTTGTCCTCCATTTCTCCTTTACACATCCCTGTTCCTACCTCTTTACCATCGTTTCCAGCTTGTTTTCAACTCCTTTCATTAATCAAAACCATTATCATCTCTTTATTTTCTTTTTTTGTGTGTCTCGAACTTGTCTTAAAGTTTTTTTTATGGCAGTTGTTCTTTATTGCTCTGGATGATGTATATGCTATACGTTCCACGCTTTTATCCAAAGTTTTTTTAAAGCAAGGGATGAGCTCTAGTCAGAAGAAAGCCATTGGAAGATTTATATCTGCAGATTTTTTTGGTCATGTAAGCAGCCTGGGTGGAACCTATTTGAATTGGCAGACAGTTTCTGTTTTCACCTGGTTGGAACTATATTGTGATCATTTAGGGCAAAGCACTAATACAACCCATTTGTAGGAGCACATAGAATGGGTGTTTGACCTCTGCTTATCCAGAGGTGGACAGAACCATATTTGGCCATGTAAATGGCCAAATGTTGAGGATGTTTGCCTGGATTGCACATGTTTGAGCTGTGGAATGGTAAATAAACCCTTATGTGCACAGGTGAGGATCAAAGAAAAAGGCAAGCAAGCAGCAGACGGTTCAGCCAGACATTTGTGGAATGGATTACAGTAGAAAAAAGGTGCATTTGATTCAAGTGAGGAGTCATGCAGGGTTGAAAAGCAGAAGTGTTTTCAGCTACATTGTTAACTTGCTGTAAATGCTAATGTATAGCAGGTATAATGTCTAGCATGCTAACATGTGCTAATAAACACTAAAACACTAAATACTAAAACATCAAGTGCAGTGGCTTAGTTTTGCAAGTATTTAGTAAAAAAACAAACTACTTGAGAGGTACAAATTTTAAGGCGGCGATGCAAACAGGTAAAGGGGTAAAAAAGGTGAGAACATTGCGTAGACAGAGCAAACCTGTCATAATTACTGTCATAATTACTGGGGTGCTGGGGCATGTTCTTCCAAGGAAAATTTAGAAAGATGTTCGTTCTACATGTTTATTTGTAGTTAGTATATTTGCAGCTGCTGGAAACTAACAGCCGTTGTGGGATAAAATAGTTGTATGTGATCAAAAGCAGAGTGCCTACAAAAATCAAAACAGTTTGTGATTTAAGTTCTCCCTTCGAAGTAGTCTCCTTGTGCAGCAATACAGTGCTCCTAGCGCTTTTGGAATGCTCCCTGGAAATCCTGGACAGGAGACAAGGGTTGGCAAGGGACAAAGAAATCTAAATTTACTGTGTTTAACAGTGTCATGCTTTAAAGCCAGATGAAAAGGAGGCCACATAGCATGTCAAAGTAAAGTCAGCATGTCAGTTTAATATTGAAGAAGTACTGCGTAAACTTAATGCAAACTTTGGTTAATCCCTGTAGTGGGAAAACTCTGTCCCTGCCTCCTGCTTGAAAGTCTTTCTTTCTTCTCAGCATCTCGTTCTGTATTCAGCTCCACATGAAAACATAGTTAAAGTTTGGAAGACACAGCCAGACAAACATTTTTCTTTTCACATACTTTGAAGAAGACGTCTCGGATATTTACAGCCCGGCTTTGCACAAAAATCACTCTTATCGGTCCGGATGACAAGTTTAAAATCTCGCCTGATTTAGCGCCGTTCCGCCTCACTTCTGCACCTTTCATCTCTTTGATTTATTAAACTGTAGTGACTTTAATGTCATTACTCTTTAACAGAGTGAGGGGGGATCAAAAAACATTAGTCGCGCACATTCATCACAAATGCGGAGTTCGTGAAATAGGAAGTCAACCTGTTTCTGTCTGCAAAATGGTCCGAGCAGGTGAGTCCAGTGTTTGATCACTGAGGCAGGAGGGAGCGTTTTTAATCATGTTGCAGTCACAGGAAACTTCTTCTTATCTTCTCAACCACATCTCCTTTCGCTCTCAGACAGCTGGCCACCATCTTGCACTAACAGTAATCCCTTGCTCTGAGACACTTTTCTTTCTTTCTGTCTCTTTATCTTTTCATCAGGTGCTCATCCCTTTCTGCTCTAATCCACCTGGACTTCCCAAGATCCCTCCGGGCGTCTCTTCTTCTTCTTCTCTTTGTTTCTCACTTTCGCTGTTTCCAATTCGTCCCTCCTGCTATCTCTCTCTTTTTTTCTCCTGTCTCCCCATCCATCTGTCTGTCTGGCCTATTTTCTCTGGAGGATGGTTCTTGTGTCTTCTTCTCTAAACAAAACAAGGCTGTTTCCCCCCTGAGGGTAGATAGTCTTGTCTCGCCCGCAGACCTGCAGCGTTAGCCCCTATCTTCCTCCTCCTCCTCCTCCTCCTCTTCCTCCATTTCATTGTCTGGCTGGAGCCCCCCTTGAGGCAAACACCCCTATTCTCCAGTCCAGCATCCACCTCCTGCCTCCTCTTCCTCCTCCTCCCTGTCACCTTTCTGCCCACTCTCCTTGTGTTTATCACCATTTTACATTAATTTACCAATAATAGCCCTGCCTCCATCTTGTCTGGTCCTTTTAACCCCCTCGGCTACTGGCCCTATTCCCTTTGGTGCTCCATATTTTTCTCCGTGACACATTTTACTCCCCCTCCAGCCACAGTGGGTTAACCTCTTGATGTCTCACTCAGTTTCACCATTTACATTCAGATTGAGAGGCCAACTCCTCCAAGGACATTTTCACCAGTGGATTTCACACATTTTTGTGCATTAAATGTGCATTTCTGACCAAAATTGTTCTTCAGCGATCTAATAATTCACACGACAAAGACTATAGCTTTGCAACAATATATAACCAACTTCATCCCCTCGTGAAATCCTTTCCTCCTCCACCTTTCTGTGTCCTTCATCCTTCCCCATTAACCCCATTTCCCGACTTCCCTCCCTCACAATCTCTCTTCAATCAGCCTTCGCACCCTTTTAGATTCACTTCACCTCACTCATCCCCTCCCCTCACATCCTTAGAGGGGAAAGAAAGACTTTTGTCTGGACTGTAGTGTTTCCTAATTCCTGAATATACCCTCTAGTTTCATTATAACATTTATTCTTCTTCTAAAGTAAATGCGATGCTCTTTTGTGTCATTTTCAGGCCGCTAAAGCTCAAAGGGGAAGATGTGTGATAGTGGATAGAAAATATGTCTGTTTCTGTGCTAAACTGCCTTTAAATGCCTTATTTTTGTTTCAGTTTCCTTCTTTTGGTCACAGCTCATCTCATCCTCATCATCTTAGTCAATTTTTTATTTTCCCAACCTTGAAGCCAAATTTATTTTCAATTCTCTTCTTGAGAAGCTATTCCTTTCTCCTTCACCTTCAGTTTCACAGCATTAGAGCAGCAACACTTCCATAACAGCTTTTACCCTCCTCCTTCTTATCTCCTTCCCTCTGCCTCTATTTTCTCCTCCATCCCCTCCTTCTCCTGTCTGGTCAACACCTCCTGGTACAACCTCTTCCTTCTTCGTCCTACTTCATCTTTCCACCCTCCACACATCTTCTGGCCGGCATCCCTCCTCCTTCTATCTTTCTCCTGATAAACTGGGCTTCCATTCAAGTATTTTTCACACAAGCAGTGATGGATTAGCGAGACTCAATGGCGGAGTCAAAACATGATTAATTTTCTCCGGTATCACAAAACGTGTTTTCATACCCACTTTGAACAAAGTGTGTTTGTTGATGAGGTAATTAAGCAGTAAATAATGGAAAATGCATTTGTCAGATTACTTTGACAGGGCTGGGAGTCCTGGTGGTTTGGCAATATGTCTGACTGCTCCTTCCTCAGTGAATATATGCAGCGAAACTCCCTTTTCTTCTTTAGTTTGACCTGTCTGGGTTCTCTTATTCAAGCATCCAATAAAGGCACCATCAAAGATTATATGACTGACCCAATGAAGGTTCAGTTTTGGAGTTACATAAGTTCAAAAACTAAATTTGGATGAAAAAATTTCACCTGTAAAAAACGTCATTCTTCCAGGAATGTCACACCTGCTGTTTCTGGTATTTAGCTCCCATCCATCATGGATGCAGGGTCAATAGTTGGACCATCAGAGCATCACTTTTGGTGTTTTTCGTTGATTAATTCAGCCTTTACATGTATTCTGCCATAGGAAATAACTAAATGTCTTCCATTTAGAAAAAAATACATTATTTTCCAAAGTGTCAGGCATCTTTAAAGCCGAAAATGAGGTCAGTTTAAGAAAGATACCTGCACTAGCATAGGGGAAATGGCTCTCTTATAGCAAATAGTGGCAGATTGGGCTTAATTTTTGACAGATATGTTTTTGTCTATGTCTAAAAATGTGGTGTTTTGTTTATTGGATTTCTACAGTTATATCTGCATCTTTATTTCCACGAGTTTACACCTATACTTGCTACCAAACTAAATGACAACCAGACAGCATCTTCCTCACCTGGAGTTTCTCTGTCTCTGTCTCAGAATCAGAAAAAGAATCAGAAAGGTTTAAATGCTAAGAGGGTTTTCACATACAAGGAAACTGACTCGATGTTTTAGCGCAGGGGTATTAAACATATGGCCCGTGGGCCAAAGCCAGCCTGCCAGATGGTCCAATCCAATCCGCAGGATGACTTTGCAAAGTGTAAAAAAGATGCCAAGTTTCAGGAGCAAATTAAGCAGTGAGTAAGCCTACTTAATGTAAAATGCTGCTTCAGACACTTTTGCACCCTGGAGAACATAGTTCTATGAAAATGAATCTTTACTGTGGAAATATTTAAAGACATTGAACATTGTGCAATATCATGTCAGTCAGCAGCAGCAGAATTTGGTTTGGTGGAACTCTGTTGTTGATGCACTGCCACAACTTTTATGTACTTTCACTCTTCAGATCAAATTGGGCTACATGTGGCCCCTGAACTAAAATGAGTTTGACACCATTGTTTTAGTGCATAACAGTAAACACTAGCATATAGATTAAAGAAAGTGTTACCAGTCAGCAGGCTGGAAGTTTTGCAAGACAAATAAGAAGCAGTGTTACTTGTCAAACTGGAGTGTAAAAAAGGGATTATGAGTCACAAAAAGTAATAGAAATGCTTCCAGTGTGCAGGAATGTGCAAATGAATCACCTGAGTATGTGCAAGGTTACATACTATGTAATGTAAACAACTTAAGATGTGCAAACGGATAATAATAATGTTATTTTAAAGCTGTATGGTGGTATAATGTAATGAAATGCAACCCTCATTCTTCCAGTACTTTTGTATCATCCACAAACTGTGATGTTCTATCTTTCCTGTTTTGTGGAATATGTATGGGCGCTGTGTTGCGTCTAGAACACTGAATCTTACACGCACACAGGCAAAAATAGATGACGCAAACAGCTGAAAATACCTCAACGTCGCTGGTGTCAGGACGCTGAGTCGGGCCACAGAGGGTTGTCTGTCTCTGGCTCTGAAACCTCATAGCATGACTCTCCTCCACAACAACAACAACAACCACAACAGCAGCTGTAAACAGCAGAGAATCCCTCCCTGTGAGACGGACTCCGAAACTTTTCACCAGAGAGAGATCTGACTAGTTTCAACTTCCACTTGACTATGTGGCTTTGGAAAAATTTTGGTTCACTGAGGCTTTTTCACTCCAGTGGCAATAACAACAAGAGTCAAAAACATTAACAGCAACACTCGTGAATGTGAACAAAGCTTCTACAGCTCCAGACACAAACACAACTGAAAAAGAAACTCAGAGGCAATCCTGGCTTGTGAGGCGGTCAAAAACCAGATGCTTTTTTCAACACAAAGCCAACTGGAAGGGTGTTCAAAAATGTCATAAAATATCTGAGTCACCAACTACAAAAATATGCTAAAATATACAAGGGTAAATAAACAAATCTTTAAACAACATTGTGGCATTAAATAACACTGTTGAGAACTGCTGTGTAAAGAAACATACAAGCTGTGTTTGATCTGATGCCTCTGTTGCTAGGAAATTACTTCTTTGACAAACTTACAGTTAAGGTTTGCTGAAATTTAGTCACAAATTACTTGTTTTAACCGATCCAATAAATCCTCCTTAAATTAGTCAGGCTACATTGCTACAATAAAGTAGTCAAGGTGGTCAGATTTATTAAAATCACTAGGATTCACTGTCAGTTGTTCTTTCTGATGTCCTGTTTGGGTCTCATCCATCTGTCCCAACCACCTCCTTACACTGATTTAGTCACTCTTTAATAATGTCTCCTTATGTCCTCATTTGCTTCTGTCAAATTATTACAGTCACTACAGTAGGGATCGAACCGATTATCAGTCTGGCCGATTATTGGCCCATATTCTGCAATTCCCCCAATTATCTGTATAATTATTTTTATGAAAAGATTACTGATAAAACAAATAAATGTTCTACTTCGGTTCTGATGAAGCCAGCTATCTGTAGTCACTCTGTAGTGTCAGCAATGTCCCACCCACAGCTCTATCTCTTTGGCTGTTACATGTCACAATAGCTGTCAATCAACACTAAAAGCTACTATTTACAGACAGGGACCCATGACCTTGGAGTATTATCTGGAGCACCACAACATCTTCCTAAAGTCAGATTAACTTTAACAATCTGCTCTAACTTACAGACACATCTATACAGCAGAAATACAAGCTACAAAAACTGAACAAAAACCATACGCTATTGCCACAAATTAGGAAATTAGCTACTTTCACAGTGGCTAAGGCTAAACTAACTGCTTGTGGCTAAATTACGAGGCAGTCATAGATTACCCCGAAACGGTGTCTACATTGACCGTTATAGATAAGACGGTTCTTGGTAAAGTGGTGCCAAAAACATTGCCTTTCTTTGGCATCTGCTGTATTATTTGTGCAGCTTTAGATGGATCTGTCTTACATGATATCAGATCCTTTATATCTCTAAAAGAAAAAAAAAGAGCAACAGTGTCACAGCAGAAAGGAGCCGAACACAAACACCACTCCTATCTGTGGACCTTTTTTTTTTTTTCAACAAACACAGCTTTGTATCTGGTGTTTTACATGAACAGTGCTGATTGATTTCTTCTCCTGTAACTCAACACCCGCAAAACATTCTGCAAATTTTAATGAGAGCTTCTTCACATAGACACCCACACACAGCCAGGTGGCATTATGCTGCTATGAGGGGCCCACACACTGTCAGGGATTTATGGCATTTGTAGTGTTTCTGTGCAGTGGAGCATGGCGTAAACACACCACTGAAAGCATTCTTAACCTGATGGGTTAATCTACTGTGTACGGACTTTATGGTTTTGCGTATGTGTTGATGAAGTGCAGTCACAAACAAATTTGTATGCGCCCTTATCAGATATGTAAAACGTGGCCACTGGCATGCTGGGTAGAAATGTTTATGCTTCTCACAAGTCTGAACTGTTTTGTGTACACAGGCAGGCCGAGGCTGGAGTTTGTGTGTTGACAACTGAGAAGCTGTGTGTGTCTGTGTGCGCTTTCAAGTATTTGTTATTGTTGCGTGTGTGTCTGTGTGCGCTGCAGTAAGGCTATATGAAAGAGTGCATGATTTACTGTACATGCTCAGGTGCTGTATATGTTCACATAAATGGGAACTCTGTGTGTGAGTCGCTGCGTTTACTCCAGAAGACGTCTGTTTACAAAACAGCACAGATAAGAAACCAGTTCTGATTCTGCACTTTCCTTCGGTTATGTGCTCTGGCTGCATTTTTACTGATTAATACTGACCAGAACAGGTTCTTGCCTCGTTTTTGTCTATTTTCATGTTTGGTGTTGGTTCTGCATATTTAATAAAATTTGGCATAGGTGCGTTTTTTTGGAGGTGAAATTTACAAATTTCAACTTCAGATCTTATAATGCATCTGTAATACATCATGCACTGGGACATTTTTTTTAAGGTCCTAAGCCTGTGTTTTTTTTTTTCCTTTTTAATGTGACACTGCACTAAAACCAGCTACAAATCAGACTCATTGTTGTTACTCGTTCCTCCTCGTCCTTGATATATTTTAGACTGCGACAATCAAAAAATAATGATTTTCCACTTGGCACGGATTGTATGGAAAATAATATGTTTTATATTATTATTATTATTATTATTATTATTATTATTATTATTATTATTATTATTATTATTATTAATAATAATAATAATAATTTATATATATATACATATACATATATATATATATATATATATATATATATATATATATACATATTCCAGTTAGCACTAATTATATGTAAATTTAATCTTTTTTGTGTTCTTTTTCATTAAAAGAAAGTGACAGTATGTAAGCAAATACATTTAAGGAGTTATATCAAAAAAATGAAAGAATATTTGGTGATCAAGACTGATGTCGGTTAAAAAATCTAACTCTGAAAGTGGAAAGTAATATTAATATTTAAGAATTTTATGGGCGTTTTATCCTTAAGGTCCTAAGTGAGATTTAAAAATATATATATATCGGATACCTCACAAATAATAATAATAATAATAATAATAATAATAATAATAATAATAATAATAATAATAATAATAATAATAATAATTATTATTATTATTATTATTATTATTATTATTATTATTATTATTATTATTATTATTATTATTATTATTATTATTATTATTCAGACTCGGTGCTGTTGGTCATCACTGACATATTCCAGACTAATATAATATATAAAAAAGTATAGCACTTACTATATGGAAAATAATTGTTTTGATGTTTTTTTTTTATCATAAAAAAACATAAAAGAAATACTATGGAAGCAAACTGGCATTTAAAGAGTTATATCATATCCACTAAAAATGAATTACTATTTGGTAGCTATGATCAGGACTGATGTTGGTTAAAACTTCAGTGAAAGTGGAAAATAATCTGGTATTTTTTAGGCAGTTTTTTTTGACAGGATATTTTTTGTCTTTCAGGACCTCGGGGAAACATTTTAAATTGATGGTTAAGTTTTGCAGGTTCCAGTCCCAGCTGGAGTTGATCAGAGCAGTGTGGTCCAGTAGAAGTGAGCTGGGCCTGTAATCTAGAGGTCAATGGATAAAAATCTGTCCTCTGACAATAGTTTCAGCAGCTGGTTTGCCTTAAAGACACTTCAGTTCCTTACATAGCCAGCCTAGCAATTTAGTGGTTCGATCATCCCCTGCCAAGTGAATGTCTTTCAGCCTCCATCCCCACAATTTGTAATACAATTTTCATAAAAACCTTGTAGTCTCCAGCCAGAGCCTAAGGATCATGGGTATGAGTCCCAGCTGTGAGAGTGGCACAGAGGAGGCTTGATGGGTCCACAATCCAGAGATCACTAGAGCTGCTGAGCATTAGCATTGTTGATTCATTACATCACTGTTTTTGTCGCATGATGCCATATTAACCTCCTGCTTTCTATAAGTTCTCTACATTGCCTCACCTGTGTCTCTTATATTGTAGAAGAATTGTATTTGACAGCAAAGTGGCGCAGTGGAAGCATGCTGGGCCCATAACCCAGAGGTTGATGGACCAAAACCATCCTCTGCTATGTGGAATGATCTGCCAACAGAACAAGAGCAAGTCTAGCTAGTGAACACTCATTTGTTTCAGATGCCATGGTCTGATTTTATTTCACCGATTTCAGCCTCCTTGTCTCCTCAGTCCTCCGTCCCCGTGACCCACAAATCAATCTTGGTATAAGTGTTTCCTTTGCAGTCGCCTATTCTTAAGGACATTGTAGTTATTTAAAGAACAACTCTGGCAATCAATACCCTTTTCTGTCAAATACACATCACTGCTAGTGCCAGTGTTTTCAGAGCATTGCATTACCATGTTTATTTCCTGCTTCCATGCCCCTCCTTACAGTTCCTCACCTGTGTTTCTAAAATTGTGTGATCTGGCAAACCTATAGCAGAGTGGCGCAGCAGAAGCGTGTTGGGCCCAAAACCCAGAGGTTGATGGACTCAAATCGTCCTCTGCTGACAGTGTTCAGGCAAAACAACACTTTGATTATTTGAAAAGGAACTCTATTAATGAACATCTGCGCATTTCAGCTGCCATAGGTACATTTCATTTCACTAATTTCAGCCTCTTCTCATACTGAAATACTTACTTGAAAATACTTGAAATCAATGTTGGTGCGCTCAATTCCTCAAACTCATCTCTTGGTGGAAGAGCTACGAGCGAGGATGCACAGGTGTACCCGAGATTACATTTTTTCCACACCCGTGACATAAAAAGAGGCGTAACAAACAGCTGGAATGCAGCATTGACAAATGTATTAGGTACTAGTGTAGCTCCAAAGACCGAAGACTTAAAGAGTATTTCAGAATCAGATCAGAAAGGATTTATTGCCAAGTAGGATTTCACACACAAGGAATCTGACTTAGTGTTTTAGTGCAAATACCGTAAACAGTAACACAAAGATTAAAAATAAGAAGCAGTGTTATAAGCCAACACTAAGTAGCAGTAAGTGTATAAAGGGTTTATAAAACACAAAAAGTAATCGAAACATTTCCAGTAATTATATTGTTTGTAAAAATAATTTACCCAAACTCTAAATATTAGATACTGAATTTCTGATTTTCAAGAGATTCAAGAGATTCAAGATTCAAGAGGTTCATTTGTCACAAACAGTTAAATTATACATAGTATAATTATATAGTGAAATGCATTGTGCACCTGTTCCAAAACCCCCTGGGGACAAAAAAGGATTTCTGAATCTGAATATATACTGTAAGCTATCATGGACGCTGTTGTGTTTGTATGACAGAGATCATAAAACACAGTGGGAGGCTGTGAAAAAACATTAAATCTGGACATGTCTCTCATTTGTAATGCAGTCTCAGGATTGTGGCTGTGAGTGACAGAGTGCTGGATCAAATCCATCCTTTGCTAGAACTGTTTTTAAGGACATTTTAATTATCTAGAGACTGTAGCAACTGTAGCCATTAACACCCATGTCTTTCACACACACTTGGTGCTTCAGTCTCATGCTGTCAATGTCATTAGTGCTTTACATTACCATACTGACTCCCTGTTTTAATGCTCCTCACTATATTGCCTCATTTGTCTCTAAAATATTGTGCAGCAGGGTTTCTGGCCAGCAGAGTGGCGCAGCATAAGCGTGCTGGGCCCATAACCCAGAGGTCGATGGATCGAAACCATTCTCTGCTAACGGCTTTTTTCTTGGCAGTGGTTCCATCGATAGAAGTTGTTTTGGCAACCTGTGTTGGTTAAAGCCAATGCTTGTGTAGCTCACATTGTTTCCTTGTAGTGAAATTCTTTGTAGGTTAACTAAGCTAGTGTATAGGGGCTTTCGACCAAAGAGCACCAGGTGCTAGGTTGGTTCAAAGTTGAGAGCCAGTGCTTTTTTGGTTCAAATCTCGTGCCGCCCCAGAACGGGTTTGTGTTTCCATTCAGAAGGAGCAAAGTTGGAGCTGTGTCATTGCGCCACCACTAAACGTGTGTACGTACTGCGTACGTAGCCGTCCAACAGCGTTCACGCCGTACGGAAACCCACACAACAACAATGGAGGACTTCATTGGAGTGGTGTACATGGCTTTGCTTGTGTGTCTCGCCATCGCTGAACAGCAAAACCTTCTGTTAGGGGTTACCCATCGGCGTCGCCGTTCCAATGCCCGGCGATCACGTTTGAGAAGAAAGGTAATTATCAAAGACGTTTGGATACTTAACAGTAAACGTGCTAGTGTTAGCTTAGCTACTTAGCTTCGACTACGCCTGCATTGATTACTTAGCGGTTAAACACGCGCAATAAGTTGATGATCATATCTATGTTTATTTTTTTAGATGTTTTTAGATGTCACCCCGCCCTCTGCCCGTGACGTGCTCGGCTCTCAACTCTGGCCACCTCTGGCCCAGCAACGAGTTGGTGCCCGAAACGGCCCCAGTTTTTGGAGCCCGGAGCCGCAGCTCCGGTGGTCGAAACACAAAAAATCGGCGCCAAGTCGGGCGCCGGCTCCAACTCCGAACGGGCTCCACCCCGGTCGAAAAGAGGGTAGTGGTCTAATGGATAAGGCACTGGCATCCAAGCCAGGGATTGTGGGTTTGAGTCCCATCTGTGGTGTTTCACTGTTGTTAAAGTGCAACCTAGAGGTTCAAAATCATCCTCTGCACGGTTACTTTAAATGGACCTTCTGCCAAGATGAAAATATTCACAAACTCAGCTCACAGTGTAGACAGGGGGAAAAGGTTTTGACTTGTGACATTAAGATCGTTCACTGTTATCTTCTTTGATTACAAGAGGCAAATTTTTTGCAAAGACAGATGTGGCCAAAGTCGTCCTAACCTTCCTAACAGTACTTTTTTACATGTTTCACATAAATGTAAACACAATGTTGTGGAACAGACACATCAGAATCAGCTCACATATAATGATTTCCCCCATCCAGACTGTGATGTTGTTCAGAGCCCACCAGATTCTAAAACCTTTTGTCAGGCATCTGACTGGGCCACATGGCATGTTTGCTTGGCCTACTCTTGTTAGCGCTTCAATTATGTTTTAGGAGTAAGATAACTTGTAGACCACAAAATTCATCCAAGCTCTCATGGCCTGCCCTAGTTAGGGATTGCAGGAATCATTGAACTGATGGTTTGAAACCGTCCTCTGCTAGGAGTGTTGTCCAGACGATGGAACACTTTTATTTTTTTACCCTTACATAATGTTCATATTTGACCTATTTTGACATTTGACAGCAGTAAATATACGCTAAATGTCATTCTTTTAGCCTAAAATCTGATGATTTTTTCTAAAGTGACCCAAAATACACAAAAATGAAAATAAAAATGTCATACTTTTGCATAAGTTCCACACATGTAAAGTTTCCTGCCATTGCTTTGAATGCAGAGATAAGCATTTCATTATTTTATGTTTTTTGTTCTCAGGGGTAATGTTGAATTTCTTATAATATAGCACCAAGGACAGCATTTAATGGTTGGAGTGGTTAAACATGGCTATATTTTAAATTCTAACAGTTCCAAAATGTTCATGCCATTTTCAAATTCAATAACAATATACTTAAATCATGATGGCTTTTTTGTTTTTATGCAAAACAGGACAAGATACTGTGTAATAGTAGATGTTTTTCTCCAAAAAAAGTGCTGTTAAACTTAAAAAATACACTCTCCCTGCTCTCTGAAACATTTATTAAGAATTAATCACACATTTATTACTGTAACATAGGGCTATTTAAAATGCCTAAATAGCCCTATGTTACAGATCTACATCTAGATCTAGATCTGCAGTTTAAAATTTGGTATAGACACTTACTATGAGGGAATTCTTGGTCTCACTGTGAAGGCATGAAATATGAACAGTATGTAAGGGTTAAAGAGCTACTCTATCAGTGAACACCCATGGTTTTCACACTCCATGCCTCCAATTTGGAACACAGGCTTCATCATAGATTAATAGTCTTTGTAAAGTCTTGCATCTTTGAGTGACAACAGGCTGGTGCAGAAGACCACTGACAGGCCTATAACCTAAAGGTCAATGGATGAAAACCATCCTCTGTCTGTTCTTCAGGACAATTCATTGATTTAAAGAGCAACTCTGGCAATGCACACCTCTGTCTAAGTCTGAGCAGCACAGAGGAAGGTTGATGGGTCTTTAACCCAGAGGTCAGTCAAACTGCTGGGCGTTAACATTGCTGCTTCATTACATCACTGCTTTTATCTCATGGTGCCATCAGAGCTTTTCATCACCACATTAACTCCCTGCTGCTCACACCTCTCTCTCTAAACTGTCTCAAATGTGTCTCTACAATTGTGTGACAAGCTCTTAAGAGCATTTCAGCTCCTGCAAACACTCTGGAACAGTTATATAAAATTGGAGGAGTGATATGAACCTCCCCAAACTGTAAATTATAGTGAATTTTTCATGTCAGCATCGATACCAGGGTAGGGATGAAAAAGAAGTCAAAATTTTCCCATGACCACAACCATGCATGGTATCCATGGGCTGTGCGTAGTGGCGTGTCAACACACTGATCAGTGGCACAATTCAAACCACACAGGCTAAGCAAATTTGCTCCATTGCATGATTTGTCTCACATCCTAAATATTTTCACTGCCTTGTGCTACGATGTTTACTACTTGTTTGTGTAGATTGTTAGTCATTCAGATCATGGTAGTCCAAAAGTCTTCAGTAGAGGACAACTGGACTTCTCTGTTCAGTCCTTGAAATTTTCCTATCCAAGACGCATCCTCAATAAGTCTCCAAGAACATCCACAGTTCTGAGGAAGCTTCTTGGGTGACAGGTGAAGTGTTTTCAAGAAGCAAAATAAGAAGTCCAGTCTTCAGCTTGGTGTCCATGTCCCAATGTACACTGTTTTGACTGTGTCTCTGTTCAGACATTATTGAAGTCTCGGTGGTCTAATGGATAAGGCACTGGCCTCCTAAGCCAGGGATTGTGGGTTTGAGTCCCATCTGGGGTGTTTTACAACTGAGACAGTTGTAATCTGCACATGAAGAAACATTTTAAAGTATATTTAACTCTTAATGCAAACAAGCAATATGGTTTTGCTACTCTCTTCCTGCCAGGTCATTGCAAAAGTGGGTGTGAGTGCCATATTGGGAGTAAAACTGCTGGGCTCATAACCCAAAGACTATTGTGTCAAAAATCCTCCTTTGCTTGCAATGCTGATTGGTATTTAAAAGATTTTAACTTAATTTTTACAAGACAAAACAACTCTGTCCCTGTTTTATTGGAAATGAAATGGTGTAGTAAAGAACAGCACTGGTAGAGATCTTCTTTTACATGCAACTAAATGTTTTGTTACAGAAAGGGAGGGGAATAGACAAAATAAATACTGTATATTTGAATACTGTGGCTGCATCTGCATCTTCCAAGCCACCCAAAATGTAAAGTTTAAGTACACAAATGTTCGGGTTCAATCCAAAGCAAATAAAGATCATCATTTGTATAAGTGATCCTGCTTTGATAATCTGCAACAACACTGATGTAAACAAAGCAACGCGCTGAGGCAACCATCTCTGGAGCCATCTTGATAAGAATCACTGAACTCACAACAGTAGACTGTGTGTGTTGTGGGGAGAATCTAAAAGATTTTGCTCCATTTGTTTGGAGGGAATAGTGTCTGATTTCTGCTTTGTGGCATAAAGAAAGATAGCAGATCTGCGAGCAAATGTAAATCAGTAGTATGTGACATTTTTTCTGTGTCAGTTTTACATCCTTCTCAGTGCATACACATATTGTGTATTTGCACAGTTGTGTACATCTTCTCACTTCTTTTGACAAACTCAACCTCTTCGAAGAACTACGTGGGCATATGGCGAGTGATTTACATCTCCTTCACTCTGCTGCAGCTTTGTTCTACTTGTTTATTAAGTGAAAAATTTCTGTTGTAAAATGTACAAGGAAAACTCTTGCATTTTGTATATTGGAGCGTGTTACAGATCATGGGATGATAACCATAACCTGGTGAATCATGAGAAGTCATGTAACTCTCCGCGGTCAATAACTGAAGACACCCAACTTGGTGTGTAGGGTGTTTAAAATGCTATACAGCGCTGAAGGTGGGCGAGTTTCCTTCTTACATTCATCATGACTAATGTGTGTTATGAAAATAATTGCAAAGAGTGCAGCAACACTTCACAGTTAAATGCAGAAAAATCAGAGAGTTGTTCATCCGCAGATACGAGTTCAGACTGACAAACATCCTAATTCAGTCAAAATACACATCAAAGACCCACGACTGCATCGACCTGTTCCTGAACACACAAACACACACACACACACACACACACACACACACACACTCGGAGGACACGACTGTGAATCCTCGATAATGAATAAACCCAGCGCAAGTGAATGTTGAAGCCAGTTGCCGTGGTAACCAAGGCTGGAAGCATGAAGATGGACCCAAGGTGACCGAGAGGGCTGTTGGTCACCGTGGTAACAGTGGAGCTATACAGACATATGAGCCGAGGTAGTGGCCAAAGCGCTTTTAAGTTTCCTCAGTCTGCGAACTCTCCTCTATCACTCGTAAACACAGAAACACACACCGGTTGAGTTCCTAGACTCAGTTTTTAAGAATGTCAGTGTGACCGCCCCTTTGATGTGATTAGCTTTTTACTGAGCATGCAATGTGTTTGCCATTTGACGCTTGTGTGTGTGTGTGTGTGTGTGTGTGTGTGTGTGTGTGTGTGTGTGTGTGTGTGTGTGCGTGTGTGCGTGTGTGCGTGTGTGCGTGTGTGTGTGTGTGTTTGTACTCACGCAGCTGGTCGAAGTGCGTCTGCAGGCCGTCTGGTCCTGGGACTGAACAAACCATACGAGCCTTCTGGAAAGTGCTCCACTTATTCACTAAACTCCTCTGGCCTCCGATGTCATTCTGTGGCAAAAAGAAAGAGCAATAAATCACATCTATATATGTAGACCCCAGAAGACCACATTGAAGCATAAAGGTATGAATATCAGGAATAAAGCATGATAGCGTCATGTATAAAGCACATTATAAGGATTCTAAACTATAATTTTCAATCATTATGACCTAAAATTAATTCTGCTTCACACGGGGATGAAAAATGAATCAATTTCTATTCAAAATCTCAATTTGAAACAATGCAATTAATGAACTGCACAAAAAGACTGCAATTTAGAATTTATGAGCTTCAGCTATTAAATAATGAGAGCAATCCTATAACTCAGTTTTATTTATTTTGAGCAGACTGAAACCTTCAGTTGTTGTTCATGCTTGCACACTGATTTGATATTTGTGTATTACATTAGGTAATTCAGGTCTGATTCAGGATTTAAATTGTCATGTCTGGTTTTCCAAATTCACGCCACCGCAGTTTTGATGGTGGTAATACTCCACCACATGTTTTAGATCTATTAGACAGTGAATATTGCAATGAAGCATGACTTTAAAGAATTGCTTTCCAAAATAAATGGCATCAAATTAGGTACTCTCCTTAAATTGCTCAGCCCCAATTTTACAATATCTCACAACAAAGCTTTTATAAAATTGTACAGGGCTGCAATGATAGATGGTCATCACTGGTTTGGTCAGTAAAATGTCAGAAAAAGGTAAAAATAAATAATAAATAAATAAAATTCCCAGACAGCCATGTTATATTTCCTCTGCCTAAAAGCTTTTGTTTTTTGTTTGCTGAGTAAACTAATTTTACTAAAAAGTAACACTAGTTAAAGCAGAAAGCACATTTGCAAATTGGATTTTTGCAGAACAACTTGCACAAAAAAAAAAAAAATCCACATAGCTACAGATCACACATCTTACTGATCAGTTGTTGCAGTTCTAAAATGAGTAAGCTGGTTGGATTTTAAATGTTTTTCATCCATCCATCCATCCATTATCTATACACAGCTTAATCCTCATTAGGATCACGGGGGGCTGGAGTCTGTCCCAGCTGACTTAGTGTGAAGGCAGGGGAAACCCTGGACAGGTCACCAGTCTATCACAGAGCTACACATAGAGACAAACAAGCACTCTCACATTTACACCTATGGACAATTTAGAATCACCAATTAACCTCACCATGTTTTTGGACTGTGGGAGGAAGCCGGAGGAACCCCATGTATGCACAGGGAGAGCATTCAAACTCCACACAGAAAGATCGTGACGCGGATCTTCTAGCTGCAACGCTACGGTGCTAACCACCGAGCCCCAATGTTTTGCAATGTTTTTGCAACATGTGCACATGTAAGTAGCCGAAAACATTACTGTAAACATACTAACACGGCCACGCACATCTGCACATGTCCACATCTGCAGATGTACAATGTATCACACTGGAGACCCAGTGATAGTGACCAACATAAACAGTCCCCTACACACAATCTTCAGACAGTGTATCAGCCGGCCATAACATTGAGCAATACACAGTCGCTTACTTCAACACAATAGGCAGAAACGCTGACAAGCACGTATGATGGTTACACAAACTACCAGCAGGCCCATTCTGCATCATATCTGTCTCCAACAAACACACAACATACCTTGCACACGCGTGCTACTCGGGAGTAGAGCACCTTCCCAGCAGCTCCCTCGGCCTCCTGAGCACGCTCAGTGAAGAACACGTAGACCTTATCGTCTTCTGGGTTATCAGTTTCAGACAGCGGCGCTACCCGCACAAACTGGGCATCTGGAGAGGGGGAGGCACACACACAAACACACACAGAGAGAAAAAGACAGGTAAGTAAATGTGCACGTACAGCAATGCAGTCCACCTACGCTGATATGCACGTAAAATGCATGTGAGAGTTTACAAGGAGTAGAGATAGAGCAAAAGGGCGATGCAGGTACAATTGAGTTTACAAAGAGCAGAGAGAGTCAGCATGTATCTTGTTGTTATCAGCTGCAGACGTGGACACAACGGTCTGATAAAACACCAACCGGGTGAGCAGGAGATCATTTTTCAGATGCTGATTTGCAGTGAAAAATGTTCTTCAGTTTACAAAGTGAGGAGTAAAGAAGAAGATGGCCAACATACTAAAGTCTAACTGGCTGACGTCAAAGACACCTTTCAGGAAGCAGAACCAAAATACACTGCTCCAAAAAATTAAGGGAACACTTAATCATCACAGTATAACACCATTTCAGCTCAACTTCTGGGATATTGATTTGTCCAGTTAGGAAGTGATTGTGAATCCCCCCTCAGAGGGGTTAACTGCGGCTTCCACTGTCTATTCTTATGTCTTTTTGTTCTCACTACACAAAACACAGCATATATCAATGATTTAAGGCCAACGGTCAACTTTTCTGAGATAAAGTAGAAGTTAAACGTCCCATTTCTGTTATTGTGGTTAGAAAACAGTTAAATTTAGCCACAAAAATTTTCTAAGCTGTTCAACTCAAGGCAAATTTTCAAGTTAATCCACCTCCAGGTCAGGTGTGGCTTTAAAGGACAATGATCAGATATAGTGTGATCAGCGCACAGACATTCTTTCGACCAGTGACGATAAAAGTCCAACTTAAAATGCAGCTTTATTCAAATGACATGATGCCACAGACAACAAGAGGAAAATGAAAATGAATTGTTAGCCTTTTGGATGCTGGGCTCAGTTACGGTCATAGCCAGTCACTTACACAATTCCACCATTTGTCCTCTAAGAAGTAGTTTTACAACAGCCTGGATTAACAAAAACTCTTCCACATGTGTCCAACAACACGATCATGTCCACAAAAATCTTTGCCAACTTCACCAAGCTGTTCAGACAGAGTGGGACAACATTTGGCAAACAGCATCAACAACATCATTAACTTTATGGGATGCATATATGTGGTACTACACAATACAAATGGCAGACAATGGTGTCACTAGAGACATAGGGCTGAAACCCCAGTGGCCTAATGGATAAGGCAGTGGCCTCCTGAGCCAGGGATTGTGGGTTCGAGTCCCATCTGGGGTGTATATTGGTTTTGAGCCCAGATATTAGAAGGTTGGAAGTTATCTGGTTGCCCTTGAGACATTTCTGTTTCTTGCAGAATGGCTTTAGAAGTTTAGCATCACAGGTACATCAAGTTTGCACCAGACTACTGATTTTATAACCACAATTTTGACAAAATTATCATGCACTTGAATTAAAAGCAATGTCTGTGAATGGTATACAAGAAAGCAAATAACCATACTTCTCACAAAGTCAGTTTGTTTCTTCCATAAGGCACTGGCCTCCTAAGCTAAGGATTATGGATTTGAGTCCCATTTGGGGTATTTGACAGCAGAGACAGCTGTAATCTGTCCATGACAACCCATTTTTTGAGTGTATTTAACCCTTCATACATGGAAAAAAAGCAAGTTTTTGCAAGTCTCTCCCGGGAAGCTAAATACAGACTTTCTGGAATTCCAAGCCAGAGGTTGAGCCCCATATTGGCTCGGTGATGCAGCAAAACTTATAACCCAGAGATATTAACTTCCTTTTTACAAAAGACATAACAACCCTGTCCTTGTTCTGTTGGAAATTAAATTCTATTTGTCGTAAAAAAAAAAACAAAAAAAAAAACAACAAAATAACAACAACAAAAAAACAGGATAGCAGGGACAAATCTTCCTTGAGATGCAACAGTGTTTTTTTGTCACAGAGACGAACAGATTAATAAAAATACTGTATATTTGAAAATTGTTCGGTTGCTCAAAGTAGAATTTAATTAAAAAAATAGATGCTGCGTTTATGTTTATGTTCAGTATAGAAGTAGCATATGAAGAGAACACATTGTATCCAGAAGCTGTCAAAATGAGATTAATTTTGACGTTTTAATCTCAACATCTCACAAATACATTATTGCAAGAAGGCACAGTTTAGAGCTGTTCCACTTAAATTGAGACTACAAGGTGGAGTTGTTTTTGTACTTTTTCTTTGTTTTCTAACAGTTTTTTTCCCCTCTTACCTTGCAGCCAGGTGGAATCGTACTGCTCTGTGCGAATGACGTGACGGCTGCCAAGACTACGGAAGAAACCCGAGTCCCGACTCATGAAGTCCGAGGTGATGCCGGTGTACAGCTCTCCGTCTACACAGAACACACAAGATTAACACCTTCTCACAACTGTTCAACCAAAGATATCTGATGAACTTTTCATAAATCATGGTGCTCTTATTTAAAACGTGCAACTACTGCAACCAAAAATGTCTAAAAACGTCAGTAATCACATGCAGCTACCATACTGTTGTGTGGTTTTCTGACCAAAAACATCACAATAAACAGAATTTAAATAAAGTTAACGTCATTGGTGTGTTTCTGCAAAGAAAACAACAATAACAAGCTCGTATGCAGTCTGGGTGTTTGTCTGATTTCAGGACTGATTAGACACATTCAGATTCCTTTCCACCCACAGGTTGACTTTTGCTCATGAAACCTGAAATTCATAATAATCTACACATCGCCAAAACCTTGTAGATGTGTTCTAGATGCTTGATACAGCCGTGAGTTATTGTGGTGTTTATCTTTTTCGGTTTTTGCAAGCAAATTTACATTTGTCAGTTCCTTCCTACAAACCATC
The DNA here is from genome assembly GCF_022539595.1 of Amphiprion ocellaris. Classification (NCBI taxonomy): domain Eukaryota; kingdom Metazoa; phylum Chordata; class Actinopteri; family Pomacentridae; genus Amphiprion; species Amphiprion ocellaris. Next base: position 7,098,978 of record NC_072773.1, on the reverse strand, counting down.
CAGCCTCTGAACTCCAATCATCGCAGCGCCTGTTAAAAATGCTGCAAAACTGTCACTCGGTGGCAGCTGTTGGTTGTGATGTGAGTGGCTTGTCCACGTGGCTCTTTGGCCGTGTTCCAATACCCTTATTTCCATACTATATAGTATGCCAGAAAAAGATTCTGTTTGTCACTAGCATGCTAAAAATACCAACATGTCCTATGAAATGTGGTCAGACTTTGCAGTATGTAAGGCAGCATGTTTATCTGGTCCTCTTGACCCTCAGATGACAGCTCATTTCATACTACTGACTGCCACAGTCACAGTTTCAGGTCCAATATTAAGACAAAGTGGTATCTCCCAGTTACATGGATACTGCATGTAACACTTTGCGAGTGTCGCCGTACTACACACTTTTGAAATGCAGTTTGTGGCCTGAGAGTTGTTTTTATGCTCTTTTAGCACACACTAGACTGTGATTGCTTTACTACTGATTACTGTACATGCACATGAATGGTAAAGCTCCATTCGCGGAGGTTTCAGCTAGCACCTTCTCAAGAATTACTGAGCAACTACGTGACGTTTCTGAGAATTCAAATGCAAAAACTAAGAAGACCCCTCTAGGTCAATATCTTTATTTAGAGGACTTTGGTTGATATTTTATTTTGTAAGTTTAAGTAATTGTTAGACACAAGGTTCCTCTTTGTAACTTTTGTTCAAAGCACGGTTTTGATTTTATGTTATTATGTTAATGTAGGATAGGTAAATGTGGTGCAACTTGTAGTTAAATGTCCTATTTTATTTATATTCAATTCTTTCTTGAGTAGCATCCGCCACCATCAGATCCTTCTTTTTGTTTCATTTATGTTAACCCAACAACCTACTTTAATAAAACCACAGTCAACGTTTGGTAAAATTGCGACCACCTGGTTTTATTTGCTACTTCCCTTTCCCATAGCGAGCCAGGTCATAATAACAGTCCTGTGCTAATTTATAATTCATATGTTATTTGAGTTGTGGTTCGAGGAAACTTACCAACGATGGAGGAGGCTGTTTTCTGGAAGGGATCGTAGGGGCATTTCCCTTTTCCACACTCTGTCTGGCTGTAGGAGAGAGTCTGGTGTTCAGACTGGTGTTAAGAAAAAAGAGAGAAAATGGACAAAATCACACAGGTGAGAAAGTTGTCAGGCTATCTATGTATGCACTAATACAATCAAATGAGCAGAAAAAGACTAAACGCTGCTGCCACACACACATGCCACACAGTAAGCAGCTAAGTTGAGGGTAATCGGGCTAAGTGGAGGGATTTGAAAATGTGTGAAGCGCATCTTAAAGCAGTCAGCACCACCAGCTCCTCTAAGAACCACGTCTGAACCTCTGCTCTGATCTCCTTTCATGGGATTAGCTGGTCTCTGACACAAAAACCCACCACACACATGCACATTTATATTTCACATCGTTGCAAGGACACTTATGCCATTATGAATTCCATAAGCACGCCAAATGCTCAATCCAAATTCAAACCAAAACCTAACTCTAACCTGAAAAGTGAAACCAAATCTTAAAACTTCTGTCATTAAGTCTCCTCAATTTCCAGAAATGCTCTCAATCCTAATATCTGAAGCTTAAAGTGGGCCTCACTAAGACAGGCTGCTGAGGAACACATGCAACTTCAAAAACCACAAATGCAGGAATGCGCATAACAGCGCTCATGTAAAACCCCTTCAAGTCTTTCATTCCACATAACTGGCAGATGCTTGAACCTCATACACAAACACACACAGATGTTCAGAACTGAGGAAATGTAGAACCAGCAACCTACTTATGACAAAAATATAACCCACATGTGTCTAAATGATGAAGAATTATGGACTAATCAGAGTGAAAGTGGGCTCTAGAGTTGTATTTACTGTGTAGCTGAGATAAAAATGCCGAATAATAAACTGGTGGCCACCACAGTGAGCCTCAATGACAAAAGAAAAACTGTATATATTACAGACAGATGGCACAGGCTGAACCCTGGTGGATATTTGGGCATAGGGGCAGACACCACACACGATATTTCAGCTGCCCGAAGGCTTGTGTATAGGGGCAGGGACACACGGCACGGTGGGTGGTAGGATCGCTTGTTTCACGATGTAGTGTAGTCAGTTTTATCAATTTTTATATTTACATTTTATATATATTGTACTGAATTTATTGCATGTACATGCAAGCTATCTGAATAAGGAAGCTGCAGCTGTTTGTAATCATTTTCCACATAATCTACATCCAGTGGGAAATCTTTTTAATCTTAGCACCTTGTTGTTTTATCAGAGGGGCTATAGTCTTATTTATACTACAATGAACATAATTTCCTTCAAATATTCACTGTTGAGTATAGATTGAATGGCAATTAAGTTAATCTAAGTCTGATGGACTTTGAAGTTTGTATTGCTTTATGAGGTGTATTTATTGCTCTGTAGTTGTTTTCCTTTCTGTACCTGTGCAGGGACAACAGATGCAAATTAGCTGCTAGCTCTCTCCAAACAAAGTATGTCCATACTTGTGAAAGTAAAATGGTGTGGAAAAAAGTAATTTCTAACAGAGGGACAACTTTTGTAGCTTGCAAAACAGCCACATAAAGTAACAAGAAAAGTATGAATAAATGTGGTACTTTTCTTCTGATGAACAACACTGTAGAATCAATCTTGAAAAGATAATTTTACTAAAAACATAATTGAACAAGGATATTTCAATGACCTCTTTGTTGAAGTTTGTGTTCTTCACACAGGCACATGTACATTGGTGGTTCCAAATATTGGTTATTGGTTTAGCTGATTATAAATAAACATCATATCCGTCTACCATTTATTACATAATTAATAAATAATACATTTCTTCCATAACTATGCAAACACCAGAATCATTTTTATTTGAAAGGAACAGATTGACTTTGTGAGAAATATGTTGTTTGCTTTCTTGAATAGCATTCACAAATGCTGCTTCTAATTGAAGTGTATGGCGAGTTTCTCAAAACTGTGGTTATAAAATCTGTAGATTGGTGCAAACTTGATGTATCTGTGATGCAAAACTTCTAAAGAAGTTCTGCGAGAAACCAAAATGTCTCAAGAGCAACATCTGAACTGAAAAACCAGTATACACCACAGATAGGACTCAGACCAACAATCCCTGGATTAGAAGGCCAGCACCTTATCCATCAGGCCACTGGGGTTTCTGTAGCAGGACTGTTGAGTGACAGTTTTGGCCAATATCTGCTTGGGGCCCACAGGCAACCCAGTTTTTGACATATAAATACAAATGATGCATGTAGCCAAAGACATGGCCGGTCCAACAATGTCATAACGAACAAGAAAAGCACTCAGAGAGCGCAGTACACCGTCAAGGCTGCTCAGGAGTCGTATGATTTCTGACGGATGAAATCTTTAAAAAATTAGTGGTCCGCAGCGGTGCATTTGTAGTAGGATCACAATCACGTGATCATCAGCATCCGGCTGATGTAGTGTTCACTTGTCATAGTTACAGTGACGCCATGCCGCTATCTCACAATGTTATAGAATTCTTTAAAAAATACTTGAATTCAAACTATAAACCACATCAGTGTCAAAATCTAATCATTTGGTCCTTGTGTCATTTCTGACTTTCCCTGAAAAATTCATCCAAATCCGTTAGTCCGTAATGTTGCAAACAGACAAACCAACGCTGGTCATCACATAGCTCCGCTGCATTCCTTGGCAGAGTAATTATCTGGTTGCATATACGGTATTTGTGTGTGTGTGTGAGTCTACTAATTACTACCTGATGGAAGATGCTGGTGGCGATGAAAGCACAGCGAGGGTTGAAGGCTCCAGTTCCACAGACATACAGGTGAGTCTGATTAAAAGGCTGCAGGACTCGCAGGAAATTTGCACACTCCAGCTGTGATAGAGAAAGACAAAAAGAGGAAAACAATGGATACACAATGTTTTGCATTACTGCCTTATTAAAGGAGTGGCGAATTTATATTAACTAACTGAATTTCTTTCACCTGGTACCAATGCTGGGAAAGCAAACACAAGAGGAGAAAAGCTAAATTTCATGGCAATGATGATCAAGAACATGACCCACATGTTCTATTAGTTAGTAAAAAGAGAAATTATTTTTTACGTGCAACAGATAGAAGGCTCCACACTGAGTATAAACCTGATCCGCTGGCTCACCAACTGTCCATGTACTTTGTTTTTGTCAGAATAAATCTCCCAAGCTTGAATCTTGATATCGCTGCCAGCATCAGTCAGGCTTGTTTGTTTACGGTTCCCAAATGAATCAGATTCATTCAGCTTTAGTTCCGCTGCAGATTGTAATCTATCATGCAACTGTCTTGCTTTATTGTCGAAGACAGTTCTTGTATCACATTGCGGTGTGCAGGGATAAAACCAACAGCGTTTGTAGGATTCTGTCCATTCTGTTGCTCTAGTAGCTGTTGTGTGACTTGTTGCTGTCTTTATGCAATCTATTGTGTTTGTGTGTTTATCTGTGCACAAGCGTCGAGTCACCTCTGGATCCTTCCCAGCCATGAGGCATTCTTGGACCCGGTCCGGACTTGCTGGCCAGTAGAGCTACAGAAAACACAAGCGGGAGAAACAACAGATTTATAACATGTTTTTATTGCTCACCCCACATTTCCGATAGAAGGGTTTAGGCATTGGCAGGTGCTGTACGAGAAAGCAGTGACTAATGTAGATGATAAAAAGCAAGAGGAAGATTTTTATGCATTTTTCTCTGTAAACAGACAGAATGAAAACCAACTGGCAGCACCACTGAGGCCTGATGATGGGCCAAACTATTAGAGCAGCAGTTTTAGTGGCTACCTGCTATTAATTCTTGTAGAATCTGACTGGACCCACAGAGTGAAAGACAACATTACATGTCCACGGAAATGCAGCTATTGTCATTACTATAACGCTCCATCTGTCTTTTGCTTCTGCCACATTTTCACTCACCGTGGATTCATTTTTCACTGCAACATAAAGTCCTGCACCTCTATTGAAACAGAACAACTATGACTATAAGTAGAGAGAACTCAGATCTTTTGTGAAGCACATGAAGTTAGAATGCTACTTAAATAAGAAAAATAGAAAAATGCAAGTTGAATATCTTTAATTACATGACCGTTCAAATCTTTGGGGTCACCCAGACAATCTCATGTTTTCCATGGAAACTCACACTTTTATTCATGTGCTAACATAACTGCACAAGGGTTTTCTAATCATCAATAAGCCTTTCAACACCATTAGCTAACATGATGTAGCATTAGAGCACAGAAGTGATGGTTGCTGGAAATGGGCCTCTGTACCCCTATGGAGATATTCCATTAAAAATCAACCATTTCCAGCTAGATTAGTAATTTATCATATCAGCAATGTCTAGACTGTATTTCTGATTCATTTAATGTTATCTTGATTTTAAAAAACTACATTTCTTTCAAAAATAAGGACATTTCTAAGTGATCCCAAACTTTTGAACAGGAGTGTATGTATTTCACAGATATGTAAAAACCCAGAATCAACATGTAAAATGTTTTTCCAACTGCCCACAGGTGTTACTGATACAGGAAAAATGGTAACTCTACATTCTGTTGATATTTTACTGTGTCAACACAGCCTGCAGTTCAACCCATGTTGAGCCGAAAGTTTTTGTCAGGTGATTGTTAGTCACAAGTGCCTACAAGTGTTAGCAATATGGGGGAAAATGAAGACTCTCCAAGCTGCAAATATTGTACGACTGACATTTTTAATTAGTTGCCATACTTGTCTCCTATCTGCTCTGTGCAAACACATCCTGCAGTTCAACCTAGTTCTACCATGAAGGGAATGGATTTTTGTCGTGACTATTTGTAGAAGCCGATTCAGTCGCAGTTTCTTTGTTGCTCTGATGAGTGTAGAATTGGATCTAGTTGTGCAAATGTTCATTTTCTGTCCAAATTCCTGAACTAAGACATGTGGAAAAAGTAATTTTGTTGAAACGTCAATTTTCAGCTTAGATTTGGTTAAGTTTTCCAACAGAATGACACGTCATGGATGAGTAGTTCAAGGACCGCCGGAGAGTTGAAAATTCTGCAAGTACTTTCTCTTTTTCTGATAAATACTGTAATTTTGGCAGTTTTTTGAAGACAGCATGACTAAATACTAAATAGTACTTTTTATTTTATTTGACCAACTATTGTTGACAGTAATAAGTCTTTTTTTTGTCTTGGAGACTCAGTGGTTACAATGTTATTTAATCCTGCTCAATTGAGAACATCACTGAAGAGGATCCAGATTGACTCCACATCTGCCCTTATATTGTGATTAGGTTTGGTCTGGTATCTATTTATCTTGACAGGTCTAAAGATAGACTTTTTCCATACTATGTGGACAGAACACTGCTCAAAGATGAACAGTTTGCTCATACAGAAGCTGACATACATGCTTCAGTTCTGTTTTTGACAGCAGTCAGCCCACAGGCAACTTTATTATCCTTTTAATATTCTTGTGGGCTCTATTAATCATTGTTATTAATCCCGAAGAACCAAACCAATGACACTGTTCCAAACTACAATTTTTCCAACCGCCGTAATGGCTAAATGACACATGTTGCAAGCAAAGTGGAGGTGGTCCAACTATGGCTGGAAAACTTAACAGATGTGTGATCTGTAAATTTTTGAAACAGACTAGAGGCAGGGAATTACCAAAGGCCAGTGTTTCTTTTATTTTTTAAATCTGTTTGAACCACCAAGACTGATCAAAAAACACAGCTCGTTTTAGAATCGATTCGAATGCTTCGGGTTTGTTTAGGTTTGGTTGGGTGGAGTTTTTCAAACACATGAGCTCATTCTGGATTCAGGTAAGACAATTGCCTACAAAAATGAACAAACTGGATGACTTCACCATTAGATCAATATCTGAAAAAACTGACCAACAGAACAGCATAATGGAGCTAATGCAATAATCTCACATTTGTTGATTCCACCACATTAAACTGAATTGTTTGTCTGCATGCAAACTTAATCAAAGTATAAATAAAACTCCAAAATGGGGTTTGTACCGCTGCTACTTTTATGTGAAGCCAATAAGGGAGGACAAACCAGAGGAACAGATAATGTATGACAAAAAACAAAGAGAGATGAGGCTTCGTGTCAAATGACAGCTACATGACTAATCTGAATATTTCTCGGAGTTAGTAATTCCCGCAGAGAGAAGAACAATGAGGCAGAGATGGAATCGATAAGAGAATGTCCTCGCTTGTCACTATAAACCACATGAACTGCACATTGTGCTTCAACTTGAAGCACCTCAGCTGTTAAAGGGACCTTTAATAATGAAATATGTGCAAAACCTCATCTGAATATTGTTTCAATCTAGAAAATGGGACACCAGCTCGTGGAAGGTGACTAATGGCGGTTTCAGGAAACAATTGTTGGATGTCCAGTAATCGTTCCCTGATGCTGCTGCTGTTCCCGCAGATCCCAGCGCAGAGCCGAGATGATCCGAAAAGATTAGAGACCAAGGCCCCCCGACCTTATCTCCAAATACCACACGCTGACAGGAACACGGACCACCACTAACGGCGTCTCACCAGGTAAAGACTGAGGTTAATGTGAGTTTATGCTTCTGTGAGAATCATGCTGGTTGTCAGTTTATTCAAGGAGAATGTGGGTCAATAAATCACAGAAATGGGCTAATTTTCTGTACTTTGGTAGTGAAGCCCAGAGACAAAAGAAGTAGCAAGAATGCATAAAGACCAAATATGAAAACAGAAAGCTTCAGACATATACTCAAACCCTTGGTGACCCTTTGTGTAATGGTGGCTGCCAGCTGCACACTCACACAGAAGGAATGCATTGGTGTTTTTCTTTTTTGGACTGGATGGCCTGATTATGAGTCTCCGCACCAGTAATCAGTTTTATTGAATCAGTAAATAGAAAATTGTGAGGAGATAAAGTTAATAAAAGTTGGAATCAGTTGGTGCTCTGATAAGATGTCAGTAGCAGAAGAAATACACAGAAATGCAGAGAATACGGCACAGTGAGGGATTCTAACACCACAAGTAGGAAAAAAACCTGCACACAAGCTGGAATGGTATAAACAGACTATAAATACTGTATGTACAAATATGCAACTTTATAGCCCGCACAGAGCTGAGTTATGAGTTGTCTATGACTATCTATCGTTCTGTTGGCCGACCGCCCGGCTGAGTGGGTGGCTGGTCAGCGTGACTGCTGTCTGTCTATCTGTTTCGCCGGCTGTTTGTCAGCTCGTCTACCTGCTTGGCAGTCTCACAGCCTGCATGCACGTCTGACTGATGAGGGTATTGATTTGATCCGACAGGGAGGACAGAGTTATGAAAAGGCAGCACTGTCGCCTGTCCTTGCCGTGACCCTGAACTCAACCTGACTGACTGGTAATCCATCATCGTGTCTGTCTGGCTGTCTGCAGATCGTGTTAAAGCCACAGCACGAAACAGGAGACTGTAACAAAACATATATCTACGAGGGAGGCAGGCTGCTTTACACTGATTTCAACCATGCATCGGAAAGTTGCTTTGCTTGATGCTGCAAATCTTGGTTTGTCATTCTATGAGTATGAATTTTATATACGCTGATGCTGGACATGTTATGTTGCACAACTGTATGTCAGGTGGTAACTTAACCAGCTGATTTAGGAAAGTGCTGAGCTGAGAGTACACTTCCTGCCTCAGGGTTTTAACCCTCTGAACCCCAAAACCCACCAGCCACTTTGAAAGGCTTGGAATCAAAATTACTTTGTTCAATGTGTCTACAATTCTTCAATTTCATTTAGCAGACACTTTTATCCAAAGCAACATACATCTGACAGTAGATACAACACAAGCAAGGACCTAGTCAGGAGAAAACAACCTGGATAAGTGCCATGAAACAAGTTCAAGTCTGAAAATAGGACCTTGGTGCCTCCAGGCAGTGCGGGAGGTAATAGGAATTTTTTATTGTTTTCTTTATTTCCTTTCGGTTTTTTTTGCAGGTCAAGTACAAAGGTGTTCAGTGAAGAGCTGGGTTTTTAGTCTTTTCTTAAAGACCGAGAGGGATTCTGCAGGTTGAACAGAGTTTGGTAACTCGTTCCACCACCAGGGAACCACGTCTCATTTATAAAATCGACAAAAAATTAACTACTTTCTGTAAATAGATTCTCTGAAAAACTAAAAATTCTATAGCAGATAGAATGCAGAAATTTTACTTCTGTTTTACTATAATAGAGATTTCTCTTGAAAGTATTATTTTCAGTCAATTTCAGGAGATTCCAATGAAGTGCAAACCTTTCACTCAGCTGTTCTATCAAACTTTACATGTTGGGTCTCAGATGTGAACATCCATAGTATCTTTAAACGTTCATATTGCATTGAGTTTTTCTGCAGTTTGTTCTGACTGTAGTCTCAATTCCAACAAAGAGCAGCACAGTTGTCTTAAAAGAGAACAAACTGCTGCTTTTCGTGCAGATCAGTGTTGTTATTTGGTATCATCAAATATTTTAAATAGTGTCACCTGAACAAATAAATATTAAGTTGACAGTACCTCAGGGTTTTTACCCTCTGAACCCCAAAACCCACTGGCCACTTTGAAAGGCTTGGAATAAAAATGACTTTATTCTCCATGTCTCATTATAAATTCGCCAAAACTGAATCATTTGCTATAAATAGATTCTCTAAAAAAGAAACAAATTCTCCACTCCTTGACGCAACCATGAAGCCTTTTGTGACTCAGCTGTGACTAACAGTCACGAGACAAAAATTTAGGGACTTTTTAGCTGAACTGCAGGCTGTGTTTGCACAAAGCAGGTAGGAGAAAAAGTAAAATATATTTGGCATGAAGATCCACCATTTTTTCTAAATATTGGAAACACCTGTGGGCAACTGGAAAATATTGCACAACTTGATTTGAGGCTTTTTCAATTTCAGTAAAATAAATAATCAAAGAAAGTTTTTTCCTCGTGTTATGATTTATGGCACTGTAACTGTGTCACGCTGCAAAGGGGACATTCAGAGTTCTCTCTACTTGTAGTCATGGTTGTTCTGTGTGCATAGAGGTGCAGACTTTAAATTACAGTGAAAAATGAACCTACAGTGAATAAAAATGTGGCAGGAGTAAAGAAAATATCACCCAGAAAGTTACTCATGGAATAAAACATTGCATTTACAGGCTTCAACGACTTGTTTCCTGGTGATTCAAAAATGCAGAATGCAGATCATCTCGTGCTGGTTTCGTCATAACTTCAGTATAAGCGGCTCTTGTCTGAAGCATATTACTTCTCTATTGCTGCTAAAATAAATCATGCTCAATAGTACACGTGGACAGCGAAGGAAGTCGGAATGCAAGAAATGTGCAGAAAATAATTTGTGGCCTGACTGGAACCCATTATGTTGCTATCTGGAAAGTTACTAAAACAAAGGTTTATGTCTTTTTTTTTTTTTACCTCATTCAGGTTGTCTGGGTAACACTTTTTTATAATCTGAGTTCTACAACTAACACGTTTGTTAGACTTCTGCAATCTTTCCAAAAAATAGTGAAAAACAAGACAACACTCGATTATCAGGTCTTTACTGACAAATTGATAAGTTAGAGATGAATTACTGAACAAGGACAACGCTGCAGACTTGACAGAGCGGAGGAGCCAAATCGGAAAGAACTAAAAGATGCTATTCTGCTGTTTGAACACTGTTGCAGTCTCTCCATTAGGTGAAAAAATACTTGTGTTAATGGAGGTAAGAACCAGAAAACTGTGCAGTTCTGTAATAAGACTAAGGAATTCCAAAAAGATAAGACATCAGAGGAGGTATTAGTCAGACGGGTGTGACTTTCCTCTTAAACCATCGGTAATTAACAAACCTCTGTTATCTGGGTCTGCTGTCATCTGAGAGTTTATGTGTGTATCTAATCTTTATCCACATTCATGCATCAACAATCAGCACCTCTGCTGAATGTTCGTGTTGTACCTTCCTTCAGATGGTATGTGAAGTGTTTCTTCCAGTTCTAACCTTGCGTGGGTTCTGTGTTATGTCGTCCAGACTGGTAGACAGAAGGTTATCTTTCATGGCCACGTAAAGACGCCTCCGGTCTTCGTCAGGCAGCAGCGAGTGCAGGTCTCCGGCCACCAGGGGCAGCGTCAGCAGCCGACCATTCTGGATCAAGTCTAACAAGGAGAAGACAGAACGCAAAAGTCAAAATAAGAGGCCGGTAGCAGCTTGACCAGATTTGGAAATGTGCCAGGGAATCTGGAACAAATATATCAGAAAATAACATGTTGAATATAGTGTTGTAAAAATTGTTGGTTTGCAATAAAAGCTACTTGTCGTATTGGATTCATTTCTCACAGTTAGCATATTATATCATCTGTAAAAAGTTTGACCATTTAAGAAAACAACTTAATTAAGGTACTTAAAATTCTTTATTGCTTTTCTTTTTCTATAAGTTTTTATTCAAACTATGTTACCAAATGGGATGTATGGCATTGTCATTCTTTTTAACCAGTTCCCAGTAAATAAATCCATGAATAAATGTGATACCGATGCAGCCGCCCTTTCTAGCTCAAAGCAGATCTTGAGCAACATCACAAGGAACAGCCTGTAACACTGCAGAATCAATTTTGAAAAGATTCTTTTACTAAAAACAGAATTAAACAAGGACACTTCAATGACTTCTTTGTTGAAGTTTGTGTTCTCCTAATTTTTGACACCAAGATTTAAATTTTCATTGCACATGTACATCAGTTCAAAATATTGATTTTGGGTTTAGTTGATAATAACCAACATAGGCACTGGAAATATCATATCTGTCTACCACTTATTACATCATTAATGCATAATACATTTCCTAAATGACTAACAAACACCCAGAATCATTTTTATTTGAAAGGAACAGATTGACTTTGTGAGAAATATGGTTATTTGCTTTCTTGCATAGCATTCGCAAATGTTGCTTTTAATTCATGTGTATGGTAAGAATGTCAAAGTTGTGGTTATAAAACCTGTAGTTTGGTGCAAACTTGATGTACCTGTGATGCTAAACTTCTAAAGAAGTTCTGTGAGGAACCAAAATGTATTAAGGGCAACCAGATAGTTTCCAAGCTGCTAATATCTGGACTCAAAAAGCTGCAAATACCCCAGATGGGACTTGAACCCACATTCCCTGGCTTAGGAGGCCAGTGCCTTATCCATTAGGCCACTCGGGCTTCAACATGACCATTCCAGAGGTACAGAAGCTTCGTCCAGAATCCACTTGGGGTACATAGGGTTAAAGGTTCCCAAACTTTTGACACAGAAATACAAATGTTGGGCATAGCCAAAGACGTGGTTGGTCCAACAACATCATAACGAATAAAACAAAAGAACACAAGAGCCTAACAATCATAATATTGTTTTATAGGAATTCGGTATATTCTAGTAGAAGGATACATCAGTTAAAGTATTTTCTATGCATAAACTGTATTAATGAATGCGCATACCACAGTAAGATAAGACAAACCCTTTTTAAAAAAGATGTTTTCAAGTGTTCTTCTGGCTGAAAACCAGCTCACATCCCAGATGGGACTTAAACCCACAATCCCTGACGAAGGAGACCAGTGCCTTATCCATCAGGCCACTGGGGATAGCGTGCCCCCACTGGATTCACTGGATGTACAGTTCCTCAGATGCTGGGAGTGCATGAAGACTATTTTGTTCACTCTTGCAGTGTACAGTAGAGCATTTGGTGAGTTTTGTTAATGGCCCAGACATTTTAGAGTTAACAGAAGCAGCTCTAGAAAGTAAACACACGGTGGACTGAGAGGCAGCTGCTCATTCTGACAGGATTATTCAAAGTAAAATTCTTGCTGGCTCGTAAAGCTGGGAGTCTATCTAGTTGTGGGGAAGGAACTATCTTCATATCCAACTGAAAGTAAGTTTATAACAACCACAAACTGCAATAAAAATTGATATTTACCATATGGGACCATTAATCCATGGAGCTCAGACAACCTGTAAAGCTCACAAATGAATCATAGCAACCTAGAGGTAATCCATACACAGGTGGGTTTTAACACCATCACAAGTGTAAGAAACAACAACAACAACAATAAATAAACAAATATTGCAAATAACATCTGTTGAAGTAAGTTTTTGAAGCCAGCTATGACGCAGATAATTTTCAGAAAATCAATAAGACACAACCGTTGCCACAACTGCAGGATCTATCTTATACACAAACACAAACTGTCAGTATTTTGTCTTGCTGTCTCTTTTCTCTCATCAGGTCAGACGCTCTGATTACACAAAGAAGCCACAATGTATCTTTTGTGAATAAACAAACACAGACACACACATTTACACAGAGACTCAGTGTACCTGAGACACATCTCCTGATAGGACATATGATAGCAGGCGATTCTGAAATCCTAGATAACGAACGCACAGATTGCATTTTTTTTAAAAACGATTACACTGCTGCATCTCAAGTAAGCTATGAAAACTATGGTGCGGGAGATCGACGGATATATGAGCGAGGCCGAGAATCGCACGTCCGCCTGTCTTGTGTTAACTTTTGCATTTTAACTGCCAAGTCAGTCGACCGGACTTGGCATCACCTCATGAAGCTGAAACCACAAACGTATAGGCTTTACAGCAGCACTAGGCATTGGTTCACACGTTGGCAGCTCTAAATAGCAGCTAGGAGCAGAAAGAGCTTATAAAACCTGTTTGAACTTTTATAAAACAGAGAAAACTGGCAAACGATAGTCAACAGCGCAGAGCATATTTTTGTTTATCAACGCTGCAATGCTTTATATCGAATGACACCAAAAGGCTGCACAAGAGTGTTTAAACCACACCCAAATAATGGAGCTTCTAAATTCTGTGCGGCTCGTTGATTGGCTTAATGATTTATAATCTTTATCTGAATTATCTGGTACAGTTTTGGATTGCTGAAGCGGTGGTGGGCATTCATGTGGAGCTTCCTCCTCTGCAGGGATGTCCAGCACACGGTTTGTTTCGTCAAGCAGGTAAATCTAAACTGACACAAAGCTGCGAGGTGTATAATCCACAATATAATCTGGTTAATGTCCCACAGAGTGTCACAAGAGTGTGAATTTCTTGCCTGGGTGGCTCCTGTGAGAATAAAACGTGCAAATCTGGCAGCAGAATGGAAATAGCACGAGGTACTGATTAATGCTGGTATACATCATTAACAAATGTAAACTTATGACAGAAACCTAACTAACTTCCTTTTACTGTTTGTGCAGACAGGGGTGGTGAGAAACCCATCTTGATCAGATTTTTCAGTGCAATCTGATAAAAATTAAAATCAGTTCAACTTCTATGTCTTTAAAGATCACCACATGTTTTGCCATTGGGTGGCATTCTGAATTTTGATTTACAGAAAATAAGAAAGAAAAAAATCTGGAATGAGTAAGCACCATTTTGCTGTAGAACCTATTACAGGGTAACCAAGATAAAATTTCTCTATTCTGTGCCTTTGCTTTGCCCACCGCATTTAAACCCAAACCAAACAGAGCTCCCTCCATCAAAACTTAAATCCATTTGCTGACACATCGCTGTGGCTGCCCTTCGTTCTTTAAATTTTGCCCAAACAGCTGTGGCTCTGCGAGCACATGGCAATTATCTTAGCTACAGCAGACCAAAGCAGATGTGGGACCCAAGAAAGAAGTGATGAATGACTCTAAACATTTTTAGTGCTCTGCTGCATTTGTTCTTTAAAATCCTATATACTGTAGCGTGTTAACGTGTGGGTTCAATACTGAGTTAAGGAAAGACGAGGACACAGAATGAGAAAGAAAACAGAAAACAATGTTGAGAGATGATGAGAGATGAGATGTTTGACACGGTTAAGATGTGAGGGATCTATCTCTGAAAGACTGAGAATCTATGACAGGCTGCATGTGAAATGCAAGAATAGATACAGAAACAGCAGGCGGTAGACTGGGGTTAGAGAAAGGTCATATGCTGAAGCACATTTGCAGCAGCTCAAGTTTGTATTTGTTTGTTCAGCTGACACTATTTAAAATATTTAGTGATACCAAATAACCATACTAATCTGCACAAAAAGCAGGAATTGGTTCACTTTCAAGATAACTGTGCTGCTCTTTGTTGGACAGAACAATCTGCAGAAAAACTCAGGACAATACAAGCATTTAAAGATACTGTGATGTTCACATCTGAGAGCCAACACGTAATGTAAAGTTCAGCAGGTTTGATATGCTAGCTAAACAAAAGCCTATCAGTTTAAACTACATTGCAGTCTCCTAAAATGTACATTCAAATTGCCTAAAAACGCTAATTTCAATCAAAATTTGTGTTGCAAAAAAATAAAAGTTAAATTTCTGTGTTTTTAGAGAATCTGGTTAGAGTAAATGATTTGTTTTTGGCAATTTTTTAAAAATGAGACATTTCCTCCTGAGACTAAGTCCATTCGTTTACATCCTCTGTACTGGACATTTGCTTTTTATCTATATCTATCTATCTAAATCATGATGTGCTCAATACAGGACATCCTGGCCTTTCCAGTGATATCTCATATGATTGGGTGGGATAAGGGAAACTTTGTTTTCATGCTGAGACAAAATGGAGACTGCAGCAACTTGCAGGCTTCTGGACTGTTGAAAGTTTAATTTATGTTCATGTTCAGTTTAATTTCTTAAAGTTTCATTAGACAGTGGACTGACATTCTTGTTGTCTTGTCAGCCTATTTTGATTTTGAAGTGTCACTGTTCTTTTTTTTGCTTGTTTTTTACGGTAAAAATGTTCTACCACTAGAGTGGACATTCTGTAAACTGTACAATATGTTTTAGCTCCACAAGGGCAGGAAATTATAAAAAAGACAAATTGAAAGATTCTTTTTTCGTCGGTTCTCAGGAGGATATAGAATAAAGTGTTTTTTATGTAACATCACATCTTTAAGCTTAGATTTGGTTAGTTTTCCAACAGAACAGCATGACACAGAAGATTAGTTCAAGGAAAATCTGATGATTCTTTCTATTTCTGTAGTTTCTAACTATAACAAATGGCGTAATTTGGGCTTTTTTTTTTTTTTTAAAGTAACGTGCCTTTGAAACGTGCTAGTAGGTTTTACAGTTCATTGGGTTGTGGTCTCTTAAATTATAACACTCATGCAATGCAGGTATGTAAGGTCTGAACATCTCTTCAGGAACCCGTCACACATGCCACATTCATACATGTCTTGTGTCGCTTCATGTTCATTTTCAGTTATTTCTTCATGTGCATTTAAACGGTAACAAAGGGTGTCGAAGCTCATCATGTTGAATTAAAATTACAGGAAGGTGAATCTGATTTGTTTGGACCAAATCCAAATCCATCAAAATGTCTGATGTGGAGGGATGACAGGTTTCCACAACTGTACCCAATTAAGAAGTTTCATGCTGTGAACCCATGTGACTTTTGCTTGTTGTTACTAGTCGGTATGTACAGTCATGTGAAGAAAAAGTACATCCAGTGGACATTATTGACGTGTTCAATGTATTTAAACAAGCAAATATTCAATCCTCATTTAAACAAAAGACAATAGATTTAAAGAAACGATGCATAAAACTTACATTTTTATAATTTTTGGCATTATTTCACTTTCACACTTTCAAATTCAAAATAATAAGAGTCAGGGATTCTGGATTAGATGCCAGTCATTAGAAGCGTGTGGTGCCATCAGGGCAAGATCTAAAAAACTCTCTAAGGACTTTAGAAAAACACGGATTCATGAAGAATGACTTGAAATCAATCATTCCCCTAAAAGTGGTTTAGATTTCAATCAATCAATCATTGTCCCGAAGCTGTCGACCCAGCAAATTAAGTCCAAGAGCTGCTGGAGACAGTTTGATGTAGAAAGAAGTCTTCAAGATACCAAAAATTTAATGACAGGATCTGCAGGTAACTCATAAAAATGGTTAAGCCAAGGTTCACGCATCTGAAATCAGAAAGAGATGGTACAAATTTCACCGTCATTGAGTGTGTGTCAGGAAAATGTCTTGTCCAAAAAGAACATATAGAAATGAATACCCAGGTAAAGGCCAGGCCTTTTGAGATATTATTATTATGGACAGATGAATCAAAGATGGATTTTTTTGGGCCTCAGTAACAGCAGACATGTTTGGTGCAGCTTTATAAAAGAAGCTTCAGCCAACTGTGAAGCAAAGTATTGGTAATGTTCTAGTTTGTGATTGCTTTGCTGCCTCAGAAATCAGCCAACTTGCAGTTTGTGATTTAACTATTCTGGATCATGATAAAGAGTGCTTGAAAAACATACTGTCTGAAAGGTGAGGCTGAACTGGACTTTTTAACATGAAAGTGCATGTAAGTCCACCAAGGAGTCGCTCAAAAAGAAGAAATGGAGGGTTGTGGAATAGTCAGTCAAAATCCAGACTTCAGATTGGAATCCCATTAAAATGTTGTGGGTGGACTTGGAACAGATAAGACACGCAAGAGAAACCTCAAACATCTTGCAGTTGAGGGAATTTTGAATGAAAGAATGGCAAAAAAAAATTCCATCAAGTAAATATTTGTGTTAAATAACTGATTGAAAAAGATTTCCTCATGGTCCAATTTCCATGGAATGTACCTTGTTTTTTCACTTGACTGTAATTAAGTAAACTGAACAAACCAAAAATTGAATGAAGCCCATTTCTTCTGTTGTATCAAGAAACTGTGCGCATAAAATGAGGTATTTGTTGAATGTGATCATTGCTGTCTTTATTTTTCCACGTGTATTCAAACCCGAAAATAAATCTGAGAGGGCAAAATAGCAAAAGGTGGATAGAGTTGGAGAGAGGAAGTGAGGGGATGATGAACAGCAGGGAGGAAAGATGAGAAAAATGACACAGCAAAGTGACAACGAGATGAAACCGGTCTGATGGGTGAAGACAGCTACGAGATGAGAAAGCGGAAAAAATGTCAAAACACAATGCTATGATCGACAGACGAGAAGGGGAGGGAGGACCGAGAGAGATTCTGATGCAGGAAATTAATACATATTGATGGATGGCGATGAGGATGAGCAGGAGGAAGAGGAATAGGAGAAGACAGATGGGGATCGGGCGAGAAAAGGTCAATAAGGGCGGAGGAGAGAGCTCCTGTAAAAAACATGTTTCGATGACATACTGGGGGAAAATGATGGACGTGTGGGTGGATTGAGGAGGATGTGGAATCAGGAGGGAAGCGGGATGAAGGGGAAGAGCGCGATGGAAAATGGTAGTGTAATAACAGAGTGAAAAATGGAGCATAGATAGGTGGATTGAGGAGGAGAACGAGATGAAAAAAAGAGGCAAAAAGGTGAGACGAGAGACAGGAAAAGTGCCGTGACGACAAGGTGAAAAATGATGATTGGATGGTTGATGGGTGAAGGATGGATGTGGGAGAAGGCAGGAGGAGGAAAAATGACAAAGAAAGTAAAGGCCAAACCTGGAGAGGGAAATTAGAGGAACCACAACATGCTGACAGTGAGGCAAAAACACAAGAGATGGATGAGCAGAAAGGAAATGAGAAAAGAACACATGACTCAATGGAAATGTAGAAATAATCCGAAACAGAGAAACAGTCGCAGTAGGAAGGAATGGTCTCACACATTAATGGTAGATAGTAGAAACTTCCACTGCAGCTCAGGGTGAAATCTCACTGTGTTAATATTCAGAAAACGGCCAGTGGAGATAAATGGTTTTGCTTCACGCTGATCTAGCTTTCATTAATTCCAGAACGTGCAATGAATTCAACAGATTCTGTGCTTTTGTGCTTTGTTTTTTCGAGGAACTTTCTTCAAAACAGTTCATGCCGGAGATTAAAACCTGGACAGTTTACAAAGGAAGGTTTTGGTGGAAACTTTTGATTAAATTGTTATTATGAATAAACTTTCTCCAGATCTGGCCGATCACTTATGTTTGCTTGACCGAATCCCTAAATTCTACAGTAAACCTAGCAGATCGCCACGTCTTAACAGAGGATTTTTTAGGCTGAAGTGACGTTCCAGAGTTGTGCAACCTATTTTCAAGATCCATTTGTAATCATTGTCATCTGAAGCAAATGTCATAATATTTGTTGAACCTTGTTATAGTTCCATTTCTCTGACATTAGCTTTTTGCCCACTGTTGGGAAAAAGTGAAGTAATTCCTCTTAATCAGCAACTAGTAAGTAACGTACACAACTTCTTAGCTACACGCAGGACGAGCTAGGCTGCTTACATTAAGAAAGTTTTCAGAAAGGACAGTAAAATTGGCAATATGCTGCTTTCCTGGTGGTTTATCCTTCTAGATTAAAGAGAAAATTTGACAAAGTGTCGGCTATCATGGCTCCCAATCATTAAAACAACCTTCCAGAGGAGGTTAGGATGCTAAATTGTTCTTCATTTCTTCTTTAAATGCACTTTTGTGTAGCCTTAACACTAACCTCCTACACCATTTGTTTTATTATGTTTTAGGTTACTGCTTATTTAATGTATTGATTGATGCCCCTAATCTTCTTACTGTTTTTGTAATTAATACATTCTCCTGTTTGTTGTTTTTACTCTATAAAGCACTTGCAAACCTTATTTAGATATAAAAATAAAGTTTATTGTTGTTAACATAGATTTGTTGGTTGCGTGTGCGATAACACAAAGTGGTTAACATTTATGTTAAAACTGAAAACACACATGGTCGTAAGATAAACACAAGGATGACAGTCAGTGTGTACCACAATAAACTAGGACAGACTTTATTTGTATTTAATTATTATGCTTTTTTCTGGTATTCGTAAATCTTTTTATCGCCTGTCTGGCTTGAAAGGCATGATGTCTCTAGAATTACACTGTCTATCAGAGCTAGAAACTGGAAAAACAGATAGAATAATGAAGTTTTTAGCTTTCCATCTGTCCTTGAACTACTCATCTGTGACATGCCAGTTGGTCATGAAACCTGGACCAAATCAAAGTTTAAAATTGGGATGTTTAATCTGAATCACTTTATGGTGTATGTCATTTGAAAGTTAACAAAAATTAAAACCAGATTCTGTAAAACACAAACAATTCTGCACTTATTCACACAACAGAGAAATCAGTAGTGACTCATGTATGAATAAAAGTCACATGACAAAAATTCAAACATTTTCTGGCTGAACTGCAGGCTGTGTTCAAATAGAGCAAGTAATAAATGTTTATAGTATTGAAGAATAACCATTTTTTAGTGTTAATAGTTATGAGCACTTGGGAAACTGTTGAACATGTTGATTCCAGGGATTTAATTTTTTTGTAAAATAAGCAATCGAGGAAATCCAACTTTTCTTTTATCTTTTTTTCTATGATTTATGGAATGGTGACTTTGTGGCTTTCCATTGCTCCAAGACATTTTTGAGTTCTCTCTCCAAGCTGTGGTTGTTCTGTTTCCATGCAGGTGCAGGACTTTATACTGCAATGAAAAATTAGCCCACAGTGAGTAAAAATGAAACCGCTTCAGGAGAGTTTACACAGGTTTCAGTATCACATTATATTACCACAGAACAATCAATATCTTTGAAACTGTCATTGCACTATTATAAAATGACAAACAAACTGACTTTTTTTTTAAGACGCTGCATTGGAAAATGTAAAAATTTACTGTAGGTTTCCCAGTGAGCTAGCATGTTCAGCTATGTTTACTTTGAATTCATGTTGGCACTCATAACTTTTTCAGTTTGTGGTCTCATCTGCTTACGTACTCCTAAACACACTGTTGAACTCCAAACAATGTAAAATCACCTTTGAAAACAGTCCATTTACGTAGCTGCCAACAGTCATTTCAAGGTTGAAACTCCTTGAATTCTGAGCATATCTCCTCAATGTCTCAGCCTCGCAGCTTCCATTTGAAAGGAAGGACGTTTGCGGGAGCCACTCTCTTCACAGAGAATCAAACCCTGGTGGAATGCACGGCTCGCTTTGCCTACTCAAGCATCCGGCACTTCATCTGAATTACAGTCTGCATGCCACAAGAGGCAGCATGACCTTGTTTAATTCAATATGAAGGAAAAAGCTCGGCTTAATTGAATGTGAAACCACCTCTGCAGTGGAAACACCCATAACATTCAGCATCTGTTGCCATCACGAGATGCTACTGGGTCAGACAGGCTGACATACGGCACACATACTCGCTTTAGAGTTCATTAAATCAGCACTTTTAGCATCGAGGATGAGACTCAGATCTGCAAGAGGGGAACTGAGAGTGGCTTTGTCAACACACGCGCCAATAAACCCAGACATGTACAACTGCAAAGATGAAAACTGGTGCAGTTGGTGAGCCAGCAGCACATGTTCAATACCGAAACAAATTTAGATACAGCTCCGTATTGCTTTCTTTATCCTGCATGCACAGAATCTTTGGAAAACTTTGCCCCAGTCAAACATCTTGACCCCACAACGATGAATGGCTCTTATTCAGTACGAAAAAAAGAAACACATTCTTTTCTCCACCATGCACACCCCTGACTAAGCTATGAAACACCAGCTGCACCCACCCCACCCTAACTCTTGGGACAGTCGCCTTGGTAACAGCAACCATGCCGACATAATTTGTTGGGGTGGAGGGGGATGCCAAGGGGTGTCTCTTGGCCTCACTTCCTCACCCTCCGCCACTCACCATGCACAGATGAATGATTTGGCCAACACTTCTCATCAACAGGCAGCACAGTTTGGAATAATGGGGTGTTTTTCCAAGGCATCAAAGCCATTTAGTTAATGGGAGGGCACACCAGCACATTCATGAATACCACCAACACCACCAACCACATGCATTTACAGATATTTCACGATGCAAAAAGCATCATCTGTGTCGTATTCAACAGGATGTTAAGACAAACACCTGCCGAGACAAGAATCTTCTGCTGTTATTAACCAAGCGAGGCCACGAAGGGTCAACAAATTCTCCTCACAATCCGCAATAACTTCTGAATGGATGCTTTGAGAAGTCAAATTGAACACATTAGTGAAAGTTTCAGCATTCGTCGGCAGCAGTTTGTGAGGATTTTATTGACCCAGAGGCAATTCGTTCTCCAATTCTGCAGCCTTTTCAGAAACTCTGAATTAAAATTGATTTTTCTTTTTTTTTTCTTTTGATAGGACTCTCGATTCAAATTGCACTGAAAGCTGGAAGAACAGTCTGATATCAAAATAGGGAGTTGTTGTATGGCACATAAAGGGGAGGACATAAAGCAAAGAACATCATGAAAGTATCAGATGCATCTTCATACTGGGGAGTAACTGGCTGTTACGAAGAGGCCAAATAATATTTTAATCTGTGTATAAGGGTTGTTAAATAAGTTACGTGATCTATGTGTCTATACAAATCAAAAACCATACCTAATTGCAATTTGGCTGACATTCCTGTTGAAGTATACTTTTACAGTGTCCCAGCGCTTCTGCAACTTGAATTTCATTTTGGGAAAGAGGACGAAATCTGGAGAGTAGAACCAGTGCGGGGCGATATCGTTTTTTTTATTGTGGCCAAAAAAACAGTGCGTCTGTGATTTGCGCCAAATATTCTCCTTGTGGACATTACTTTAGAACTCTACCGTCACAGTCCGACACTAGGGAATGAGTTCCTGGTGCACAATTGCATGAATGTTTAAGAAAATAACATGCAAGATGCCCGGATTCAGAAACTGCAGCTCTTCTACTGCAAAAACTGTTGTTTCTTCTCTTGATGGTAGCTGGGGACCCACCTCTTGTCACCAGCAACAATCCTCAACATGAAGACTGGATCATTTTAACTGCTGACTGACATAGAATTTGATGTTTTTTTTCTCTGCTCAAGTTCAAGAACCATTTAGAAATTGCAAATTTACACTTACCAGTGTTCATAAAAACATGTATAACCCACCCTGTAGTGCACTGTCATGCAACATCCTGACCTGCTAGCACATGTTATGCGAACAGTCTCTGAACTTTTTGATCAAAGCTTGTATGTCTTCAAAACTGATTTCATCCCCAAACAATCCTGCAGCTATTAATTCTAATAATAATAATAATAATAATAATAATAATAATAATAATAATAATAATAATAATAATAATAATAATAATAATAATAATAATAAAACATAATACATCTTATTAAGGTAAGATGCCTTACAAAGTAGGGAAGAAATCAAAAACTAATAAAATATAGTGGAGAAAGGAGCATATAGACATGAGTTATGAGTTGTAGGCAGCTTTAAATTTAAAATTACATTAGTTTGACAATAGCTAGATAGTAATTTCTATATTATTGACCGCCTTTCATGTTCCCGCTGGTATTTGTGATACAGATTCTTACAAAATGTTGAACATTCATACGTGGAAGCTCTTTGCAATGGGTTTTTGTAGCAAAACATTGAATTTTAATTCTTACTCTTGTTGTAGTTGACTCCTGTTGGATCGAGCAAAAACATTTAGCTTAGCATGACACTATTTGCAACTGCTAGATCTATTTTATGGTGAGAGAAGTGGGGTGGATTTTCGTTAGTAGGAGGGAGTGGTGTGCTTAAAAAAATGTAAAATAATGGCAACATTTAGCATGTTTTTTTTAGTGAAAATAGCACACACTTGTCACTTATCACTAGTGTGAAAGATACACTATATTGCCAAAAGTATTCGCTCACCTGCCTTGACTCGCATATGAACGTAAGTGACATCCCATTCCTAATCCATAGGGTTCAATATGACGTCGGTCCACCCTTTGCAGCTATAACAGCTTCAACTCTTCTGGGAAGGCTGTCCACAAGGTTTAGGAGTGTGTTTATGGGAATTTTTGACCATTCTTCCAGAAGTGCATTTGTGAGGTCACACACTGATGTTGGACCAGAAGGCCTGGCTCTCAGTCTCCACTCTAATTCATCCCAAAGGTGTTCTATGGGGTTGAGGTCAGGACTCTGTGCAGGCCAGTCAAGTTCATCCACACCAGACTCTGTCATCCATGTCTTTATAGACCTTGCTTTGTGCACTGGTGCACAGTCATGTTGGAAGAGGAAGGGACCAGCTCCAAACTGTTCCCACAAAGTTGGGAGCATGGAATTGTCCAAAATGTCTTGGTATGCTGAAGCATTCAGAGTTCCTTTCACTGGAACTAAGGGGCCAAGCCCAGCTCCTGAAAAACAAGCCCACACCATAATCCCCCCTCCACCAAACTTTACACTTGGCACAATGCAGTCTGACAAGTATGGTTCTCCTGGCAACCGCCAAACTCAGACTTGTCCATCAGATTGCCAGATGGAGAAGCGTGATTGGTCACTTCAGAGAAGGCATCTCCACTGCTCTAGAGTCCAGTGGTGGCTGCTTTACACCACTGCATCCCACGCTTTGCATTGCACTTGGTGATGTATGGCTTGGATGCAGCTGCTCGGCCATGGAAACCCATTCCATGAAGCTCTCTGCTGACGCACTGTTCTTGAGCTAATCTGAAGGCCACATGAAGTTTGAAGGTCTGTAGCGATTGACGCTGCAGAAAGTTGGCCACCTCTTCGCACTATGCATCTGCTGACCCCACTCCATCAGTTTACGTGGCCTACCACTTGGTGGCTGAGTTGCTGTCGTTCCCACACACTTCCACTTTCTTATAATACAGCTGACAGTTGACTGTGGAATATTTAGGAGTGAGGAAATGTCACGACTGGATTTGTTGCACAGGTAGCATCCTATCACAGTTCCACGCTGGAATTCACTGAGCTCCTGAGAGTGACCCATTCTTTCACAAATGTTTGTAAAAGCAGTCTGCATGCCTCGGTGCTTGATTTTATACACCTGTGGCCATGGAAGTGATTGGAACACCTGATTCTGATTATTTGGATGGGTGAGCAAATACTTTTGGCAATATAGTGTATATGGTAAGAATGAAGGACAGAAAAGTAAAAACAGGTAACTGAAACAGCGAAAAGGAGTTGAAAGCAGCACAGTCTGATTACATTCTCCACACACAGACTTGCTGAGTGCAGCCACTCTTATCAACATCAAGCTGACAGCGAGGTCAATGAGGGTTGCGACCTCTGATCGCAGCCAATTGGCCTCTGACTCCTGTCACTTGGAATCCAAGACAGAAAAGGTTAAGATGTAAAAGAACAGACATGCTAAAGACATAATCCTGCGGGTCCATGCATGCACTCACACGGGCACAGAAGAACAAGTGTGTGCATGAATGGTTCCTTTATGTCAGTGTCTGCCTGTCCTTGTTTTCTGCCTTGAGTGTTTTTGTTTATACGCTGCTCGTGTATGTGTGCGTCTGTGTGTCAGTGGGTGGATATTTTTACCCACGGTGAACATTAGATTAAAGGCTGCTGGTCATGGGAGCTCTGATGGACCTCGATGTGATTAGAGAAAATGTGCAGCGTGTGATACAGCTAAGAACATTCCTACATTGCACAACATGCACACGGATGCACGAACACACAGCAATGCATTCTCATGAACATATACACCTGCACAATACCATGAAATGGGGCAGTTCAGACGCCGATCCAAGATGAAACTTCTCTTTTGTGTTGGTCGAGCTGTTTTTAAATCGACTTTAGACTGATGGAGTTTTTCACTAACCAACACAGTGACAAAGTGTTTTTATACTCATGTTTGTCACTTCAAATGTGAAGCTTCAGCCTTGGAGTCAAGCCGCTGTACACTACTGTAAATAAATGTGTACAAAAGCAGAAATGAAGAGCAATTTTGTCATTCCCTCAAGAGAAGTCCTGACACAGCAAACCAACACCGAGTTTAAATTAATCACCAGCGCTGTTATGTGCATTATGTCATCTGCTACATGTTTTGCTGCAGAGACGACAGTCATGTGATAAAAACAGTGGCTTTAAAATGAATTCATTATATTCGAATTACGTTGCTATAAATAGTTCAGCAGCTATAGGTGTCAGGATTCATGACTACACTGTAAAGAATGATTCAGACACAGTGCGGTAAAGTGCAGACAGCAGCAGAAACCTGCTGTGGATGTGTGCTGCCAAACAGAGGCAGTAAGAAAGATAGAACAGATGAGGGCAATTTAACGCGAATGTAAATGACAGTCTCAAACAAGCTAATGTCAAGATTTTTCTAAGCATGTTGTCTTTTTATAAATCAACAAAATCACATCATTCATCAGAACCAGAAGCTGTAAAACAGAGAGATTCTGCAGTTCTTAAACCACTCATCTGTTGGCAAACTTAACCAAATCTAAGCTTAAAATTGAAATATTTCAACAAAAATCCTTTATTCTACATCTCGTTTAAGAATAGCCAAAATAAACCATTTGCTCTAATCAGATTCAGTAAAAAAAAAAAAAAGAAATAAATTCTGCATTTCTAGGTGCAACCAGTAAGCTACAACTGACTGAACTGCGACAAACAGTCAGTTGACAAAAATTCAAGGACTTTTCAGCAGAGTGAGGCTGAACTGCAGGCAGGGTTTTGGAATATAACTATGAAAGCAATGGAACATAAGATTGGAAATGGTAAGTTGTAAAATATCAATTGTGTTTAGAGCCACAGTTTTTGTCATTATTGGTTAGACATGGAGGCACTTTGAAAAATGTTTTATATGTTAACTGCATTTTTTTTTACATAATTTTGTAAACTTGTCCCACTCATTGCCTGCTTTGGATCGTATTTTGTTGTGTTTAGAGTAGGTCTGCAACAAACACTTATTTTCACAGTCAATTAACTTAGTTTTTGGCCTATAAAGTGTCAGAAAACGGCAGAAAATGTTGATCTTTGCTTCCCAAAACCCAAGAATGACCTCCTCAAATGTCTCAGAAATGCTCACTTTACTGTAACAAAGGTGTAAAAAAACATAAAACATTTATATTTCAAGAAAATGTTATTTTTAAACCACTCAAACAGATTTTTATGATTATCGATTATCTTGCAGGTAAACAAGTAAACAATAGAGTGTTTGTCAGAGTATTTGTCTTCTGGAACTAACTTTAATTCCAGCTCAGAAAGTGACAGGAAATGTTTGTCACTTGATAAGAAATCAACAAAAAATTACAACTTCAGAACTGAATATTCAAGAGGTCTGTTAAGATTACTCTGTCACCTTCTGCGTCCACTTTTACAGTAATGATGGGATGTCTTCTAGCATAAATCAGCAGCTCTGAGCTCAGCTGTGAATGTCAAAGTGAGGCTTGCAGCCAAGGTGCAGCGATGTCAACACAACGGGAATGAGGAAAGAAAGAGTGTGAAAGGAGAGGATTAATTTGGCACACAAAACAGTGAACGTCAATACAGCTTTTCCATACTGGCATCACAAGAACGACCTGAAAACGTGGTCTGTGCGCTGCTGGACAGGTAGGATGTGCTGCTTTCATTAGCAAGCTGGCACTGCTGGATTACTTCAGACTTCATGAATACTGACAAGTTTTATGGAGGAAACTTTCCCAGCTGAGCGCAGGCCTTGCAACATATTTCAAGTACAAAATAAGAATAGTTCTGTGAGCCTTGTAGAAGTTTGTAGACACAGTGAAATATGACTGACATGTAAGATAAAAATGAAAGAGAGGATGATGAAAGGATGTAGTTGCTATCTCAATTGTTATCGCACTCATGGGAGTCCTACTTTGTTCTTTTTCTGGTGTTTTATTGAGTTCTTCTTGTTTCTACATCCAGACGCACGCACGCACGCACGCACGCACGCACACACACACACACGCACACACACACAATAAGCTACACTTAATATTAATCTCTCCAATTATGCTCTCACAGCCTAAAGCATTGTCCATGTGAGTGTAATTTCAAAGCTACATGTGTGTAGTTTCCTCTGTCTTTGTCCGTCTGTTCATCTACTCACTGAGCCCCAGGGAACTTTAGCTGTCTGGTGCAACGTTCCCAGGGGGAGGTCTTTGGTGGCTGCTCCACCAGAGGGGGGTGGTGTTGGCGGGGGTGAGGAAACCGGGGCACATTTCCTGTGGAAATGGGGTTATCACTTCACCAATTACTGGTGCAATTACAGTGGGAGGCCTGCAGAAGCCTGGGAACAAAGCCCATAGGCACACAGATGGGCACTCATGTGGAGACGTGCACGAGAGTGTGCACGCACAAAATCATTTCTGACACACCGCGCACATGCACACGGCAGTTAAAAACTCTCACCGCCTCGCCGTTTTTCTCTCTTATGCCAAGATCGCACTGCTTTATGTCTTTCACAAAAGTGTCTGGCTGTGTTGGTGCAGGTGTTCTCAGTGCCTTAAACTCCTGCTGCGACCGAGTGTCAGAATGCAGAACGAGCAGTTGCAGTGTTTGAAATCCTGACGTGCTTGTCTTTCTGTTGGGGCGTTGTGAGTTGTCACAGATGCAGAATTAATTGTCTGCCACCCTTCACAGGATACAGGATGGATTTTGGAACAAACAGGGCTCATTTTTCTCTCTGACCACCACCAAGTCGGATTGAACCAATATTGAGCAGATATCTGGAGCTGAAACTGTCACTCATTCGATCATTTCATTTTAAACACTGCAAACCATCTTACAGTCTGTCAGATTCTTCACCTCCTGTTCTGTCTGTTTTTGTGGAGCCACTGTAAGATATCATAACACACAAAAGCTAATTTCCAGCTCATTGCTTCTTACTTTTCCACACAGACTTAAATCTTCTTACACATTCAAACATATGCACCCACACACACACACACACACACACACACACACACACACACACACACACACACACCTTTGCGGAATTCAAACCAAACACACTACGTCTGGACTGTGTCACTGACAGACCAGACCCACGTGGACAGCTTGACCTCTGACCTTAGCATGAGTGATTATTCATCATCATCACCGTCAGACTGTTCGGTTTGAGTGGCTACGCTACTACACACACATTAGAATCTGTTCTGTGCTTACTTTTAATTTCATTTGTTTTTTCACTTCTATTTTCTGAGAGAGGGTTCGCTGGGAACACACTGTTTTCTTTGGTTTGCATTCACACAGTTACTTGCAGTCTGGTTTGGGAGCCGCCCAGTGCAAAACAATGTTAGTGTAGCGGGTGAGTTTTCTCACCTGATTTTTCAGACGGTATTTTTTTTTTTTTAATTTTTTTTTTAATTTTTTTTTTTTAAACAATCGTAATGTAAAAGGCAAAGACAAAAAGTCTACTCTGGTTGCAAAAATTCGGACTTGCTTAAACCAGCGGTTTACATGGGGATGTCACGAGACAATTTGCAGAAGTCATATAAAAATGGTCAGGAATAGCATATTTTAGCCATAACTGTTAAATTTACAATAAATGTTAATGATGTTTCAATTTCCTTTGTCTCCATGGGACTTGTATTTGTCCAAAAAATTTGCAGCATTTTTCTTTTTTTCTTTTATTTTTCATATTTCAAAGTGTAGGCTAGCACATAGCAACAAAGTCATGTGGTAGCCAAACAAACACACAAAGACACCACATGTGACTCTGCTATGTGATCACATTTTTCAGCCCCAGTGGCCTAATGGATAAGGCACTGGCCTCCTAAGCCAGGGATTGTGGGTTCGAGTCCCATCTGGGGTGTGTGCTGATCTCTGAGTGTAGGAACCAAAACACTAAAGTCTTCCACTAGTTTTTCAGAGAATTCCTACAGAATTTAATGAAGTGGTATCTTATCTTACTTTGGTAGGTATAGTCAGCAATACAGTTAGTGCATGCAGGTGACTGACTATTTATAGTCATTCTGAACTCCTATAAAATAACATTATGGTTGTTGGGTTCACTAGCCTCTGGCGCTGTTATTTTGAGGGCTAAAAAGTTTGGGAACCCTTGTCTTAAGACCAGTGCACTGTCACATTTTTACTCACTGTGGGCTCATTTTTCACTGCGGTATAAAGTCCTGCACCTTTGTGGAAACAGCAACACCATGACTAGATGGAGAGAGAACTCAGAAATGTCTACTGTACTGTATGACATAGTTATAATTCAGAAGTAATAAAAAGAAAAATCAAAACTTGAATTTCTTTGATTATTCCTTCTTTAAAAAAATTGAAAAACCTGGAATCAACATGTACAAGATTTTTGAAAGTATCCAAAGATGTTACCCATGTTGGAAACAAATGCCGACTCTACATACTGTAGACATTTCACTATTTGCACTTTTAATTTGTTTCCACACTGGTCTTATATCGGTTTTGTGTAAACACAGCCTGCAGTTCAGCAGAAAAGTCTCAGAATTATTGATAGTAGACTGTAGGTCACAGCAGAGTCAAAAATAGCTTCAAGGTTGCGCCTACGAGTAGCAAATGTTTTGATCTTACAATAACTTGGTCATTGCAAATACTTTTCGTTTTGCAGAGTATTAAATGTGACATGCAGAATAAAGTGAGTTTGGTGAAATATCACTGAAATATAAATCACCCATAACTGACGAAGTCTAATTTTAAAGTTTAGTTTGGTTAAGTTTCTGGGCAGGCAGAGGTGAAAGCCACATACGATTAGTTCAACAACAGTAGGAGACTGGAAAATCACACAATTCTGTCTGTTTTTACAGTTTCGTGCTGATAATTGGAGTCATTTTGTCAACCGTTTAGAGAACGTTTTTTTAAAAAATGTAACCTTTATTTAATCAGGAGAGATCCCGTTGAGATTAAGAACCTTTTTTTCAAGGGAGTCCTGGCCAAGATAGGCAGAAGCAAGTACTAAGCACAGTTATAAAGTTACACAGTTAAAACATAAGTAAAGTATGAATAAAATAATAATAATAATAATTAAATGTACAAGCAAGTTATAAACAACAAGTGCATGTTGAGGAAACGGCCTCAAGAACTCGCAGTTTAGATTTAAAGGCACTCAATGAGATTAATTCAGTTAATTTCCATTCTTTCTGCAACATATTCTGCGACATATACATTCGGGTAAACCATAGAAGTAATTATGGTCTTGCCTTAACCAACTATAATGTTGTGTCTTTATTTTACCAATACACCCATAAGACGACTTGTTGCATCTTCCCAAAGCAATAAATACCCTGACTACCACCTTGCATGTAAGTTCATTGTTTTACTCACTCAAGCTTTGTTTTAGTACATTTTTATGTTTTTAAAATTGTTGCCCAATAACATGTTTACCAAAATCTCCTGCAATTCATTCACAGTGAACAAGTGTAGAATTTGCCACAAATTCACCAAAATCCAACTAATATTTTGTGATTTTTTCTGTAATCCTGCTGCCAAATGCATAAAAACAACTGACTGAAGCACTGAGTCACTGTGATGTGTGTGTGTGTGTTGATGTTGCTGAGGTTGGAGACTTGAGGTTTATGACTGTGCAGTGGATTCATTCCAAGAGGAAACAATTGCCCTCGGTGACCTGATCCGGTGACAGATTCTTCAGAAAACCACTACCATGTCTCTTTACAGACCAGTTACTACCCTCTGTTGCTTGAATTTAATATATGAGCCAAATCAACACTTAAGAGGCTACGATGGTCCACGCCCAGCTGAGTAAAAAATCGCTGCAGTCTTTAAATTATCTGTGCTTTTTACTTCTTGGCTCAGCCTCAAAGCATGTTGGAGACATGTGGTTTTCTTCATGCACATTTGCTTTGGAAAAATGGGCATTAACGCTAACTTTTCATTTCACAAATGGGCAGTCATGGAAAAAGGGAGCTGTCTGGCAAAGGTTATGGATAGTCAGTATATTACAGTCAACTTTGAGCATCAAACTTATGAGAGGTCTCTGCTCTAAAGCCAGCCAAGGCGATAAAACACACTATCTGCCACTTGACATCATCTCTATTTTTTAAACAGGAAAAGGAAGTCTGACTTTCAACCTTTTGTGGGACATGTCTGATCTTTCCATCAGTGGCAAAACAGACGGAATCAAATTCTTGTGGTTTCTTATGCAGCTATGGGAACGTGAGATTGGTAACATAAAAGGTGAAAGATCAGTTTTGTGCTGACGTAAATGTAGCACTAATCCAAGTCTTCACTGTATTCTAGTTTAAGTTTTCTTGCACTTTCTTCCAAGTTTTAAGTTTTAAAGGGAAGGAACCTCAAGCAGCTTTAAGTTCAAGCCTCGGTCTTTAAGATTAAGATTCAAACTTTAATAGAACATAAACATCTGAAGTGCCTTTCAGCGACACTTTGAGTCGCTGACAGATGCTAGAAAAGGGGGAGCACTCGGGACCATGAAACTGACACATCTCCTCCACAGACAAAAGTCTTAAGATGAGAGATAACTTTAAGCTAAACACAAATATATAGTCCTAGCAACCAAATAAACCTCTGAGTATCTGCAGCATCTACACACACCCTCGTATCCTGCGTCTCCAGCTCGCCCGAAGATAATGAGGTAAACTAATGGCCAAAGTTTGTCTTTTGATCCCATTTGTCTCCGGCTTCCAGTTGGCCATCGAGTCAAGTGTGTCTTTGTGGATTAAATTCCCTGAAGTGAAAGGAATGCTGTGAGAAATACACTCCTGCACCACGCTCAAAAATAGAAACAATACCAGACACCCAAATTAAGGTTACTAAAACTTTTCCTATTCATGACATAAATGATACACTTGCTCTACAGTGTGGGCTCATTAAAACATGTTGGCAACTTTTTTCTGATTTTCAGTGAACAGAAGAGTAAAGTTAACTTCCCTGGCCACTTGTAAATGAATTATAGGAGTTTCACTTCTGTTTTATTGGAAATAAATGCTGACGTGCAACAAGAACCGCTGCGTAGTAGGTAAGAAGCTCAGCTTTAAATTAGGCCAGATTGGAGCAAATTAATACTTAAGGGAAAAAGAAGAAATATGAAGTTTGGGGCTTTTTGCTTAATTACAGACTTCGGGCTAAAGATAGTGTCTGATATTAACACCAGAAACCTCTGGAGGGTAAATTTACAGCATGTCCACTGTTGTCAGGGGTTGTTGTTGCCAAAGCAAGGGTGTAATTAGACTCCTTTTCCCTATGTCTGTCCAGAAAGAGGAGAAAACCTTCAAGCACTGAGTTTTTTAATGTCTTACTAAGGATTTAAGTTTGATTACAAGAACATTTAACAAAGTTTAAACAGCAGACGAGGATTTTCAAGTACCAGGATTATAGCTGTACTTTATACTTGGATACATTAGCCTGCAAACAGCCCGCAAATGAAGGATTTCTTCCGGAGAAGAAAGGCCACCTTAGCTGAGTCTTTTCTAAAGTGTTGGATGAGCAAGCAGCGACTGTTTGACTTCAGTAGTGACAAGCAACAGTAGCCCTTCACCGCTGGGGACCGGTTCCATTAAAATTAATAATAGAGAGTATCCTGATTCTGTGCCAGATAATCGTCCCAGTGAAATCCACATCTCAGCAACATCAGCTCATCCCAGAGCCTGGAAAGCACTGGCCTAGATAGAAACAGATCTGAAAGAATAAATGAATAATGAAATATTGCTTGATTTTTAATATCGCTCCGAAGCTTTCGTGCTTTATTGGTACACACAGAGAAGAGAAAGGTGAGGCTAGAGAAAGAGGAGGAAGATGGGTCGTATACAGCAGGCACAAGAATACCTATATGCATATATACATACAGGAACTAGATTTCTCGTCTTAACTTGCCAATTCAACATTAGCAATGGAATAAAACCAAACTGGGGCTTATTGTTAACCCTTTACCTGTTAGGACTAAGAGTATAGTTTCATGTATCATCCTAAATACTCCCAAGCAAGCATAAATTATGGCAACTGGACTAACCTCGTGTGAGTCGAAAACGTTTCACCTCTCATCCAAGAGGCTTCTTCAGTTCTGAAAGCCTGGTGGGGAGTACCAGATATTTATCCACCAGGAGGGTGGTGGCAAAAACAAGTGGACAAAGACCCGAAACCAACAGACTCGTTAGGAGTCGTTAGCCTTTGATGGGCGGTCGTTACCCCTCCCTCGAGGAGGGTGGTTGGGGGTCACCTGACTGCAGGTGGGACAGATGGCTGCACCTCCAAACTGGGCTTTTATCAAAACAGCAAAAAAGCGCAGGGAGGATAAGAAAGACGAGGACCACAAAAAGAGAAACAACATTGTCATCCCCTATGTGGCAGGAATTTCAGAGAAACTCAGGAGGATCTTTAACACCCACCAGATCCCAGTACACTTCAAGCCCAGCAACACTCTGAGGCAAAAGCTGGTCCATCCCAAGGACAAAATTCCAAGGGAGAAACAGAGCAATGTGGTGTACGCAGTGCAGTGCAATGAGGAATGCTCTGACCTGTACATTGGAGAGACTAAGCAGCCATTACACAAGCGCATGGCACAACACAGGAGGGCCACGACCACAGGCCAGGACTCAGCAGTCCACCTCCACCTCAAGGAGAAGGGGCACTCCTTTGATGACCACAAGGTGCGCATTCTAGCCAGAGAGGACAGATGGTTTGAGAGAGGGGTAAAAGAAGCCATTCATGTCAAACTAGAACGGCCATCTTTGAACAGAGGAGGGGGCCTCAGACACCACTTATCTCCCACTTACAACGCAGTTCTTAGAGCCCTCCCAAGGAGGTGCAGCCATCTGTCCCACCTGCAGTCAGGTGACCCCCAACCACCCTCCTAGAGGGCTGGGAGGGGTAACGACCGCCCATCAAAGGCTAACGACTCCTAACGAGTCTATTGGTTTCGGGTCTTTGTCCACTTGTTTTTGCCACCACCCTCCTGGTGGATAAATATCTGGTACTCCCCACCAGGCTTTCAGAACTGAAGAAGCCTCTTGGATGAGAGGTGAAACGTTTTTGACTCACACGAGGTTAGTCCAGTTGCCATAATTTATGCTTGCTTGAGACTTATCATGACCTGGATGACTGAGAACATCCACAGATTTATCCTAAATACTGTATGATTACAGCAGCCAAACCAGAGAGCCTTAATGCTGTGTTACTGGGATGCTGTACAGATGAAAAAATCTCCATTTTTGTTTTGTTCAACCCTCTGAACCACAAATCTCACAAACAGGTTTGAAAAGAATGGTATGTTTTTAAAAAGTCTACAAAGTCGCACCATTTATCAAACATAGAAACTTTAAAAACAAAAAGAATCATCTGATTTTCAACTTTCGTATGGTCCTTGAACGAATCATGTGATGTGTGTGGTTTTGTCAGAAACTTGAGCTTAAAATTGTGGTATTTCATCAACATCACTTTATTCTACATGTCTCATTTAAAAATGAAACTGTTTGCAAACATAAGATTTTGTAAAAAAAAAAAAAAAAAAAACTCTCCGATCTTTGGTGCAATGAAGCCATTAGTGACTCATCTGCTTGAGGTTCAGAGACTTAAAAGTGGATGTTTACAATACAGACATTTGTAATGACAGACACAAGGTTTCTGTGAAAATGCCCAGAAACTGCTTGGAGTTGAGATGGTTAAAATCTAAAAAATAAATTTTTATTTTCAGCAACGTATTGTCCAAAAACTTAATGAATTAGTCTGACAGTAATCTAACAGTTGAAGCTACATACATACACGAAACACAATGCAACAAAGTGACTGCTGCTTACTTGCTACTGACCATTACTGCCTCGTTCTCAGGATTTGATCTTTAATGATTTTAGGTAGAATTGCACAGTTAAAAGAGTTTTTTGGTAGGAGAAGCTAAAGTTTAATGTTAGGCTAGAATATGTCAGAAAGCAGCAGTAATAATCTGCAAATTCAAATAAAATCCACACAGCAGGTTTAAAACCAGTGGACTATCTTGTTAAGGCTGATATGTTTCAGGTAGCCTGTACGTTTATTTTTTTACAATCTATCTGCATTCATATGAGGCCAACAACAGTCAAATGAGCAGCTGGTTTGTGTGAATCTTAGACTACACAACTACACAATGTCCTTCTTCTTCATCATAATCAGCTCATATGGGTTTTGTATGGAAGCAGCTGCTTATATTTCACCAGTGGGCACCACCTTGGCTTTGTCCTTCATAAAAATGAAGAAAAAAAGAAAATATTTCAAGACATACTCCAACAGCTTGTAATTGTGCAGCACATTTTTCCCCCTCTGAAGAAACCTAAATTGAATTTTACAAACAAGCACATGGGCAAACATGCATCTGGACACTGACGAACTAATCTACCATGCATAATAACCAAGAAATTTACATGCTAATAGCAACTGAAAACGACTCATTACATTTACATTATGATTTTGGCATTTGTCCAGAAGGAAGCAGCGGAACGAGTTTAAACGCCTGGATTACAACCATCACAGGCAATCAGCGGTATGGGGTGAATTATCAAAGCCACTGTCTCCACTCACAGCAAACAAACTCATACGATTTAATTCCTCAATTCTCCAGTGACATTAAACGTCTATGGCAAACCAATTCATTGAAGTGAATGCTGGTATGAATAAAACATGACTCAGCCTCTTTGTGAGTTAATAGATTCAAATGGAGTTAATAAACTAGCCACTGCTCCTCTGAAGCATTTATGGACATTTACTGTGGTGATGATTGTTTATATTTTAATGTGACAGTTTTAAAGGTGGTGTTGATGGAACAGTAAGGGTGTTTGCATGGTTCTACCCATCATAGCTATGTTTAGGAGCTTGCATTTTTACAAACACAAGCATCTGTGTTTGTGTTTTAAAAGCAACATATTTTATGTGTGTGCATGTAACTGCAGTTTCCCTTCATGTTCTTGTGTTTTCTGTAGCTAAATTCAGGTATATAGCAGTAACGTGTGGAGTAGTCCACCCAAAGTTTTGCAAGAAAATGTCTGTTGTGTGTGAGTGTGTTCAGCGGTGATATGGTATCTCTAACTGCCATCTATCACCAAGAAAATCACACTACCATTCACTGACCGGCTTGGGATAATGGACTCATTACACTTTAGTATTAGCCCAGAGGTTTGAGTGAATAACTGGGATAATTTAGTCGTTAAGAGGTAGGGTTGGGGTTTAGGAGGCAATCAGGAATGTATTTAAGTATTTAAAGCTGGGGGCTTTTTCAGACATAAGAAGGTGTCTGGTCAGTCAGTCTGATTACATTTTACCAATGAGAAGAAATCTCTCCAACACTGACGGGACCTCACTCGCTGACAAGCAAACAGTTCTTAAATGTCCCATATGGTGAAAATACATCTTTATTGTGTCCTGTATGTTTTGTAAACTTGAAGGTGTAAAATTAAAGCTGCAGAAAAAGAAAAGTCTTACTACTTCCATTCCTCTAGCCCTAACATAACTATTATTTAACCATTTTATCAAGCGATTACATAGAAACTGAACAGTCAGTACTTGTTTTTGTATAAGAAATTCATTGAACTGCTACAGTCAAGCTAATGAATCAATATTAGCCTAATTCAAACTTTTCATAATCCTGCTTCTGCTAACTCTACAATGTCTTAAAGCGCATCAAATGTTGGCTGCAAGAGTGAACATAAGAATCTTTATGCAGTACCAGCATCTAAGAAATTGAAGATTCAGTAGATTACTTGCAGGGTTTCCTCTACATTCGTTCTAGCGGCGCTAAAATCCCTGCGCCGCTCCTTTACCACTCTTTTTTTGTGTGTGTGTGGTGGCGGTGTGGTTCCGGGGGGGGGGGGGGAAATAGGAAATGCCTTAGTGTTAGCATGTTTTGAATCTAATGTGGAAGCAATTGTAAAGCTAAGAGACATTCAGAAATGGTGGAAACTTCCATTTTAAACCAATTCTGAAGAACTGGTGGGTTACTGTGCAACCTATACTCAGCAGCTGTTTACATCTGTTTGCTTCTCTTCCGCTCTCTGTGCTCACTGATACCATATTTTAATACAACCAAATTCAAAATAAAGCTGTTGTCATGTACATATTTTTCTGTTTGTGTTGTCACACAATCCAACGAGTCTGAAATAGTGACCGAAACGGAGTCCATTAAGATTGCATGTTAACCTGCTCTCACTTCAGAGATATTCCCAGGCTTCTATTCTGCATCGCTAATCTATTACTCTTATAGTTGCAACATTGCCTGATAAACTCACCATACACACGAAATAAAATAAAATGCTGTGCGGTGAATCTGATGATATTTCCATATAAAATAATTTTTTGGAACAATACTTCAGGGTTTGTTTCCAATCATACTGCAGCTTACCACAGCAGAGTGGCACAGTGGAAACATGCTGAGCCCACAACCCAGAGGTTGATGGATCAAAACCATCCTCTGTTAACAGCTGTTTCTTGGCATTGGTTCCCTTCTAAAGAAGTTGTTTTGTCAATCTGTGTTGATTCAAGCTAATGTTTATATAGGGCACATTGTTTCCTTGTAATGAAATTCTTTGTAGGTTAACTAAACTTGTCATAAAAAAAGCCCCAGTGGCCTAATGGAAAAGCACTGGCCTCCTAAGCCAGGGGTTGCGGGTTTAAGTCCCATCTGGGGTGTGGGTAACTTTTTGAGTCCAGATATAAGCAGGTTGGAAACTTTCTGGTTGCCCTTAAGTCCCATCTGGGGTGTGTTATAGTCCCTGCAACTGGGGTATCCATAGACACTTTTATAAAGTAGATGGGGAACACAGACTTTTTGGCTCGTTATATTAAGATTGTGCCATTTGACTAAATGAGGCAATTTGTGCAAAGACAGACGTGGCCAAAATAGCGCCCTGCCAACTTTGCTAACAGTGCTATTGGTGTGTTTTTCACATAAATGTAAACACTATATTGAGGAAGAAAAGCATCCTAATAAGTCCACACATATGATTCCCCCTACTCTTGACAGCACTTTAATTGTGTTTCTAGACTGAGAAACTTTGGAGACCACAAAATTCATGTAGGCTGTCAGGCTTTGAAAATGAAAGTCAGTATTTTTGGTCTGCCTCAATGATAGATAGGTTAGTAATGCAACTGGTGTTTGTACTTTAGATGTTACAACTTCCATATGTTTTGCATCTGCTTTGTCTCCTCCTCCCTTTGTTTTTCTTTGTCTCTTTATCGCTGCCAGTGACCTCAGTGTCCACTGTGTTATTCAGCCAGCATTAGCATTGTTGCTTCATTGCAATCATTGCTTTTGTCTCATGGCGCCAGTGTCTTCAGTGTTTTGCATTACTGTTTGCTCCCTGCTGCTGTATGTTCATCTTTACACTGACTAAACTGCCCAAGCCTAAAGGATGAGACATTGTCCTAAGTCAGGGATTATAGTTTATAACAGCAGAGTGGTGCAGTTGAAGAGTGCTGGGCCCCGTAACACAAAGGTTGATGGATCGAAACCACTGCACTACTAGCATCTTTGTCTTGGTGGTGGCAATATGAGACATTGTTGTGGTTTTAAAAGCTACCCCAGCAATTTCGCATCACAGATCCACAAAGAACAAACATTATATATTCCAAGTTTGAATCCTGATCATGTTTTATCTCCAAACATTGCTTAATTATGTTTTAATTATCTTTCATGTAAGCATAGCCCCCAGGAACTATAGGTGGTTTATAAACTTAACTTAGCCCAGGTTTAACACAGTAGTCTTATGAAAGAGGGGTTTGACATGTCATTTGACTCTTCTTTCACACAAACTTCAGCCAAGAGAAACAGGTTGGTATAACAGAGAACTACGAAGAATGCAAAAATGTATTACGGTATAAAGCACTGTTACTGCAACGGATGAAAGAGAGGAATGCTGGAAGAAAATGGTTAATTGTGCAAGTTAATATATTTTATTTACCACTCAGTGCGCTCTCAACATAGCTGATTGTTTGTAGCATGGCATAGTTACACATTAGAGCTCCTAAATTTTAAATTTCTTACATTTAAACATCATATTGAAGAAGTACATTTAGGTCTGACACTGTCCTCTAATGAAGGATCACTTTAGTTTTTGGTCAAATCAAAGTAAAAACAATGTTATCAGTTGCTTATGTTCTATGATAGTCACAAATAGACGAATATGTTCTAATAACTGTGTTAACAGCAGCACAACATGGTCCTGGCAGCAAATAAGAAGCAAGCAGAAAGACTTATTTATGCATTTCTGGATCACCAACAGACTGCATGAAGGTTCCCATAGCAACACAACACATGTAGTTTGTGCAACTGTAACTGCATGGCTTCATTCACTGGGATTATTAACATACAGCCCAACAGATATGATGTATTCCTTCAGTTGATAGTCTGTATCAATCATAGAGAATATTGAAAGAATCAATGAAAAGGTGGAGCATCTTACAACAGATTTAAATCCCAAACTCTGAACAAAACCTCCTCTGCAGCATCAGTTACTTTGTGACATTGAAAACTCTTATTTTCGGCTCAACATACCTCGCTAGTAAACCACTGATGTGTAAACCAACATGCATGACTTCAAGGATCAGTCACAACATTAAAAAGACTGTCAGATGAGGTGAAACAAACATAAAAAAAATCTGACTGGTGTAAAAAAAAAACAAAAAAAAAACCCAGTTTTTATATTCATTATATCTTCTTCAAATGTCTTACTGCCAGTGGTCAGTTTGGCATTGTTGTTCTGCGGTAAAAGTCTTTGTATGTTAACAAAACCATGAAAGAAAGCCCCAGTGGTTTAATGGATAAGGCGCTGGTGTCCTAAGCTCTAAATTGTGGGTTGGAGTTTGAGCTGGGGTGTGAGCTGGTCTCTAAAGCTGTTGATTTTTTTTAACTAAATTGTGCAAAGGCCTGCCAGTGCTAACCGCAGTAACAGTTGTGAAACAGAGGCATCAGAATCATCCCCCTTCCCCACTGTGTCATTGTTGGTAGCCCACCTGAACCTAGTTAGTCCGGGAGCCAGGATGGCCTACCATGCCAGGGTAAAAAGTGCCCATATCATAGGCACCATCAGTCCGATATATTATTGGATGTACATGTAGGCAGTAAAAGCCATTACTCGTTTGTCATTTGTTGTCTTGCTGCCTGGATGAGTATACTACAACGCTTCTAAACCTCACATCTGCAACTGCACGGTGTTGCGCAGGTCAGACCAAAGCAGTAGCATTTTCATCGACCGCAGCATTCAGACTTGCATCCACACTTAGTCAGCTGCTGGAAATTCTCTGCAATGGGTGAGAGCTCTGTCCAGATGATCTGCCACAGATCTCCTTGCATGGCAGGAGTCTGAGTTTCTGGTTGACATACTGTTGACTGACTCCAGATGCAGCCTGCCTGATAGGCAGCATGCTTCACATGCTGCTTCAGCGCTGCTCAGGTTGGAGGAACGGCTTTGTATGGCTTCTGCTTCTGAGCACACATGTCCAACTTCGTATCATTGACACCTTCAGCTGTGCTGGATCTGTCATTCATCATCCACTACAGGTGGGTACTAGCTGAGTTTGCTGAAGACACCGGAAGCCTCATCACAAACATCCCAGGTTTGCCAAGCAGACTTCTTCCCTTTGCCACGGACTGCTGAAACAACATTGCAGCCAGTGAAGGCATGGAAGAAGAGCATCCCTTTGCTCTTGTCTGCAAGAGTGCAACACAAGTCATGTACAAGAACCCATCTCAGCTTCTGTCCTTGGCCAAAGGCAACCCAGAACTGCTGCAGACCTAGATCCTGAAATGCCTGCAGAACACTGACTGCAATGACGACAACATCTGTGTCGTTGGCTTTGACCGTGATGACTTTGCTGCCTGCTTCTGTTGCATGCCTGGCATGCACAAAGATCTGCATGTCGGCTTCTTCATGACTGCACGGTGCCACCCCACCCAGATTGATGGTGCGATTGCTGACAGCATCTTCTTCCTTGGTCACAGTGACCACATTTGGTGTTGCTACACATGCAATGTTATCAGCCAGAAAGTTGCACAACTCAGGTTTGTTGTCGTTTTCTCTCAGGAAGTTTCACCAGTTTGAGCGAATTTTGCCCTCCCCTGTCACCATGCGTCTCACCCCACATCCTTGCTTTGATCTAGTTTCAGCTTTCAGACTAGATGGCCAGTAGCCATCAAACACAATGTCTGTTCTCCTGTACTTGGTAGAGTATGCTTGTATTGTAGGAAGGACATCGAGCATTGCATACTCTTCGATCGTCTTTGAACTCCGTTGGGGCAGACTGTTCACCAACGCTACACCATCAATGATGATGGTGAGCAATATCCTTTGTATCGAGTGAAAGCAGGTCCTGACTCTCCTCCTGGAAAGGATTGCCCATATCTTTCATGGCTTCTGATAGCTTTTCTAATTTCTCAAGGAACACTCTTTGTGCTCGTTCTGTCTCCTTATAGTAGCTGGTGTGTTCAGTACCCTCTTTGGTCCCACATGCTGCCTCATACTGCACAACCAAGTGGCTGAGTTCAGGACCAGCTATCATCTATCTTCTCAGTGCTGATGGGTCTTCAGTCACGTCGATAGATGGATGGATAGATGCATAGATAGATATTATATTATACAGCATATTAACACGTAAATTGGATTACTGATCTTAATTTTGTATAATTTGGTTAGCAGTTTCCCAAATGGTTTTATGTTTTCATCTTTTTCTGTCATAATTTTACTGCAGGAACTCTCGGTTGAATCACTGGGAAGTGTTCAGTTTTCTCCTCACAGCAGCAAATTTACTTCAATGACGGGGTGAAACGACAGTGAAATGCTTTAAATATCGAACTTGACAGTTTTTTTTTTTCAATTAGCAGTCTGCCGTGAAACTCGGAGATCAAGTCAAATCATTATGTACAGTGTCTGTGACCTGCCAAACAACCTCAGAGTCAAAGTGTTTAAGTGGAGCTGAAATCCTTTTCTAATTACAGCAATTCCACAACAACAACAACAAAAAAATCTCCTCCCTGCGTCTGAGGAAAACCTCTGCGGTGCTGAGAAGGGAAATGACCACAGTATGGAGCTCCCACAGAGAGGGAGAAAGAGCAATCACACAAACATGATGATGGACGAGAAGCCTGTCACAATCCCTATACACATCACACTTATGTTTTGTTCTTTTTTTCCAGCAGTGGGTATACTGGCCCGTTGTAGATATGAAACATACAGAAGCCTCAGCTGTTCAAAGACACGAGGATTCGCCTCAGCAGAATATACAACAAAGAGCGAAGTGGGCAGAGATCCTGGAAATGAAGCAGCTCTATTTAAGTGCATATGCAACAGCTTTTATCTCGAGCGCACAAGCACTTTTTATACACTTCACACCCCAAGCTCATTGCAACCACACATAAATATACTCAAGGACACACAAGCACATGAAGTTAGTTTGTGCTCGCAGACACACAAAGCTACTTTAGCAGCTCTTCACATTTTCACATTTCATTAGAGGTAAAATCCCACCTGGGAGAATCTGACAAGGTTGTCCTTCTTCCTTCTCTCTGTACTTTCTAGGTCATTATCGGTCTCCAGCCTTATCACATCTACTGCCTTTAGAGTTTTGGCCGGCTTATGTAAGAACGTGTAATCAGTTGGTTTCTTACTCTATGACGGCTCTGGTAAACACAATTAAAGGGAGTTAAGTTTACCTCGCTGTAACTAAAGGCCTGAATGCCTTAAAAAAATCCTTTTAATTTAAGGGGATTCGCCATAAATACAGCTAAGAGGGCCAACCATCAAATCCCCAAATCCTGTTTTAATTACAAGACGCAGATCTTTCTTTCTCATTGCTTTCGACCGTCACGTTTCTTATACTCAAACACACAACATGGGTCAAAGTGTTAAGTCCTGATCTGTTTGGCACACATGCATCAAGTTGAAATCCTTGTGTTCACCAGTGAGGCAAACCCCACCCCACTGCTGCTGCTCCCACAAGGTTAAAACAAACTATCACCAGCTGATAACGCCAATTCAACCATGCATCAACCTGTTAATAGCGCTTCTGCTCAGCACAATTTCATAACTTGTGTTTATGCTGCACAGGGATGTAAAAGAGAAAGCAGGAAATACACCTTAAACCAATGCATGATGAGACTCTGTCGTCTGTCTGCAGGTTTTTTGCACTTCACTATGGCGAACAGATCGGACTTCGGCCAAAGAATAATTAATTTGGTGACAATCTGGATCTGGGATTTCTGCCATCTGATAATTATTTCTTTGTTAGCCACAACTGAAGCTAACAGACACTGACAGTTTTCCAAATCCTAAGAGGGAGGAGGGGAAGAGGAGCTGTGCTGTCAAGAAGTCAATTTATGACAGGGAGGGATGTGTTTGGGTGTGAAATTAAAATACCAAAATGTTTCAAAGATGTTGGCAAAAGATTTGATTTCTAGAGGAAAAGGGCAATAAAACGGTTTCCTAGTTACAATTCTGGTTGCTTGTATTCTGC
Source organism: Amphiprion ocellaris (assembly GCF_022539595.1). Classification (NCBI taxonomy): domain Eukaryota; kingdom Metazoa; phylum Chordata; class Actinopteri; family Pomacentridae; genus Amphiprion; species Amphiprion ocellaris. Next base: position 7,054,908 of record NC_072773.1, on the reverse strand, counting down.
TTTGGAAAGACTTGCTGTTAATATTGATTACATTGGAGCTGATATTTTCATGCCAGGAAATTTTTGCCAAAGAAAATGTGGATAAACACTAAAATGATTGCCTAAACTGTCAGGAGTAAACATCACAAAATCCTGGCTGGTCGACTGGTTCAACTCAACCTTCTGTGTTTTCAGAAGTTGTATTTGAAATATCACTTTTCTGTACATTAATAGATTATCCAGATGCACTCACTAAATAAATGGGTTCAGATGCTGTAATCTGGCTGAACTTTTGGCTTGTTTGCAACCTGTCTCATCACCTGACTGTGTTTTCTTGTGGTTTCACAGTGATGCCTCTTTGTTTGAGCAACTTTCATGAGCATAATGTAGAAACAATGGACAAAACGTACACATTGAAAGGTGGCAATTTTCCTGGACTGCATCTCTATCTATTTCAAATGCTGAATATGTAATTTAGATATAAAACTCTGAGCGTTTCTCACAGTGAGAGGAGAAAGTGACGGTGGCCGTGGGATAAAAACACACCAAAACTAAACGAATGGAAGATAATTAATTCACTGCACGTTGTTAGAACAGATGGAAAAAAGCACAAAAAGGAAGATGTACACAGGTAGATGGGTTGAAAGGCATAATTTGTCCATGCATTGCATAACTTAAGTGTGTGGGCATTAATAGAAGAAAATGAAAAATGAGAAGGAGTGCATGATTCACCTGCAAATGTAAATTCTAAAAACAAGAGATTAAAAAAAGGACGTGTTGCTTCTTACCAGAGTGTGAGAACTGCAGTCTTGGCTGAGATGCTCTCCATGCTCCCGTTAAGGTGGCCCCGAGGTGGACCAGCAGCACCGCTGTCACCGGCCAACACATCCTCCTCCTCATCACACACAGCAAGAGTTCAAACCTGCCGAACGCTGCCAGCAAAACACAGCAATCTCAACTGCAAGAAGTGTTGAACAAAAAAAAAACAACAAAAAAACACCACACAATTTGAATCCTTTTAGAGTCCAAGATGCTGAGTCCAAACACTCTTCAACAGTCCAAGTGTGTCAGCCGTGAGCGAGTCCAGACAGATCCTTGGAATAATTCACTGCTTCTTGTAAAGAGCAGCAAACACACACTTTACCGTGTGTGTGTGTGTTTGTGAGTTGATATGTGGGAGATGGAGGGGAAACTGTATTCCAAGACAAAGTCGTCTCTCTGCTGCCTCCTCGCAGCTTGACAGCTCTGTTCTGCTCTGTCTCTGGTCCCAGCTCCTCTCTGCATGTGCTCTCTCTCTCTCTCTCTCTCTCTCTCTCTCTCTCTCTCTCTCTCTCTCTCTCTCTCTCTCTCTCTCTCTCTCTCTCTCTCTCTCTCTCTCTCTCTCTCTCTCTCTCTCTCTCTCTCTCTCTCTCTCTCTCTCTCTCTCTCTCTCTCTCTCTCTCTCTCTCTCTCTCTCTCTCTCTCTCTCTCTCTCTCTCTCTCTCTCTGCATCTCTATGTCTCTCGCTCTCACTCTCTCTCTGGAAGGCGGAGGGATAAAGATCCCAGATCCTTGTGGCCACCCTGCAAACACACACACATAAATGCACTCGCCTGTTCACCGGGTAAACCAAGTGAAGTAATGAGGGAGACAATCATCTTTTCAAGTTAATTCACACCTCTCTCACTCCCTCTTTACTCATTCTCTCATTTTCTTTCTTGCACTTGAGCTTTAGAAAGGAAAGCAAGTATATTTGTTTAGCACCTTTACAGCACAAGTGTTAAATAAAGAAAATCAACATAAGCTCATGTAGACAACAAAAAGAGAGAAAGCGAAGCAACAGTAGATCCAGAGATCAAAAGTAACAAGAACATACAGAATAAAAAACAAGATTATAAAGCATGTAAAGCAATAAAACAAGACAAGTTCACAGTAAAAAAGTTGGATCAAGTCTATAAATAAGAAAAAGCTAACTAATAATAATCAGTTGGAAACTTTTCCTTCTTTCTTTCGTTGTACCAAACTCTCCTCCCTTCCACTTTCTCATTAATTTTCACTCCTTCCAACACACACAGAAACGCAGATTAGGCACAACGTTAAAACCACTGACAGGTAAAGTGAATAACACGCATATATGGTGTAAAATCTGACAAAATTTGTATACAGCTCCAAGAAAATCGAGCTAAAGTGGAGTTATCTTAATTCACACGCCTCACACTCCCTTTTTACTCCTTTTCTCCTTTACTTTGACTTCCGGCGCTGACACGAGTGGCGGCTTCTTCGTTAGCTCCATCTTTGTCAGAGTTTGTTCACCCTTAAATTTCCCTCGGGATTAATAAAGTATCTATCTATGTATCTATCTATCTATCTATCTATCTATCTATCTATCTATCTATCTATCTATCTATCTATCTATCTATCTATCTATCTATCTATCTATCTATCTATCTACTTTTTTTGCACTGGGGCTTCACAAAAAGGCACACAAAACAATAAAACAACTCAAGTTCACAGTAAAAAGTTGGATTGAGATGCAAGTCTAAAAATAAGAAAAAAAAAGACCAATAATGAACTGATCAATCCGAAACTTGTCCTTCTTTCTCACCGTACCAAATTCTCCTCCTTTCTACTTTCTCATTAATTTCCACTCCTTCCAACATACACAAATACACTAATTAGCCACAATGCTAAAACCGCTGACAGGTAAAGTGAATAACACTCATACGTGGTGTAGAAGACACAAAGTTTGCAAAAAGCTCCAAGAAAACCAAGTTAAAGTGGAAATGAGAGACACAAATAATCTTTAAATCTTAATTCACACCTCTCATACTTGTTTTATACTCCTTTCCTTTTCTTTTTTGCACTCAAGCTTTACAAAAAGGTACACAAAACAATAAAACACATGTTCACAGTAAAAAGTTGGCTCAAAGTGCAAGTCTAAAAATAAGAAAAAAAATTACCAATAATGAATTGATCAATCCAAAACTTGTCCTTCTTTCTCACTGTACCAAATTCTCCTCCTTTCTACTTTCTCATTAATTTCCACTCCTTCCAACATACACAAATACACCAATTAGCCACAATGTTAAGCCACTGACAGATAAACTGAATAACATGCATACATTCTGTAAAATACACAAAGTTTATATTGCTTTGGAGATTATAACTTCTTCAAATGTCTGTCTGCCAGTGACTTCAGCGACCAATTGTGTTGTTTAAAGCCAATGTCTATATATTTCACCCTGTCAGTCAACTGAACAGGTTAAAAAAATAATAATAATTTAAAAAAAAAAAACAAAAAAAAAAAACAAGTAGCCTAATGAATAAGGCACTGTTGCACTTGCCTATTCAGGGTTACAAGAAAATTGTAAAAAATGAGAGAGAAAAATCATTGTTTCATGTTCATTCACACCGATCACTCCCTTTTTACTCCTTCACTCCTTTTATTTTTAAAGAGTAAGGAATGGACACAGAACAACAAAACAACACAAGCTCACAGTAAAAAGTCGGATCAAGTTGCAAAAATGTGAGAAAGCTGACTAATAAGGTGCAAAGACGTGCACATGTATGAGTTTCAGCCGTTCAGTGAAACCAGGTTTTGAGAAGCATTTTTAAGATTTTATAAGATCCAAGTTTAGTTGCCCAGCAGAAAATCCTCAAAGTCAGGAGTTATGATCAGGGGATGAGCCAGGAAGTGCATTAAAAGTAATGAGTACAATCAATTGATCAATTCGAAACTTGTCCTTCTTTCTCCCCGAACTCTCTTCCTTCCTTTCCACTTTCTCATTATTTTCTCCGTTTCCACTCCTAACTAACCCAAATCCGATCATTAAAGCCTTTCTGCCTTCTTCCTTCGCTCTGTTATTTTCATTAGATACTGGCTACAGCAGCACAGGCTGAATTTTTCACAAGCTCAAGTTGAATCACAGGCTAGCGGGGACAATTTATTCATTCTCTGGGATAAATAATGAATTTAGGTTGCGTGCAAATGAACAAGTATATGCTCCCTCCGAGGATTTTCTGATTCGTAAATGATTTATCCTCCACGCTTGTTTGCTGTTGTATAATTAGTGCAGGTTTTTTAAATGACCCAGCAGTTTAATTAGATGATTAGACGTCCTCTAACCTGGTGTTTACATGACCGCATACGGCTTTCAATTGACTGAAGGCAAATCTGGTCAAACCTGCTTGTTAATTATCTAATTAGTGACGAGAAGGAAAAAGTGTCTCCGAGGTTTTACACACTTCCTGTGGTATAACTGTGAGCTGCTGACCTTGAGTGAGATGCTACTAAAGCTTCATGTCTTGATAATTAACATTAAATCATTCTGTTGACAGTATTGGAGGGAAAAAAAACCTTCACTGCAGCTCAGTGGAGCTCAATAATCCCCTTAAGGTGGTGTAGTTTTGCATGAGCAGCACATCCATTATTTTGCAACAGTAGAGCTACTAGTGGTTATAGAAGTCACTGTCTAGCTGTCATAGCTGCAGTACAGCTGTGACTGTTCACAGATTTCTTTACTTTTTTGGTACTGTTATCACTGCAGACACTAACTTTAGATGACAGAAAACACGCTAATCCTATGCAGTAGAGAAATCTGAGTTCAAAACTGCAGATGTAAATGTTCAAATCACTTGTGTTTTATCAGTTGGCAATAAGAAAATTGCAAAATGGGCTTCAAAAATTCTATTTTGATGTAGATTAATCTGATATTTTATGTGTCAAATATCCAGAAATGCCAATATTGGAATTATTTAGGTAATCCTAAGAGCTTTGGTAAAAACTGGACTTCTCTTTTTTGTTTTTGAAGATGTTTCAACTGTCATGTAAGAGGATTACCATGACCTGGATGGCTGAAAATCTACCCAGAAAATTTTCCAGGTTCTACAAAATGTACTGTTTGCTTTGTTCTTGCACAAAACAGGCTGTGGCAATTCTACAAATTCGGAAAAACTGACTGTAAAGTACAAAAGTTTGGCATGACGTGATATTTTTTGGCATTTTGCAATAACACTACTGCAATAATAAAGCAGGAAACACTTAAACATATGAGTCAGTGAGTCACCATTTGTCGCCTTTTTTGCTGTACTCAGCTGCTAACTAAGAATTGCGAGTTGTGAAGTCTCTAATCAAGCTTGCACTTTACCCGTTAGGACTGTTCCACACATCAGCTCCTAACAGTAAGATAGAGGCTCTTCTTCAGGAGGTCCATCTTGCTGAAGTTTCAGTTTGCATCACATCTGAGAAGAAAAGATGGAAAAGACAAGAATCTTACACCAAGAACAGTGCTGCCAGTGTAAAAACTCCAAATGTAACATCCACCTTTGTCACTTAAAGCTCCTGCTTCAAGTATTACACTGGGAACTCCTAAACCTGCCACTCAGACAGAATAATTAAAGGCTTGTTGCCAATATTACCTGATCAGTCGGCTTGTTAATTACAACTAACGACCCACCACTTAGCTCAAACAAAAAGCCTCTGATTTCTCTTTGACATGTGACGTCAATTTGTCAATTAGCATCTGAGCTCCTGTTGTTCAGGCAATTGCTACTCGTCTCAGATCTCACCGTTGCTATTCTCTAAAAACTGCACACGCACCTCCATTTACTCACGCAAATTCCTGGGGTTTGATGAAGTGAGTGTGAATGCAGCAGTTAATGAGCGCTAATTGTCATCATGTTGTTCTGTTTGTTTTATGCTGCCTTTTAAAGCTGACATGAACAATAATGTCACTAATTCACAGCGTACATGGTAATAATGGCTGACAAACTAATGTAAGTGATATAAAGACAAACAAACCTTGGAATTTTTAAATTATTGTGGTCTTTTAGTGTAAATAATTATGGAAAGAATAAGCCTCTGTCTAGAAAACAGATGACATAGAGCACAAGAAAAAATATATATTACTGAAAAGGTTTTCTTAATTTATGTATAACAAGTTAGATTCATAATTGATCATGAGCTTGAACCATTTCTCCAAACTTGAGTCACTAAAAATTTCATATTATAGGTCAATGTAAAAAACAGGCCTTATTTTGTTGGAGCTGAGAGTGATATAAACATATTTCCTTTGTCTCTTACACAGCAATATATAAACAGCTAAAGTTGTACTATACTTGCCCTATAATATTGAATCCTGTTTTACAGAGACCTAACAAGGGAAAAAGCCCAACGGAATTTTAATCTTTTTGGATAGAATCTAATAAATAGGACTCCAGTGTTTGTTTGTTTTTAAATATCATAAGACAATCTGTCCACAATATCGGAAACATGTTTGGCTCTATAAGAAATTTTCACAGTTCTATTGGAATTTTTTTTTTCTATTCAAATTTTCACAATCCTATAGGAACTACACATCATTGCATCTTATATTTTTGGTAAAATTAACTATATAATAATTACCGGTACACTTTTCTTTTTCAAAAATTCACTTATTTCTACCACAGCATCAAAGCACTGACTATATTATGTCTCATCCAATTCTGCACATTTAGAAAATTCTTCAAATTCACAAATCACACTTAAGGCTATAAAAAAAACTACAGCATATATATTTTTAAGTGATCACAATATGTCTACAATAAAAAAATAGATTTTCACAATAAAACTCTCTCTGACACACACAGATGTCAACAGATAAACTTCTCTAAGATCTTTTATATAGATCCAAAAAAACATGGCATTTATTAAACATTAATTAATTCATATGTTTAGAAAGACATTTGTCACAGAGTGCAAAATTACGAATGTACTTGCATATTTACAATAATAATAACAGAAATACGCTCATGTTGATACTAGTTTGAGTTACATAAAAGTGGATGCATCACTGTAAGCTGAAATCCACCATCTGACTCAATATTGTTCGGTTGCAATGGCACATAACACATATTTCTATTGTACTGTCTCATGTAAATAACATTTTAGACAAGAATTTGGCAGCTATTGGTATTTCTGTTTGTACAACAGCCCTTATACTTGACAGACCTAGCTAACTTGGTGTAAAAGAACTAAATATAAAACACTAGGTTATTTGATTTGTTTTTTGTGATTTCCACATTTGATTTTAAGACACAAATAAAGCCATTTGTTGGCTCAACAGCGTGGCTGCTGTGTATATGTCTTCCTCTATAATTGTTAGATGTTTAAGCAACTTAATCCTTTAAAAGAAAGTAAATAAAACAGTCATTAGTGGGCTGACGGTTGTTAACTGTAAATGCTAGCTAGGACAGCTTCGTATACTATACAATTTCTTGTTTCTAACGGCTTAATGAGACATTAGGTGTCTCCAAAATTGCCTAAAGTGAAAACAAAAACAGTGTCCGTACCGAAAGTAGCTGTGAGTTGTGTCTATCACTTTAAATGCCACCTTTCCTCCCACAGGTAGAACTGTGCTGCCATCTTACGTTTCTTCCTGCCGTTTACCTGACCATCTAAGTCTCGCGTTGTGCAAATCTCGCGAGATTTGAGTATGTAGAACCGCACTGTGAACGAGTACATTTTTTAAAATGCAAATTTATATATGCAGGGCCGGAAAAACAGACAACAAACAACTGTTATATTATCTATAAATGGCCTTTTCAATTTAATTCAATACCGTTGTCTTGTAATGACATATTTTCACAGCTAGAGGTCAGTGTCGGATTATGTAAATTCAATATAAAGCAGCAGAGAGATGGGAAACACTAAATTCAATACAGGCTGTAGTGTTTTTAAAGGCATTTTTAAAATAAAACAAAGTAAAATAAAAATCATCAACTGCATGTGTAAGTAATATTTATTCAGATATATACATATTTAAGTGATATCCAACCCGAACCAGGTTCATTATTATTCTTTTGTTGGTTTTGTTTTTGTTTGTTCCTGGGCAATATTCTTTAAAAAAAAAAAAAAAAAAAAAAAAAAAAATTAAAAAGTTAACCTAAATGGTTCTGGTCAGCCTGGAGCTGCAGTAAAGTTTGAATTTACGGCAGGTCCTCATTTTATTTTTTATTTTTTGTAACATTATTCTGTGATCATACCTAAATAGTGACTTTATTGTAAGTTAATCAGACGTTAATGCTATGTTTTTTTTAATCCTGTGCTATTAATTTTCTAATATAATATAAAAAAATGTATATATTATAGGTCAATACTGTATAATCATTCAGAGGGAATGTATTTTTTAAAAGTCTAATTTATCTGTTGTGATACTTTCGTCTGTTTCTAAAACTTGCCAGTGAAGTTGAACCTCAGAGGACAGTTTGAATTTAAATTCAGAGTGGTAGAGTTAATGACAGGGTGGAGCGTTTCAGTGGGAGTGGGTTTGACCGTTCTGCGCGCTCCCGTTGTGATGTGTTGGAACCTTTTGTGCGGGGGCGCGGACGGCAGGAGCGCGCACGGAGGAAAAAACAGTAGTGAATTTAAAGTACGAATAAAATGAAAAATGAATACACAGTTGCTGAGTAACAACACAAAAATCCAATAGTTCGTTAATGAATTATTTTTTAAAAATATTTTTATTTATTTAAATCAAATGTTCCGTGCTGACTAACTGCTGTCCCAGAGGCAGATTGGGTCACTGGGCGTTGGTGTGTCGCTGCGTCTCAGGTTTCTAAAAATAAAACTTTGGGAAACAACAAAACAGGTGGGTGTACTGATGACTCACAGTCATGGGGCAATCCTCCGTCCGGAGTCATAACAAAAACTACACCCAGACTCACCGAGGACCGAGCAGCCGTCCTACCGGTCCACGGTCAGTCCGAAGATCGTCTATTGCACCGATAAGCAGCACAGCAGTGGAGGTGACCCGTCAATATTATGCAGCCGCTGCAGACCTTCATCCTCAGGAATTTCTTAAGAATAGTTCGGTAAAGTGGCGTTAATGTGGAGCATGTCTTCCTGGAAAACATATGAAATACATATATTTTCAAAAAATGGTGGTTTGCCAAGACAGGTTTTTAAGCGGAACTTCTGCTTTGATCGATTTGATCAAGCAGCTGCAGCTGATCCAGAACACTGCTGTCAGAGTCCTAACTAATACCAGGAAACTGGACCACATTACACCAGTCCTCACATCAGTACACTGGCTTCCTATTAGTCAAAGGAGAGTGTTCAAAATCTTAGTCCTGGTCTACAAAGCACTGAATGGTCTTGGACCAAAACACATCCTGGACTTATTAGCTCCATATGAAGCATCCAGCATCCATCTCAGGTCATCAGGGACAGGTTTACTGTGTGTTCCCAGAATCAAAATCAAGACCAGTGGAGCAATGTTCAGCTATTATGCTCCTCACCTGTGGAACAAACTTCCTGAACACCTGAGGTCTGCTCAAACTGCCAGCTCTTTTAAACCATATTGTTTACTGCAGCATTCTCTTAGAGGCTCAATCTATTTTCTTATCTTTTAATGCACTTTTATGATCGTAATGTCTACTTTTATGTTTTATTTTGATGATTTTAATGTATCTCTACCTTTAAATCATTTTTTCTGAATCCATTTCTTTGTCATTGTAAAGCACTTTGAATTGCCTTGTATGGATTGTGCTATACTAATAAACTTGCCTTGCCTTGATCACTTGGTTTTTGGAGGGTGTTGTGTGATAGATTTTTTTTTTCACTATTTGTGCAAGCTGGTTATAAGTAAATTTGAAGTCAAAATGAGTTTCTGTTCAGTATATAGCATGTTTTAATGCAACTAAATCGGTGCACATGCTATAAGACAAGCAATAACAAAAATATGTACAAATAGCCAGACAGGAAAAAGACCTGTCAAATCAATTTGTGGAACACATCAGATAATTATTTGTTAAAGCAGGCCAAAACAGGATTGCAACTTGTAAGTTTATATTTTAAATTAAAATAAATACATAATATTAAAATATTTAGACCATCAAGGGCAATCAAAAGCCATGGAAAAAATGTATATATAAATATTTTTCTTGAAAAGATCAATGAAAAAAGGAATGATTGTCTTAAAGAGAAATGCTGCCAATGCAAAAACACCATCTTCATTACCTACCTGCCTCGATCGTGGAACAGCAGTTGCTCTGAGGATTTTAGAGGTCTAAAGGTAGATTCAGGGAGAAGAAGCTCTAAAATTTACCCTAAGAGAACCACCAAATGACTTTATAGACAAATTAAAGAACCTACAAATCAATTCTGTATTTGACAGAGCTGTATCTGTGTATTTTTGTCCCCTTCATTAAGGATAACAAGCATTGATAGATCCAACGCTAGTCTCACCATGTGTCCATGTAAACCATCCAATACACACTGTACCGTACACATATCACACACGATGCAGCTGAATGTTATCATAAGGCTGGCATCCCTTCATGTCTCTGTCCTTTCAGAAACTTTTGAAGGATGCAGCCCTTAAACATGTGGCTGTTAGAAGGTCAATGCAACACTGAGCTTAGCTGGCAGAGCAAAACTTGTATAGATAATACAGGCAGTCATAAATGTAGGTACAAGCATACAAAGTCAGCTAACAATAGCATTCCTCAAGTTGAGAATAGTATGGTATAGCACGGCATCCTGGCATGAAATTCTACCGTTATATGGGTAAAAGCCAACATTACTATGTATAGATAATGATGCTTCCAGACAGAGGAATCATCCACTGATTAAAATGGCAGTGGCAGATTTCTCTGTATGATCAAAGGCAAAAAGTTTCATGAATTTTGATTGAATGCACCTTAAAGGAAATACATTTGCATCTTCCGATTAAGATAAGTCTGCTTATCTATAGCAACATTGTAAATAAGCCTCAGCTGATGTTGCATAATGAATTTTAGAGAAATTGACCACAAGCGCAAGGTAATGGCCCAAAAATGTAAGCTACTATAGCTCAGTTTTAATAATATTTGGGTTCTGTTGAATGCAAACCACTAACTGTTGTTTTGTTGTAATCCTAGGATCTTCAGTAAACATAAACTGGAGTTTTGTTTTTGGTCCTTGAAGATATTTAATGTGTCTTCCCAGAGGCTTCCCCAGTTCCACTCAGCAGTCCATCAACAACCCAAGACTCACATGTTTTGAAATGTTTGTAGTTTTTAAACTGCCTGGTGAGGTCATGACCTCAAGACTCCATCATAAGTATCTGATAAGTGGTGCTGTCGTTGTTTAGAGATGGCTTCTTTTACTTTAACGTCCAGACTGTGAACAGTATTATCCTCAAGACAGTGTTGTGAAGTGAGTGAGTCTCCAATTCATGCTTTGTGTGTCTATGTGTGCAGACAAATGTGAAATTTGAAAGAAGAGAATGAATACACATGCAGTTCTATTAATACATGAGGTAGACTGGATATAGCAGCCGGTTACATATTACAATATGTAGCACCATGTTATTGTGATTATTCTTGAGATGTGATGATCACAGCAGATGGACACAATTCAGGATTTCTGGAGAATTCATGACTTCCTGCTGTGTTTGGGCTCTGTTGAAAGAAAGCATGTACAAATCAAAGCACCTTCAAAGTTGTCTATTTCAGTTATAACTCTTTAAATGATGGACGACAAAATTTGGATGACGTACAATGTCTTCTCGAAACAGGTATTTGTTTTGAGCACCATTCGTTTTCCTTACATAAAACGTCAATGCTACTGCAGTGAGGAAAGTCACAAAGTTTTGGCTTCAGACCGTCATAGATTTGGGTGGATGATGAAATTTACACCACAAACACCATTGCTGATGCAGACATAGATAGCATGAACTGATCTTTAACCTTCAAATGCAGGTAAATTGCTGAGTTTTATCCTAAGGGGCTGGTTTTCCTGTGATGTACCAAGACTTGAGAGAGGAATGAAGGAAGTCATCTATATTAAACTAGAACATCCATCTCTAAACTCCATTGATCAAGTACTTAAGATGTCGTCTTGAGATCACCTTCCTCAAAGTTTCAGCACCACCGAAGACCTTCGACTTACCCCTAACCAGGCAGTTTCACAACCATTCAAACCTCAAAACATGTGAGTCTTGGGTTGTTATTGGACTGGTATCATGTGATGTGGGGATCACAGCACATGTCTGGGATTACCCACCACTCAGTTAGAATTGCGAGATGAAAAGTCTTTAAGAAACAAAAAGAGAAGTCCAATTACTTTTCACTGAAGCTTTTATGATTTCATAACCCTAAAACAACAGTAAATGGTTTAAATTAAACCAATCCAACATTCTGCCAAGCTCTGATGGTAACTGGCAACTAAACATTGAAAACATCCACACTATATGGTGAGCCAGTAAAAACTTTGCGCAGGACTCTATATAAATAAACAATGAAGAAATTCAACATTTTTAAAACAATAAACAGGCAATTGGGCCATTAGCCACATGATTTAGGGGTGACAACATTTATCAGGGATTCCCCGGCAGTCAATAAAAACTGAAGAATCCTCATTAATGAAGAAGTGAAACCTCTTTAACAACACAACAGGGAAGTTAAGTTGCTTTGTCTGTTGAAGCTCTTTGGAGAAAATCACAGTGTTGATGTCATTTAGTTCAGTTTTTTTCTTTTGTTCCTGTGCTTTGTATGAAGGTACATTGTATTAGTCTATTAAAGCTAAGATAAGATAAGATAAGATAAGATAAGATAAGATAAGATAAGATAAGATAAGATAAGATAAGATAAGATAAGATAAGATAAGATAAGATAAGATAAAATCTAGAAGGAAATTTTTGTGCCAGATATAGCTCAGTAAATAAAAAAAAGAAATAACGTAAGAAATGTGGTGCCTAAAAGGTAAAAGTAATAACATTTAAGTACAATAATTTACTGAAATAAAATAAGCTAAAATAAGTCTGGAATAGAACAGTAAAAGGTAATGCTGGAAATTATAATAATAATAATAATTAAAATAATATTCAAATAATATCCAAATAATAATGAAAAAATTTTATATTGCACCTGAAAAATAAAAAATATGCGTTATTGCATTTTTATTTTTTGTTCCGTTGTACGTTTTTGTAATTCTTATGCTTCTTTATCTCTATCCAGCTGCTGTAACGTGTGAATTTTGCACATATTGCATTCTAATGAAGCTGAAAATGGCAAGTTGCTTAAATCCTATTAGCCAGAAATCTCATGTTTTAGGCTTTTCAGGAGGACATCTTTCTGCTTAAGCTGCCGCTAGATGCAAAGTCGCGGCATCATGTCTGTTTGCACTGAAAACATCGTGGTGTCTTGGAAAAGCAGCAGAGTGAGAGCTCCTTCCTCTTCCCTGCTCCACTGCAGATAATAGGCTCTTGTGTAACCCGCCCCCGCTCCTTGTTTCCGGCCTCCCATTGGACGGCTCCTCTCGGCTCCCTCTCTTCCCATTGGACGGTCCGGGCGGGCAATGAGCTCATATTGGTTAAAAATAGTTGGGCTCGCTGGAGTCTAAAAATAGAGGCGTATATAAAGCCGGCGGTGGCGCGACGGTGTGTGCTAGTCCTGCATGGCCGGTCGACGGTGCAGCGCCCTCCCTGCAGCTCATTTCTCCACAAGTGTTGCACCAGAGACGGCGGTTTGTCTTACATGATGCCCGGCCACCGGCTCTGGGTGGAGCAGGCAGTGACGAGCTTCCTTCCTTCCTTCTTTCACTCTCGGGTTTCTGTTCTCAGTGTCTCTCTGGAGAAAAAAAAAGACACAAGCAGAGGTGTTAAAACGAGTAATGCAAACGCCATAATGAGTCTGTTAGTCATTGCTATTATATCTGTGTGGATGCTGTGGTTCATACACGTTGTTTTTCCTGCAGTTTTCACGCTTTTCACTGCAAAAAGCATTTGTTTGCAAGGTTTTCTGACACCATTTCTGAAAGAATTGGGCAATATGACATTAAGAATGTGTCATGATAGCAATAATTAACCTATTTATCATTAAAAATGTTCTATTTTTAAGAAATTCCATGAGAAAATGTTGAATTTAACCACTTTATGTTGAATTTAAGGGCTTATGACTGTTTATCAGGATGCATAGCTATGATGTGGAAATAGCAATATTGCAAAGCATCTGTTTGCAAGGTTTTCTGACACCATTTCTATAAGATTTAGGCAGTATCAAATGAGAAATGTATCACAAGAACAATGATTAGCTTCTTTATCATTTTAAATTTCTTATTTTTAATAAATCCCATGAAAAAAATGTTGAATTCAACAACCTAACATTGAATTTAAACATTTAACACTTAATGACAAGGATGCACAATTCAGTTTTATTGATGTTACAAAACAATACACCTAAGAAAACTTGCATTGTTACTGCAGCAAAAGGAATAGTGCAAACATTTTGGAAATATCAGTATAGAAATAAACCAAAAACAAGCGTAAATAGTAGTTCAGATCACAATATTGCAAAGCATCCATTTGCAAGGTTTGCATGACACCATTTCTCTAAGAATTAGGCAATATGACATCAAAAGTGTATCACAATAACAATAATTGGCCTCTTTATCATTTAAAATTTCCTATTTTTAATAAATCCCATGAGAAAATTTTTAATTTAACAACCTTACATTAAATTTAAATATTTAACTCCTTTTGAGTTTTAGTTTAGTTTTATTGATACAACAAGCTTAAGGGAACTTGCATTGTTACTGCAGCAAAAGGGATAGTGCAAACATTCTGGAAATATTAGCAGAAAATATACTAGTTCAGATTGTCCAAGTTCATCTTAATGTGGAAATGCCAATACTGCAAAGCACCTGTTTGCAAGATTGTCAGGCAACATTTCCATCGAGGTTCAGACATAGCTGAAAAATGTATCACGATAACATGTTTCAGATCACAAATTTACCTATTTATCATTTTTAATTTCCTATTTCAAAGAAAGATCAGGAAAAAATGTTCAATGGAACCACCCTGCATTGAATTTAAGCATTTGGGACTACTAATAATGGTGCATAATTCAGTTTTATTAATATTACGACACAATAAGCCTAATAAAACATTGTTGCTTCGGCAAATGGGGATTTTGCTAACATTTAAGCATTTATGCATAAGTACTACATCAGATTGTCGAAGTTCCTTTTGGATGTGAAAATAATATTGCAAAGCATCAGTTTGCAAGGTTTTCTGACAACACTACTAAAAGAATTAGGCAATATGATGATAGCAATAATAAGTCAAGCATTTTAACAATCCTATATTTTTAATAAATCCCATGAATGTACTTACATTGAATGTAAGCATCTGAGACAATTAATAAGGGTGCACAATTCAGTTTTTGTCACAGCCACAACTTAAGGCTGTGGGCTGTGGTAGTGCTTCCTGCTCTCTCTCTCTCCTAGGTGTGTATGGTGAAGCTGGCGGCAGGTGTGGTACATTTTAATCAGCGGACGAGCTGCAGGTGGGAGCTGTGTGATTGGTCTCTGGGCGTCTCCATAAAAGCAGACTGCACCCGTCATTCGGAGCTGGACCGTTGTCTAATCTCCAGTCAGTACTGAGAGTAGAACGGTCTTTGCCACCAGTCTAGAGTCTCTAGTAATTCTGTGTTCTGTGTTCAGTGAGCTGATTCCTGTCTGATGAGTTGACTGGGTTCCTTCGTCTGCTGGTTCTCCGCTCTGCCACGGATTTTGCTTCCTTCTCCGGACGAGCTCCACCTGTCGCTAGCTTTAACCTGGGAACATCGGCTTACACCTGGAAAGAGGGCCTTCTCTGGAAACACCTACCACGCTCGGATTCACAGACGCCAACTTACCAATCGCATGGTGAACACCTGGAGGGAGAGTTCTGGATGAAGTCAAACCAAAGGACTGTTCCTCAGCTCATCAGCTAAGTCTCCAAGCCCTAGTATCACCAGACTATTTGTATTGTTAATACGCCGAATTAAATAATTAGCATTCTATATTCAACTTAGTGTATTTTATGCTTTGCATAAGATAGTTTTAGTCTGGGGTTTCAGCTCATAATTACTGGTAGTCTAGGCTGGGTTAGTTTTGTATTTTCAGTTTTTCCCTACCTTGGTGTTACCATACATGGGTTAACCTTAGTTTCAGTTTTTCCATGTTCATGTAGCTATTCCTCCATACCACTAGATGGGTTTTGTTTTTTAGTTTCAGTAATAGTTTAGTTCTTCTGTGTCGAAGATTCTAGTTCTGGTTCCTGTATAAGGTTTCTTGTTGTGAATAGAGCGTTGTTAAAATGTTTACACTGGTGCTGTTTCATTTCCTGCTCCTGAGCCTTTCTGAACCTGCCGTAACAGTACGGTCCAGCCAGAATGAGCTCAGCGGGAAATGAAACCGCTGCTGGAGGGGCACCGGTGATTACTATTGACTAAGCCATCGCTAATCAAAACACCGCCTTAAGGCAACATGAGGAAATGTTTCGTAGCCTCATGAGTAGTAATACCGCGCTCTATAACCAGCTCTCTACACTATCTGAAAGGGTTACGCAATTGGCTAACCGTTCATGTACTCCTGCTCCGGTTGTGGTTCCCGCGCCAGTAGTTAGTCCCGTTCTCCCTGGCAAAGAGCCACATGTACCATTACCAGAGCATTGTAGTGGGGATTTTGGATTGTGTCAGGCGTTTTTGACCCAGGTTTCCTTGGTGTTTAGTTTACAACCATGCTCCTACAGGTCAGACAAGGCTAAAATAGCTTTTTTAATTAGTCTTTTGTCTGGTGCTGCTTGGGTTTGGGGAACCGGGGTTTGGGAACAACAAGGTCCCCTTAGTAACTCTTATGATGCATTTGTTTCTGAGATGAAGTTAATCGACCATCCTGTTCATGGCAGGGATGCTTCAGAGCGTTTGCTATCCCTCACCCAAGGATCTCGACGTGTGGCGGAAGATGCGGTGGAGTTCCGGTCTCTGGCCAACGAGACCCGGTGGAACGACAAAGCACTACGTGGAGCATTCTACAGGGGCTTTCAGGACATCCTGAAGGACGAGTTGGTCCTGAGAGAGGAGGCATCCACCCTGGACCAGTGTATTGACCTAGCTATCCACCTGGACAACCGTCTGCGAGAGCGCCGCCGTGAGAGGAAGCCAAGTGCCCTGGGAGCTCTATCTGTGGTTCCCCGAGTCTCTGACAGTCTGGTGCCTTCGCCTTCCTGAGCCAGAGCCTATGCAGTTGGGCCAGGCTAAGATATCCATTGAGGAGAAGGAGCACCGGAGAGCCTCTCGTCTATGTTTGTATTGTGGAAAGGCTGGTCACTACATCACGGTTTGTCCTCGTCGTCAGCCAAAAGATTCGGCTCCCCGGTAAGGGGGGGGATTCTGGTGAGCCGAACCTCTACTACCTCCCCTCTGCATCTGCAGCTTCAGGCCACCCTGTGTTGGAATTCTGAGACCTTGCCTGTTCCCGCATTGGTGGACTCTGGAGCCGAGGAGTATTTTCTGTATAGCAACTTAGTACAGCAGTTAGGAATTCCGTCCATCCCTCTGGATCAGCCTCTGATTGCTCAAGCTCTAAATGGAGTACAGTTAGCTCAAGTGACTCGTAAGACTTCACCTATTGATCTGATTATTGCCGGGAACCATTGTGAAAAAGTTTCTTTCTGCGTAATTGACTGTTCTGAACCTCCTGTAGTTCTAGATTATCCTTGGCTGACGCGTCATAATCCACAGCTGGACTGGAGGAAAGGAGAAAATTTTGTTTGGAGTCCCAACTGTCATCGGAGTTGTCTCCAGTCTGCGCTGACGCTGGCGGCCGTTGAAGCCGCTACACCTCCGGATCAGGTGAAATTAGACTCTGTACCTGTTCAATATCATGATCTGGCCCCTGTGTTCAGTAAGGATCGTGCTTTGTCTCTTCCCCCTCGTCGGTCTTACGATTGCGCCATTGAGTTGTGTCAGGGTGCTACACTTTCCTCTAGTCGTTTGTTTAACTTATCAAAACCTGAACGAACGGCTATAGAAAATTATATCCACGACTCTCTGGCAGCAGGTATAATTCGACCATCTTCTTCACCTCTGGGAGCCAGATTCTTTTTCGTGGACAAAAAGAATAAGACCCTTCAGCCATGTATTGATTTTAGAGGCCTTAATGAGATTACTATTAAAAACTCTTATCCCCTGCCTCTGATTAATTCCGCATTTTCCCCTTTGCAGGGTGCCCAGATCTTCACCAAGTTGGACTTGAGGAATGCATATCATTTAATTAGAATATGGGAAGTGGATGAATGGAAGACTGCTTTTAATACACCTTTGGGACATTTTGAGTACTTAGTTATGCCTTTTGGGTTACCTAATGCGCCTGCAGTTTTCCAACATCTAATTGATGATGTTGCATGATATGCTGGAAAGATTTGTGTTTGTCTACTTGGATGATATTCAGATCTTTTCCAGAGACTTGGAGGAACGTGTGAAACATGTTCGTTTGGTGTTGGAGTGGCTCTTAAACAGGCTTTTTGTGAAGGCGGAGAAATGCGAGTTCCACGTTACTACTACTCCCTTTTTGGGTTTTGTCATCTCCCCAGGTCAGATTAAGATGGACCCTGACAAGTTGTCTGTGGTATGGGACTGGCCACCCCTGCAAATCGTAAGCAATTACAACACTTCTTGGGTTTTGCCAATTTTTGCAGATTTGTAAGGAATTGTAGTAAAGTTGCTGCTCCCTTGACCTCTACTTTAAGAGTCTTTCAGTGGACTCCGGAGGTTGAATCTGCCTTTTCTGAACTGAAGAGGAGGTTTGTGTCTGCACCCATTCTGACTCGGCCTGATACCTCTCTCCAATTTATTGTAGCGGTCGATGCATCTGATACCAGGGTTGGAGCTGTTTTGTCACAACGTTCCCAGGCAGATCAAAAACTTCATCCGTGTGCCTTCGTCTCTAAGCAACTGTCTCCTGCTGAGAGGAACTACGATGGGGGGAACCGTGAGTTGTTGGCTGTTAAGATGGCTTTAGAGGAGTGGCGTTGGAGGGCTTTGAGTTACCATTTACTGTTTGGACCGACCACAAAAATTTGGAGTATATCTGTTCTGCAAAGAGACTTAGTTCTCGCCAGGCTCGCTGGATATTATTTTTTTGGTCGATTCAACTTCACTCTCACTTACAGGCCTGGGTCTCGTAATGTAAAGCCTGATGCCCTTTCTTGACAGTTTTCCATTTCTGAGGAATCTAAGACCCCTGAGCCAATCCTTCCTGGATCCTGTTTGGTGGCGTCGCTTACCTGGCAGGTGGAGGCTAAGGTTCGTCAAACACAACGCTTGTGTCCTGACCCAGGTAATGGTCCTCCAGATCATTTATTTGTACCTGACCCTGTTCGTCCTCAGGTGTTGCAGTGGGGCCACACCTCCAAGATTGGCTGGCATCTGGGATTTAGTCACACCCTGGAGATTCTGCGACAGAAGTTTTGGTGGCCCACCATGGACAAGGATGTCAGAATATGTGAAGGCCTATCCGGTTTGTTCAAGGAACAAGACGTCCAACCAATCCACCTCTGGACTCTTGCAACCGCTCCCTATTCCAAAACGTCCTTGGTCTCACATCACAGTAGATTTCGTCACGGGATTGCCTCTCTCAAGGTAAAACTACTATTATGATTGTGGACCGTTTCTCTAAGACTGCTCATTTTGTGCCCTTGGCAAAGCTCCCTTCTGTGAAAGAAACAGCAGAGGTGATGGTTAATCATGTGTTTAGACTTCATGGAATTCCAGCTGACATTGTCTCTGACAGAGGTCCTCAGTTCACTTCGGAGGTTTGGAGGTCATTTTGTGACGCATTAGGAGCAACTGTTAGTTTAACATCTGGTTATCATCCTCAGTCCAACGGCCAGACTGGGCGCACAAACCAGTCCCTGGAGGTATTCCTGCGCTGCCTGGCGTCGGAGAATCCATCTTCATGGTCTGAGAGGTTGCCATGGATTGAGTATGCCCATAACTCCATGTCCAATGCTTCGTCTGGGTTGTCGCCATTCCAGTGCTCACTAGGTTACCAACCACCTTTGTTCCCTTCTCAGGAGCAGGACATTTCCATTCCGTCTGGATGGTGAAGCTGGCGGCAGGTGTGGTACATTTTAATCAGCAGACGAGCTGCAGGTGGGAGCTGTGTGATTGGTCTCTGGGCGTCTCCATAAAAGCAGACTGTACCCGTCATTCGAAGCTGGACCGTCGTCTAATCTCCAGTCAGTACTGGGAGTAGAACGGTCTTTGCCACCAGTCTGGAATTTCTAGTAATTCTGTTTTCTGTGTTCAGTGAGCCGATTCCTGCCTGCTGAGTTCCCTGGGTTCCTTCGTCTGCTGGTTCTCCACTCTGCCACGGATTTTGCTTCCTTCTCCGGACGAGCTCCACCTGTCACTAGCTTTAACCTGGGAACATCGGCATACACCTGGAAAGAGGACCTTCTCTGGAAACACCTACCACGACCGGATTCACAGACGCCAACTTACCAATCGTATGGCGGACACCTGGAGGGAGAGTTCTGGATGAAGTCAAACCAAAGGACTTTCTCAGCTCATCAGCTAAGTCTCCAAGCCCTAGTATCACCAGACTATTTGTATTGTTAATACGTCGAATTAAATAATTAGCATTCTGTATTCAACTTGGTGTATTTTATGCTTTGCATAAGATAGTTTTAGTCTGGGGTTTCAGTTCATAACTACTGGTAGTCTAGTCTGGGTTAGTTTTGTATTTTCAGTTGTTTCCCTGCCTTGGTGTTACCATACATGGGTTAACCTTAGTTTCAGTTTTTCCATGTTCATGTAGCTATTCCTCCATACCACTAGATGGGTTTTGTTTTTTAGTTTCAGTAGTAGTTTAGTTCTTCTGAGTCAAAGATTCTAGTTCTGGTTCATGTATAAGGTTTCTTGTTGTGAATAAAGCATTGTTAGAATGTTTATGCTGGTGCTGAACCACCTTACATTGAATTTAAGCATTTGAGACTATTTATTAAGGTGCACAATTCACTTTTATTAATATTACAATCCAGCAAGTCTCAGAAAACTTGCAATGTTACAGCAGCAAAGGCGATATTGCAAACATTTTGGAAATGTTGGCAGAAAATAACAAAAAGTAGTAGTACTGCACAAGTTCATCCAGATGCGGAAATAACAATACTGCAAAGCATCTATTTGCAAGGTTTTCTGACAACATTTCTACTAGGGCTGGATAAAAGGGCTGAAAATGTACCACAATAACATGCTTCACATCGATAACTAGCCTATTTGTCTTTTTTCATATACCTATTTTTAATAAAGATCAGGAGAAAATTTTGAATTCAACCGCTTTACATTGAATTTAAACATTTAAGACTATTTATGAGGATGCACAGGTATTAATTTTAATGTTAACACAATCCAGTTTCATCTATATAGCACCAATTCACAACATATTCAATCTCAAGGCACTTCACATAGTAAGGTTAAAACTGATAAAGAGAACCCCAACAACTCTGAAGTTTTCATTGAATTCCCTTTGAATAAGCCAAACCGGGGGAAAAAACAAACTTCTTTAACAGGAGGGGGGGGGGGAACTACAGCAGAACCAGGCTCAGGGAAGGCGGCCATCTGCCTTGACTGGTTAGGGTGAGGTTAAAAGCAAAAAAGAGTAACAGATGGAGAACGCACAAACGGCACATAAGAGAACAAAAAACACACACTGAAATAGGTAAAAGTAAACAAGGATAACCAAATTATGTCTTGTTTGTTAAATCAAGAATGTGGGTAAAAACTGCAGGAGAGTAGGATGAAGCTGAGGCACTGCAACTGAGGTGAAGATTTCTCGCGGACAGTCTTGACTGGGTGTCATCGGGCAGGGACCCTGCAAACCAACATTAATTCCATCAGCCCATGTGGTGGGTGTCAACAAGACTTTAAACCAGACCAACATGGCTTGCTCTGAAACTTTATCTTTTACTATGAAAACTATTCAGCGAAATGTGTCTCTAAGAACACCTGAGGCGAGGAAAAAGCAGCAGAGTCTGTGCTCAGTTTAGATTAACAACAATTAGTTTAAAAGTTTTTCTAAAGTTTTGTGAGGCGTCAGACAACCGCCATCTATTGAAAAGGTGACGCAGTGATACCAGAATGTGTTCCAGTGACAGATACATGATGGAAAGGAACCATAAGTGTGTTGCTTTTGTGGAGGACACAGTGGTGAGGGGCCACTGAACCAGTCTTGCAAGCGCCTTGACTGGGCATAGACTGAGTTAACAAGATACCCAGGCGGCCACAGACTAGCACACCTCGGGATTCCTGCACAGAAGAGTGACAGAGGATGAAAGGGGCCCAATTTTCAAAAGATATGATTAATTCTGTATATAATTTAGGGAGAAAGCATGCATGGGGTTTGTTCTTGTAACGAAAGTTTGTGTTTTCTGAATGTGATTTCACAGATTAGATGCATTTAAGTGGAAGTCCTGAACAACCTATTGAACACTTTCTTGTTCAAGGTACATATCACAATGACTTTATCACCCTAAACTAGTTTCCATCTAGTCTTGTCAGCAATTTGAATCATTAGTTTGAGTCTAAGGAAAGCAATGTAACACATCTATCTCTTCTAAAAAGCAAACTTTCCAAACTTGATTTAGACAAATGTTATCATTTAGTAACAAATGTCAACAGACAGGTGAGATCAAAATGGCCTAAACCGGGGAACTGCTTATCAACCAGCAGCCACTGAGAGTTTCAGCCAGTTTTTAACTGTAAAGGTAAAAAGTGACCTCTTCCTGAAGAAGGTCAGCCTTCAACAAGGAGTCCTTTTCAGTCAGAGAAGCACAAGTTGACTTGTTTCCACTCACATCCACCCACTACACCTCTTAAAATCCATTGTTGGAGACCTCCTCCCACCATCCATCCTTCCATTTTCTATACCTTTTTTAAAAAAAATCCTTCATCCTTTTCCTCCTCCAACTATACCGCACAACTCCTTCATATTTAAGCTACCAGAGGTGCCTCTGGGCAAAGAAATGCAGGTTCTAATGTATATTATGTATAAGAATAAGGAAGAGAAACAATAGAGGAGATGCAGCTTTCCCTTTTTTTTTGACTTTAACTTGAGATAATTACTAATTTCCTTGCACGGAGACCAGTCAGATCGCCTGTTTTGCTTTATTTCTTAGTAGATTGAGACTTTTCAAACAATTTCACATAAAAGTTGCATCTGGTCATTTATTGTTTCGGGAATCCTGCAAATTATGATTTCTGCATTCAAATTAAAGACGATTTACCAGTATTTAGTCCATATCAGAGCTGTAAAATTCCATTTTTATTAGCTTGCTCAGACTGCAAATGATACAGTCTGTGCTGCATATAAAGCTAAATATATACTCTTGAAGAAATGCAGGTTCTAAACTATATTTTGCCTAAGAACAAAAGAAAGAAACAATAAAGGAGATACAGTTCTCAATTTTTGTTTGACTTTAACATGAGATAATTCACTTCCATGGATACAAGTCAGATTGACTGTTTTGCTTATTTTTATTAGATTATTGTGCCTTTTCCACCAATTTCACACAAAAGTTGCATCTGGTCAGTTATTGCTTTGGGAATCCTGCAAATTAGGATTTCTGTGTTCGAACTGAAGTTTATTTACCAGTATTTAGTCTATATCAGAGCTGTAAAATTTCCATTTTTTTTAGCTTGTTCAGACAGAACATGATACCGTATGTGCTGCATTTAAAGCTAAATATATACTGTATGTTCCGATATGCGAAAGGTTATGCAAAACTGACTGTACGCTCCATGTGAGGTCCATCCTGTTCGTGCATTCGGTCTTGTTTTATTCCTGGATTTTCCACTCCTCTGTGCTGCCTTATACAACTAAACTGTGCATTGCTGGGCACAGAGCAGCTCCGAACTCTCCACAGCTTCTCGATTACTCAACTCCACACAACATCCAGCATCATCCCACACAGGCTGAAAACTGCCTCACCTCGGCATCCCACGCACTCTGCAGCACAGACCTCAGTGTGAAGATGCTGGAACACTGGTTGGTTTCTGCCTTTTCACCAGCTGTAATCCTAATTTTTGGTGTATTATCTAGTTTATAATAAAACTTAGAGAATCTGTTTATTTTGGAAGTCAGATGTGGATGTTAGGAGGCCAGAAAATATGGGATATGTGGGGGCTGAAGTTGCAAGATGAATAAAAATGCAAAAGAAAAAGAACTGCAGCATTTTTACACAGATTTTTAAAGTAGGAGGACAGTTTTGATGTGTGAAGTTTCTATGTGAGGAACTAAATCCAAATTCTGCTGAGCTTGAACATCTCCAGTATACGCTGTCATGTCTGGAAGCTAATGTCGAATTTGTGCCATTTAATTTCTTCCGTTTAATGAGCTACTCGGGTGCAGCATTGTAACCTGGACACATAAAAGAACCATCGCTTCCTTCATATTACATGCATATCGATTCGACTTAAGAGCTCCTCTCTGCCCTCGAGACCACAAATGAATAGAAGCTGGGTGTTATAGAAAGTAATTTATTACACAAACCAAAGCTAGTTTACAAATACAGTTTCCAGTCATGTGCGTGTGTGTATAGTCTAGTATGAACAAACCCACATTTCATATTTACAGACTTTGCATACAGCTTTTTTTGTTTCTTTTTTCCTGTTCCTTTGTTTACTGCTTCCGATATTTTTAAAAATAATAAAAACTAGAAATAATGATTTGTACATGAAAAAGGAGACTTTCTTCCTTTTTGTTTTTTCTTCCTTTCAATCAAACAAACAGAAAAAAAAGAAAAAAAAAAGTCAGCACTTGTGGTCCTAGCGATGCTCTAGACAGGCAGCCGAGAGGCCAGCCTTTCTCCTGACTGCCTAACAACAGCATTTGGCAGGGATGATTGAGGGAGGTCGTTACAACCGAGTATAAATCATCGGAAGAAAATTCAGGTAAAGCACAAAAAGCAGGAAAAACTAAAGCAATGACACACAAGTAATTCCCTAGTCTTCCACCTCCTATTTTTATTTTTAAATACTGATAGACATGTTTGACTTTTTTCTTTTAAAAAAAAGGAAAAAAAGGAGAAAAAAGCTGGAAATAAAGTATAAGAACAACAACACAAGACTGGTTTCTGGAACAGGCTCCTCCCTGCAGACCAGGAGGAAGAACAGGAGGCTAAAAATGCCGTCAAGAGAGTCCGAATCCACCGCAAAACACACAGAAATGTCAGGAAGAGGCTGGTGGCTGATAAATCCCAATTACTGACTGGACACACATGCCATTTTTAACATCTTTTTTTTTTTTAAGAAAACACTTTAAAAACACCCTAAAATGAACAGCAGGTGGTTAATTTTCACTGCATTCGTGGTGCAGGTTTCTGTACAATATCTATCCTGACAAATCTGGCATTTTTTTAAAGGCAGGACTGGATAAAAAGGTCAAGTTTGTAGCAGCCACCAGATGGTCTAACCCAGGCACCTTTTACCTAAAAAAAAAAAAAAAAAAATTAAACTACTTTTGGTACTATATGACCTTTACACATGCCTACACACAAAATATTCATAGTCCCAAATAAGGAGGATAAGTGGTGTGCATGTAAACAAACACTCTCTTCTCCTTGTTCTTCGTCCGGGTCTAAAACCAGGGGAAGATGAGCACCAGCAGTCAGCTATGTGGACCAGGAAGGGATGGGAGCCACGGCGGTCCGTTTGGGTTTTACTATGCAGGGCAGGAAGCTGCTCAAATTCACCTGCCACTTCCACTGATTCAGTCCAGACAGTTTAAACCGCTAAAGAGCCATCGGATGTTAACCTCCTCAAGTAGACAAACCAGCAGCAGTGAAGACTAACATGTCCAGCCTGGCCACTGAGGAAGCAAACACTGCTGCGGTAAAACTGTCCACTGTTTAAATCCAATTTAATTCTAACAAAAAAAAACAGCACGAGGACAGCTTGACGTGCACACCAGCTGCAATTAATAAAGCACTTGATATCAGGTGACTGTAACAGATTATCTCAGAGAGTAGAGCTCCATGTGTTTGTAAACTCTGGATTACCCACAGTGCACCTCTCTGATAATACAACACACAAGTCCCGTGCACCTGACGGCACGTGAGTGCTCGTTTAATACGTTGGATGATTTTTAAACTAAAACGCTGATAAAACTCCAATCTACTCAAAGCACCATCAAGAGTAGTCATCGTTGCCGGTGGTTTGTCTACTAAAGTCGGATAAAAGTGAAGAACTAGGAAACACCGCCGTGGTTTGGTGTGTATTTTCTCACGTTTTGGGATTAACTTTTCCCATCCCTTCACCTGTCCCGACTCCACGCCGCCACTAGCCCTAATCCCAGGCGTGAACCTGGGGATACATAGTCCACTGGTGACCCTTTACAGTGGTACTCATTTACTGTGCTGTCTGTCAAGTCATCCAGGTAGGAAATTAAACCTTTTTTATAATGTCGTCCACACTGAAGACAGTCACCGGAAAACCCCATGAGCAACTGTGCCAGCTAGATTTTTTTTCTTTTTTTTTTTCTAAACCAATGGACCAGAATCTCCAAATAATGATTGTTATCAGTGTAAGTGGCTTGTTGAACAGACATTTTTTAGGCTGGTGTAATTTTCCCACCCTGATGGTAAACTCCTGCAGGTAAAGACCCCAACGGTTTACGGCGGTAGTCGTTCACTGTGCTCCCTCCTTCCCTCGTCCGTCCGCCCACCCAAAGCTTCCCAAACCCGAGTCCCAGGGTGAATTCAGTCCAACAAACAGCCAGTTTACAGCGGTAGTCATTTACTGCACTCCTTTTTTCTTTGTCCCCTCCCGCCCTCCCTCTCCCATCTTTAGTAATCCCTCCCGAGCCCTATCACCCAGGTACAGCGACCCGGGGCGAAAAACAGTCCAAATATGTCGGCCATTTTACAGCAGCACACATTTATTGCTCTTCTTTCCACGGCGAGCCTGCAGCGCCGCCCTGGTGGCCATCTCGAACACCTCCCGCACGCCATCCTTGGTCTTAGCGGAGCACTCCATGTAGCCGAACGCTGCGATCCGTCCGGCCATCTCCCGACCCTCCTCTGACTTCACTGGCTCCTGTCGGATGAGGGAAAAAAAATCAAGAGTTTGGTGAAGGAACAGCTCATAAATGAACTAAATCATTATAATGGCCTCAGTGGCTCAAGGCCTGAACTGTTGGCTGCTACACTCCAGAGACTCAACTGTGCAATAAAACCAATAATCCTAACCAACATGCGTATTATTAGTTCTAGTTTCACATTTACATTTTTGTACTTTTTACTAAAACTCCATTTGTATTGTAAACACCAACAGTTTTTGCTTCTGTTTTGTAAACTCCTGCATTTTCAGCATCTTATTTCTGTTCTTTGATTGGCGCACTTTGCACAATAATTGCACCTTTTTTGACCACTGTTCCCATATATTCTTCTATCTTTAAAGTAACATGTGTGAGCTACTGGATATGATGAATTTGCAAGGGGATTAAAAAAGTGTCTGTCTGTCTATAGCAGTGCATTATGAATATTTTGTACATTTAAAACCTCTACTAAACATCTGAATTTTTCTACTTACGAACAAATCCGTTCAATATTAGTATTTTTTCTGTCACTATTTCTTCAGGCATTTCATGAAAGAATCTGTGCAATACCATTAATATGTGCAATATTGTTATTTCCATACACAGATGGACAATATGAATATCCACACTTGAAAGAACTAGTATTTATCTATGTTTTTTGGTTCATTATAATTTTCCTATTGGTATTTCTTAATAATTTGCACTATTTCACTGCTATAAAAAGACACATTTCTCCACTGTGGGATTTATCAAGGCTTGTAGAATCATACTGTTGCAACACACTGAATATTTGGATCCAAATAAAAGAAGAAGGGATGTACCTGTTTCATCTTGGCCAGCTCTCGACGTGTGTGCTCGTCGTTGCGCAGGTCTTTCTTGTTTCCTACCAGGATGATGGGAACGTTTGGACAGAAGTGT
Organism: Amphiprion ocellaris; assembly: GCF_022539595.1. Lineage (NCBI taxonomy): Eukaryota > Metazoa > Chordata > Actinopteri > Pomacentridae > Amphiprion > Amphiprion ocellaris. Next base: position 7,027,154 of record NC_072773.1, on the reverse strand, counting down.
TTCACCTCTGGGGTCCACTTCTCTGGAATGTTTTCTGAGATGGAGACAGACCAGAAAGGAAAATAGATCAATAATCCTTGGACAGACATCTTCATTTTATTGTGTGTTTGTGTAGTGGTGTGTTTAGTCAAAACAAAAAATTCAATTCAAAGCCATTTTTGAAAGAGGAAGTGAGTCCTTACACCATGAATTTTTTCCCAAACTCTAAAAATGGTATCGATTACTTTTAAAACAGTAACATTTTTAGGTTACTACATGTAACACACATGGTTTATTTTTCTATGCCTCTCTCTGTACGTTTCAGTTATTCAAAAAACAAGAATTCTTAAGTAAATAATCCCACAAATTCACGGGAAAAGTAGATGTGACTTCTTCATGCTACAAGCGAAAAATCACAAACTGGAACCTTTGCAAAGAAGTAATTTATTATCACGGCACACAGGCTTATCTTTAATTTGGTCAAATCAGAGCATGTCAGCATTCTGATTAGTTGAACATGTACAAAGCAGTGTATGAAAATTTATGAGCCACTGCAAATTTACTGAGGACAGAAAAAAATAAGTAAAGAGCTTCCTTATCTTCAAAAAAATCTTTCTTGGTCAGCAACAAATGCTGCTTTGAGCAAAAACGCTTGAGGAATAGTCGCATGAAACGGTCATAAATGACAATCTTTAGTATAATAAGCCTATGTTTTACTACAATTATAACACGCTCTCGTTTAAATCTTAATTAATTCGTGGCAGTTTAATGTTCCGCCGCTTTTTATCGCCTTACTTTATGTAAAGCCATTTCCATATGACAAGAGAAGCACTGTTCATAATCATGAGAGAACAGGCATGAAGTTGTTTTACAGCATGATCGCATGCCGCTGCTAACAGGAGAGGCAAACAGACCTCAGAAATAACTTCTGATGAAAAACGGAAAAAGAAAGCTGCTGGTGGGCGGAGCACATAGAAAAGACCGAGGCGTGGTGTCATGCATGAGTATGTGGTTTGAACTCACCCAAGCTGTCGGGGCTGTCTATGGAGAAGCACATGAGGATGACGTCAGTGTCTGGATAGGAGAGAGGCCTCAGCCGGTCGTAGTCCTCCTGACCTGCCGTGTCCCAGAGAGCCAACTCCACCTAACGTCAGGAGAAAAGAGGGCGAAGAAGAGGTTTGAAAAAAACAGGGGGAAACAGGAAAGAAAAGAGAAAGAAGTTATCATGCCATGTTCGTTCTGACAACATAACCGACTTCTGTAGGTTAGCAAACAAATAAGATGATAAACAAGGGCTTCAGCAAAATTAGGACAGATTTATCTTGCTATTGCAAAACAAAAAACTGTGAAAATAAGAAGACATTTTAATTTGTAGCTCGAATATGCTAATATATTTTTGCTACCCTAAAGCGGTCCTGGATTATTAATACTGAGAGCTTCAAGCAGCTTCTGGGCATTTAAAACATTTTTTTCACTCATTCTAAATAGAACTGTTCTGCCATCATTAAAATCTGAGTTCAATTTAACTAATTTTAATTTTAATCATATAGTGTCAATTTACAACCTAAGTCATCTTACAGCACTTGGCATAAGATGAAGACCTTACAAATAGTAAAACAGAGAACCAAACAAGTCCAAAGTTTCTGTTGAATTTTATCTAAGCAAGCAATTGGTTGCAGTGGGAGGAACCAAAAACCTTCCTTTTCAGTGTGCTTTAATTTAAAGCCCTGTAAAGTTGAATTCTTTGTATTTAAATCTCAACTTAGCAGGTTTATTTATTTTATACATTTATTGATCCCTCTAGGAGTACATTTTGAACAATGCAGTTCTTTTGAAGCCTTGTAAAGTTGAATTTTCTGTATATAAATCCCAGCTTAGCAGGTTCATTTATCTATTTATTTATTTATTGATCCCCAAGAGGAAATTCTTAACAGTACAATTTTCCGAAGCCCTGTAAAGTTGAATTCACTGTATTTCAGTCACTGTAGTTCATATAAATCCCAACTTAGCAGGCATATTTATTTAATTTTATACATTAATTGATCCCCTAAGAGGAAATTCTGAAAAGAAAAGTACAATTCTTTAAAACTGTATTTAAATCTCAATTTGGCTGGTTTATTTATTTTATTTTATATACTTTACTGATCCCTTCAGAGGAAATTCTGAACAGTACAGTTTTTTGAAGCCCTGTAAAGCTGAATTTTCTGTATTTAAATCTCAATTCAGCAGGTTAATTTATTTTATTATTATACACTTATTGATCCACCAAGAGGAAATTCTGATCAATACAGAACGGTGTTTTGAAGCCCTGTAAAGCTGAACTCTTCATCTTTAAATCTCAAAGTAGCAAGTTTATTTATGTTTATTTTATATACTTTATTGATCCCACAGGAGGAAATTCTGTCCAATAACGTTAAAAATAAAAGTGGGGTAGGGGTGCCATGTCTGCCATCATTCAGCTGCCATCATACAGTTCAGACAAATATTCTAACCTCAGCCTTGTAAAGATATTGTATTGAATTCATCCCACAAATACAGGGATGTGTCAGTGCATAGGTGAACAATTGCATAACCTGCCAGCAATTTCAGCTGATAGTGGGACGAACACGAGTCATTTATTGCATGCGTCAAAGGTGCAACAGGAAAAAAAAAATCCAATACAGACTAAAGCTGTGTTTCCTCGAATGTGGGCCTTATTCTCTAACACAAAACTCGGCTGTGACATATGAGATCATCTCTCAACAGACTGCTAAAGCTAAATAAGGAAAGAAAACCAGATCAAGACATTTAGGAAAGTGTGACACTTCAGAAGTTCACCTCAGTAGCATAGGGGGTTAGAAAGCATCCTGCCAATAAAAGACTCGACGTCCCAGAATCCCATTAACCCAGAATGAGGTCAGGACTTGTGAGTTTGTGACTGATGAAGGAGGCTGGGTGCCATAGTTACCCAAAAAGGCACACACATAGGAATCAAATCGACTCAAGCCCAGATGATTTATTTTATATAAAACACATCTAGTGCAATACTTCAAAACACTTTGAGAAAGACTGTGACTAAGCTCAGCAGAGGCAGTCTGTAGGAAAAGACTGAGTAGATGACTGCTGTAATGTGAGCAAAGATGTGAAAATGAAGAACACTACAGCTTTATCAACACTTGCTCGCTTGGCCCTGAAGGTAGAATTAAAGCGCTGAGCATGATTAAGCACCCAGAGAACAAAATTAGCCCTGATACCAGCACAAACACCACTGCAGAGACTAAAAGGAGGCGGGGATGTGCTGTGACATTTAGGGCATCATATTTTATTTATTAGAAATATTCAGCTTTGAGTCATTAAGTGGCATTTGCTCACCAACAGTCACTTATCTAGGTGGGCAAACAGCTTTGAGAGGCACCACTCATACATGACATTAAACTGTCAAGACTGGTAGCAGTGTTGCTAAATCGCCGCTGCTGTCTCACCTGTTTGCCGTCCACCTCGATGTCAGCGACATAGTTCTCGAACACGGTGGGAACGTAGACTTCAGGGAACTGGTCCTTGCTGAAGACGATCAGGAGACATGTCTTCCCGCAAGCTCCATCCCCCACTATTACCAGCTTCTTACGGATGGCTGCCATCCCTGGTGGAAGACACAAAATGAAGGAAATAAAGGTTATGATCAGGGAGCTGCAAGACAACCATGACATGCAATATAACGTTCAGAGCGGCTCCTACACTGAAGCATTTCACTGCCCAAAGCCATCCGTGATCGTGACAAAGGGATGACAGTAGGATGCAAAAAAAAAAAAATTTAAAATTAAACAAAAACATCCTGTGTACAAATACAACTGATGTCATGCAGGACCTGTCAGAGAGTCTATTTTAAGCATCAAGACAAAAACAAATATGAAAGTGATGTGTGATGTTTGTGGTATGTAGTGTTGCATAGCGCAGGTGCACCATGCAACACTGTTCTTCACACACATAGCTGGAAAGCGGCTCGATCAACCTGAGGTTCGGAGCCCCTCAGGAGGTTGCGAGATGATTAATGAAATGTGAAAAAAGCAATCTCCAAGACAGAAATGTACTGGTCTTCATATGTGCGATTAATGCTTTGCTTTGAAATAAGGATAGCTTTCAGAAACTTGAGGCTTATTTAATAGGTCAGGATTCTCTCTATACTTGAGGTTTTGTTCAACAAAGAGGGTGTGGACACAATGCACAAATAAAATCACACGTACATCCTGCAAGCTTTTCGCATGGCAAGTTAAAACCCGAATGACAGGCCCAAGCAATCTAGCTACTTTATCTGCTTATTCTAACCAGTCTTTAAAAAAAAAAACCTTTCAAAACTGACATTGCAAAGAATTCAAAAAACATATACAGGTGTGTGCACGCTTGTGTGTGTGTGTGTGTGTGTGTGTGTCTGTGTGTGTGTGTGTGTGTGTGTGTGTGTGTGTGTGTGTGTGTGTGTGTGTGTGTGTGTGTGTGTGTGTAGTTGGCCAACACAAAGATAAGAAGATCACAATTGGGAAAGGGTGCAGTGTTAAGACTGTCCCCAAAATTTCAGGTTCCTGTCCTTCCTTTACACAAAAGCAAACAGGCGTCGACATAAAGGTGTCATTACAGCACAGCACCACAAGATGCGAGCTACCAGGAAGAAAAATTAAGCTTAAGTTCCATTAAGTTATGACCGCAAAACCGATCAGTGTAGGTCTAAGTACAAGCTTGCCCAACCGAGTTAAAGGAAGTTGGGGCAAATGAGTGACATTCAGTCTTGTGCTATTGGCTCAGAGGAGCTAGGATCACTCCATATTGGGGAAATAGCATTCAGTAGAATGTCATATACAGGAACTAAGTGAAAATGTGGATTTTCTACAGAGATGAACCCACAGCCATAAGAATTATTTAACATGCACTAGTGTACAAACTATAGAAAACAGTCAGAATTAAAAGGAGTTTGATCAAAACACTGAAACAGGAAAATAGCAATTTCCCTTCATACATGCTCAGAAACTGTGCTGGGTGGGGACATACAGGAACAATTCACCAAGTACACATCAAACACACCTCATTTGTCATGGTGGCACTGCCGCAGAGACGTGACTTTCACACAAGCACAGAACACGTATTGTGAGCTTACTCACTCACAACAGGGCTTCACACAGAGAGGCTAATAAATCATAACCCCAAAATTTTCCTTCCTGCCTGGTTTGAGAAGCTGCAGCAGTGTCAATCACGTTGCTGTACCCTGCTATCTCCATCACAGCGAGTCAGGTGGAGGTGTGGTGGAGGGCAAACTCCCTTCACCTCTGCTATCTCTCAATCAGCTGAGATGTGGGTTTGGCCTCTGGAGTTGTAATACAGAAATTTCCTGCATCATTTTAGGCTCCTTTAATTTGACATCAGAGGTATCAGGGTTGTTTTGGGGGAAATTAATGCGCTACTGAAATTTGTTTATCTTTAGCTAAAAACTGTAGAAGAAGATGGTCTCCGGCCACAAATAGTTTGTCTTCTTTCCTCTTGAGATGCTATTTTTCTGTCCATACAGCATTGTCAGACATTTCAAAATACACGCCGTCTACATTTTCTTCGGCTTCTGGCAGCATATTCTGTACTTTTCTGATAAAAAGCCTGCGTTTCCCTGAAGCGCAGCACATTTGGACATACTTTTCACAGTAACATGTTTCCACAGAAGACACCTGCTGGACCATGTGACAGTGTGACAACTCGCCGGGTCAATTAAAATACAGACAAAAGCACACTAATACTTCTTGTCAGTTAAAGCGGACTTCAATTTCACAGCCTTTTTTGCCTCGAGTCCCTTTGGTTCCTGACTCTGACATGCACCAAAGCCCTTTTGATGTGCTGGAAGCATCCTATAAATGGTAGATGAATACTCTAACTAGGACAGCAGTGTCAAAAAAGATCAGACCATTCCCTTTATGACTTGAGGAAAAAGCAAAAGACAAAAATGGGGGCAGCTTTAGCCTTGAGGTGGGTGCATGGTCAATGGCAGAATCATTCGACCAGTGGGTAAAACGGGTACATGCCCTCCACTTAACAAATGCCACCTCGGTGTCTGTCAGCAAGCTATTAAAGCTACTAGCGGTGCTTCACGGTCAACAGAAGTCTTGTTGTTAATAATAGTTTGTAGGTATCAATCTCAGCAGCAGACAATACATTTCCAAGATGGTATGTAAACCTTTTCCTCTCAGGAAAACACATACTAGGGGCATAATCAAGACAAAACACAACAAGGAAGAGCACAATGTGGATAACGGCACCATAACAGGAAAATACCCATTAACTATGGAGAATATTGTGTCTCTCTCAACTCTTGTGTCGAGGGATTGTATAGCAGGAAAATTAATCGACACCATTCATACAATATTAGAGCAGGGGTTGCCCAACCACAGAAGGGCAAAGGCACAGTACTAAGTGGTTTTGCAGAGTGCTCTAAGCTGACTGAATGCAAAGTGCGACTAAACATTCTCATCATTTGACATTTAGTATGTCTGCTGCACCTCTTTGCAGTTCATACAGGTAGATAAAGCTACTTGGTTTAAAATTAAACAAATCTTACTTTAGAACACCTTGAGTTGTCTGTACTGCAGTAACTGAATGGGGACTAGAGGCTTCTCAGTGCACAGCTGCTTCGCTGGCACATAATGTTGATTATGAAGTATTTAGGAAACATCGGTATATTGTAGCATCTGCTAAAGAATGCGAGGTGTTTAGAGTATATTTGCAAATTGTCCACAGCCTGCATGTGAGGTCTTAAAGGGATATCTGTAATTTTTAGCTTAAGACAACAACCTGGGACACAATTTCTCCTCTAAACTACATGAGTCTCTCAATGCACACTGGCAGCACTACCCACCACCGCAAGTAAACAAAACAATAACTTCATGTAAATACATTTAGTAAATTATTTCTTGCTATGTCACTGTTTTCATATCCTTAGTTGTGTCATGTGTTGCACACTGCAACGGAGTGCCTATGTTTTATTTGATTTTCTTTTTAAACATACTTGTTGTCTTCTGGCAGTACTGTAACTTTATTTTTTGGTGTCAACACTTCACTCATCCAGACTGAATAACTTATAAGCTAATTATTTGTCTAATTGTATATATGATATTATGACGAAAATTACCCTTGTTGAGAAACAAGCCTAAATATTTGTTTTTTGTCCTGGAAATTTAAAAGAAGAATACCAAGTATACTAGTTTAAGCCTCTGGAAAACACAAAGATATGATAAAACAGCCTACATTAAGTGCTGCATTTTTTGCAAAGAGTGTGGACAAAGGATTGCTGAGAACATTTCTTTTGCTGTCAGATTAATTAATATTCTCAAATGTTTAAAACAATGTTTTCTATGATGTGTCAGATGGCCAGCAAGGCAGCTGCTCGCTTACAGCTTTTCAGCACCAGACAGTGACAAACAAAAGAGACGATGAGTCAGAGATGACAATAAAACATTGCTTATAATTTCACCAAACAAGAACTGCCTGTTACCAACCAAGTCTGCGATCATGTTGTAAAAAAAGAACGGAAAACAAACAAAATATTGATCTGTATCTTCAGTTCACAATCCTTTTTACAATGCGTTAAGAAATTAAGCTGGATCTGCACCAAAAAGCACTGTGAAAATATTTGGAAGCACGTACATGAAAAAGGCAAGCACACCAGTACAACCATTGTAAGAAGTTAGTCCAGATCCCTAATCAGTGTTTGATCGAATGTTTGTGTAAGTGGTGTGCGACAGATGCCCATTGCCAAATTAATCAAACTTCTAACTGGATATTTTTCAGTGCCAATTACTGGATGGATGGTACAACCATTGACTCGGACAAGCAAGCTGCAACTGTAAGTCTCAACACAAAGTAACTGGAGCATAAACTTCTTAGTTAGGAAGTAAATCTAACTAATGAAGCCCATTTTACTTTACCTAGCTGCATAGAAATTCACAATTCATTCAGAGTTTCATTAGCTAAGGAAGCTAATGGACATTACACAAACATACCTCAACTGAATTAACGTTAGAATGTAGCATGGCTTGGCAATTTAAAAAAAATGTATGCTGTGTTCACATGTTAAGAGCATCATTTGTTGAATTAGTTTATACTAACCTTTAGTTAATGCTGACTAACAGGCTAGTTTTGCTAGCGACTGACAGAAACACAAACCAGAAACTGCAATTCAGTTTTACTCCACAAATAACACAACATGTTCATCCTTTCTATGTGTGCAAGTTAAGGTAACCTACATATATTCTCATCAAGCTGTCTTTCATAAATATTGGAAACACGCTGGTTTAATGTGAAAACATTTAAATAACCCAAAATTTCCTGAGAATAATTTTGAACCCTCTCTCTTGCAAATATAGTAAAAACAGCAATCAAAAGTTAAATGCAGGACACTCATACTCTTGCTTTCATTCTCTTATTGTTGTAAGATAATTCCAGACCCCTCCTGACAAAAACGGAACTGAATCACGCATCAACTCCATCAGGAAACAACCCAGAGATTTGCCCTTTTAGCTGCACTGCCCAGTCTAATACCTGCCCAATATGAACAAACACACTGTGACCTTCAGACTTCTGAGAGACCATAGAGAGCTGCCACCTTTAAACTAAGCATGAAACAGAGGTAATGGAAATAAGGACGAGCATGGGGCAAGAACTATTTCATGGTCATGCTATAATTAAACATGCATGACATGCACTGGAAGCGTCGTAACACCAAAATACAGACGACGGGAAAACCTCATGTATAGTGATGTCAAAACTGTCATTTCAGGTGCAGCAATATTTTTATATTTATATGCACTAAGGAGAGGAAAGGCAGCTTATGCAAGCTGATGGACAAAGTAACAACAAACTACATCAGATGTACTCCCCTGATCAATTATAATCCTGTCAGATAATAAGGACCAGGCTACACGTGCAAAACCACACCCCATCAGCATGTTAGCCAACAACAGACCACAGGATGAAATTAAAAGAGACAGACAACGGGTAAGGAGAGAGACGTGGATAACCCCAACAGGATCAAATTAACAGAGGGAGCAACAGGAAACACTACTGTGATAAACACTGTCAGTGGAGGAGGATGGCAGCTGGCAGCAGGGTAAACCCTCTAGTCAGTTTTGTGATTCTCTTCATCAACCAACTTTTCCAGACAGCAGTGTTTGCTACATCATATTTTACTTAGCCAGAACTGATTGCGCTCTCTTCCAAAAGCTAATTTTGGTTAGGTTTTTCAAACTCCACACAATCTTTGAACAAAGACAATGCTTCAAAGGCTTTGTCTCTCAATCAAGTCTTTTCCTTTGGACTGTTAAATAACCAGCGTAATAAATCGTGGAAGCCGTCATCCTACCAAACTCAAACAGTCAGTATTTCTGACAGCATGCCTGCTTGTCAAACCCACTCATACCCACACAAACCACTTCTTAACAAACACAAAACCATTCTGTGATGTTTTTGCTGGTCAGTTAGTGTAAAATGAAACACTATTCATGAGGCATTTTCTAACCTTGCATGATGCAGCTTTAAATGTTTTAATAAAGTGGTTGCTGTGTACTTGATGATTCATTATACTGTCCTTTAGAAAACCCCACACAGACCACACTTATACCTAAAAGCCTGAGTGTGTGTGTTTTTGGCAGGAAATTCCCCACGCACTTTTCACGGTGGAAAATTAGCCACAGCTTTAGGATGGTTAACTGACTGCTGGCTGATACATATTTCAATTTCTGACAGAAACTTAGCAGGTGCTTTTCTTCTGCCACCTGACAAGTGTTTCTGTGGGCGACAGTATTTTGAATCAGTCTCTTACTGTGAAAGGAACAGAGAATAAATAAGAAGAAAAATATCTTCATTATTGAGCATAGTTGTTATAATACTCTTAAAACTGTTGGCTAAATGCTACATTGAATCCCACCTACATGTTTTTAATGGCTGCTATAACAAGATATGGATCTTGAATTAAAGGGTGATTACTTTGATCAGAGGGGCAGGATTAAGAAAAACTTTTTGAATAATCCACTATGAAATCTTAACATCTTCAGGCTGTTCTGTTGAGAAATTTCCACTTTTTTCTAATGTGCTAAATATCACATATATGCAGCGGCTACTCATATTCAGTGCTGCATGATGTGTAAAAAACAAAACAAAAAAACAAAAAACACTTTGAAAATCAAGTTACGTAATATGCACAGTGCTATTCTAAGTTGAAATTTAAAGGAGACGATAACTGGTTAAATTTTTTCCTCTTAGCCACAACTGCCCTAAAACGTTAAGTAATTAGTTTACTGGACTGTCGAGACTCAGGATGATTAACTGACTCTGGGTGTCTTGCAGCCAATCTATAGACTGCATCTGGGAAACGGCCAGATGAGGAATAAAGACTCAACACACTAATTTTAGGTCTTGTTTGTTTGACGATGAGATGCTATCTCCGGCTACGAGGTATGAAGTTGAGGAAGTTGACTCAACAGTGTTGAGACTGACGGTAGCAAAAGCTAGTTAGCCAGCTGTCTGCAAATACCGGCTGGTGTGTAGATGAATTAGTTGGCAGACATTTAGTTTTTCCGTGTCTGTGCTTGAAGTGAGAACGCATTGATTTTATTTTTACAACATGCACACTGACAATGTCCACAGTTTTATAACCGGGGAATGTGTTCAATTTAACCTACTGTAAATCATACACAATTGTAAATTCAAAAAACTGTTTTGCTAAAAGACTTGTTGGACATCTTTTAAAAATTTATTCCTATGATAAATTCAAGTGTTTCATGCATCTTTTGGCATTTTTTTAATGGAACTGAATCATCAAGAATTAATCAAAGCAATACTTGGTTAAAATATCAATATCCAGTCATATTTATCGCTTTGCTAATTGAATCACTGGATCTTCAACTCAAGATCCATTGAAACCACCAGGATAATCATTAATGTCAACTTCAAAGCCTCAGTCAACAGATCCTTGTTAAGTAGCATGATAATTTCTGTTCCGACATACATTTCTGCATCATCAACACCAAAAGGCTTAGGTAGCTTGACTAATTATACAATTAAGCCTTTATATTGAGCAGGAATATAAAACTAATGCACAGTGCTGATAAACATCAAAAATACCCTAACATTATTACAAAAATTTAGACATTTCTTTGACACAAAATCAACAAGCAAATCCAATTGTACTTAAGCTTACATAAGTATAACCACTGACCATGAGACAATTTCTAGCCAACTGTAAGCATCCTTTGTCTTCAATTTAATGCTTTTCGAAAGAAAAGCATTAAATTGCCCATTCTGAGATGTACGAGTAGAAAGCTTTACCAGTGGGAGATTTTTCTGACCAGGCTTATTAACTGGCTGTTTAAATTGGACACTGATCGGTTCCCATCATCTCCCTCCACTGCAGCGGAAGAGAGGATATGAATTTAGTTAACAGCTTCAAGGGTGATAGTGTGTAAAACTGGCAATAAAACCTTGTTCGCTTCCTCCCATGTCTTAGGCACCGCAAAATGAGCTATAGTAGCTTCTGATGACAGGAACGTTATTCCGCAGGTTTGGCGTACTGGCAAAAATATATAAAAGAAAAGAAGCTTCCATCTAAAAATGTGCATTTATTATTGCAATGGCACGCCCCTTTTCAGCCTCTGGTTTGGATAGCAAATACGTTTATGGTGTGCTAGATTTTAGTTATGATTGTATAGCTTCAAAATTCACTTTTATTGCATGACATAAAATGCAGATTGACACGGTTTAAAGGAAAATGAACAGAAAGTGCCTGACCAAGACTATGAAATATCTCCATTATTGATTAACATTCTAAGAAAACACCAACTTACACCCAGATGGTCACATTAACAATAGCCACAAATCATAAAAACCAAGGTATCAGATCTTTTTGGAAAAATCACCAATCTCTTCTTGGTCATGTATTAGCTCATGGTAAGAAAACTGATTTCTTTTTTGCGTTATCTGCTATCCTCTGTAGTCAAGGCACAGAAAAAAAGTTGTGTGTTTTGCTGTGAGAGGTCCCAGTGTAAAACCCAACACTGTTTTTTTTTTTTTTTTAAACCAGCTAGCCACTGGGTGGGTCACCAGAAAGATGGCGTCATCACAGAGGCAACAGATGGCTAGTGTGTCCGCAGTGGAAGAATGGGTGGGTGGCCCAGATCCAAACTAAACACCAAGCGAGACCCATACGATATATACACTACAGTTTTCAAACACGAAGTCTGTTCACTAAAAACGCCATATTACAAATAGTGAAACTTAAAATACCTCCGTAAAGTTTTAAATGACATCTTTCGAAACGCACAAAACCGTGAAAAAACGCAGATCTAGTGTTTGGAATAACTACACTGATGACTTAATTGCTCACCATAATGTTCACATATCATAATCTAACATATAGCTTCACTTGTAGAGATTAAAGAAGAGCCGATGAGAGGCAGTAGCCTGACTAGCGGAGGCAAGTCAGGGAAAAGCGCCTCATTGTTTGGTTACGGCTTCGCCAATCTAGGCCAGTCTACGGAGGTTCAGTTTTTAAGCCTTTTGCTAAGTTTGCACAGTTTACAAACAGCTCTCGGTAAAGTCTAACCACTGCGTTTTAATTGCGGGAACTTCTACAGTAACCTAACAGTAGTTTTCTCTCCGGCACAACTGTGTGGCAACTGCGGAAGAGGCACTAAAAAAATTTGAGGTCGGGGGGGGGGAGCTAACTTAGCTACTGTCGGCTAACCGCGCTAGCTTTTTTAGCTTCGGTTAGCTCGGCCTCTTACAGCTCCGGACAAGTTTTAAAATAATCACCCTCATTGGTTTTAAACTTGAACGAGACGAAAGATAAAACACTAAGCGGTCGTCAGTGTGTTCCGGAAAGTAGTTTTACCTTCAGTTTATGTGCCGAGCAGTCGGGTTTTTTCAGCGTTTTCTCAGAGCACAGTTGCTTCACCGACCAGCCGAGTCGCTCGCTGCCGCTTCCTCCGTCTCTACCCGATACAATGAATTAGTTCACGTGAGCGCGCCGCCCGGGTTTGTAGTTCATAGCTGGAATAGCTGGAGGGGGAGGGGTGGCGGGCACGAGCCTGAGAGCCACACCTGCGCGAGGCCGACGCCGTATGAGCACCAGCATGGAAATGTGTAGTTTTTAAACAGTGAGACAGAAACACCAGACGTGGCGTTTTGAACCTACAAAATCCAACAGTTAGATATATTATTTTTAAATCTACGCTTTCAAAGTTTAAAAGTGTTTAGAATTAAACTAAATCAGTGTTTCTTAAACCACAATCTGGACTCCAAAATACCTTACTATCGAGTATTTCCTTATTTCTTTGACACCACTAGTATTTAAGATACCACTTCAGCTATTTTTAAACTCTAGCCCAGAGGCTATCATAAAATGGGAAATGCGGTGGTCCAATATAATATAAATGCAGGAGTTGAGTTAATCGAGCCCACTGCAGGTTTGCAAATTATGAAGTTATAATTTGATCAACTGCTTCTGAGCCAGGAAGTCTGAGCTTACTGCCCCACCTGGTGGCCAAATGTGGGTAACTAAAAAGAGTAGACAAAGAGGGTGGGTTTAAAAATATAAAAGGAATCACAATTATGTTGTACAACTGTAAAAATATTGCAAGAGTAAACAGGCATGTAGTAGATATTACTATTACTATGCTATTCTGTAGTTGAGCTAAGGTCAGCGGTGGAGAGTAACTAAATAAATTTACCTAAATATTGCATTTCAGTACACTTTTGAGGTACTTTTAGTCTCTTTCTGTTTTATGCTATTTTATACTCCCACTCGACATATTTCAAAGAGAAATAATGTGTTTTGCACTGCACAGCATTTATTTGACAGCTTTAGTTACTTTAATTAGTTAGTAGGAAGTCTTCATTTGATTGGTTATGTGCAATATATAACATACAATATAATATCTATCTGGTGTGCAATGCACTTTAACATGTTCCCTGTCCAATCTCTTACAGTATTTATGTACAGTGACTTTGATTTTATTTTATAGAGTGGATTTATTATATTGAATTTGCATCTTATGGTATTTATCTTCTTTCTTTGAGCCACATGCAACGGAATTTTGTTCTGAATGGGCAGGTTTTTTAATTTTTAAAAAATGAATTATTGAATGACAACATAAGACTATCTATCTATCTTTTAAGAGAAAGAATGAAAGCTGGTAAAAGACAATGTTTTTTAAGTCAGACGCACAAAATCTGCAAGATGATGATCAACACCCATCTATTTACAAAACTGTCATTTTAAGTTGATTTTAAACTACTTTTTATACTTCAACGGTGCAATAAACCCAATGATCCTGGTTCTACCTCATATAAGATATTACTTCTTCTATTTTTATAGCATCCTTAGACTTTTTAATACTCTTTTTTATTGTAATTACCAGCATCTATCTATCTATCTATCTATCTGTCTATCTATCTATCTATCTATCTATCTATCTATCTATCTATCTATCTATCTATCTATCTATCTATCTATCTATCTATCTATCTATCTGTCTATCTGTCTATCTATCTATCTATCTAATACTGTTAACTAATAAAACAGTGGTTTCCAACCTTTCAGACTTTTTACATCTTACAGAAAACAGTGTGAGGTCTGGGTCACATTTCAGATCTGTGATTTAGCCCTCTAAGCCTCTTGCATGGTTTGAATTCATTAAATATTCAAATGATTCAATGTCTCACCAAAAATCAAAGACCTAAGAGAAAGTCCAAAATACAAAACAGCCTCATTTCCTCTCTTTATAATTACCTCCTCATATGTATCTGCTGTCCTTGTATATAAAACTGAATATAAAGTAGGTCAGATCAGGTCAGTAACCTGCTGCTGGCACACTAATTCTGCAGTATCAATAATCTAATGATGTCTTATATAATAATTAATTAGTCAGTGGAACTAAATCAGTACTTCTACTTTAATACTTTAACTATAATTTGCAGTTAATACTTCACTTCAGTAGCATTTTGTATGAGGAACTTTACTTGACAAGATGCTCTCCAGCTTTCGGTCATCTCAGGAGATAAAGTTTGCCTAGTTGTCATACGATTGCAGATAAATTACTCTTTTTTCCATCTCAGAAAAGTTGCCATAGAAATTGAGAGTGAGAGTTAATTCCCTTTTTTTCTGAATATCGTGATCAGCTTTGATTTAAGTACAATATTCTTGTCCTTTAATCCCCTTAATTACAAATTTTGCTTCATACTATAAAAATGCATGGACTTTGCATGTTCTCCCTGTGCATACATAGGTCTTCTCTGGATACTCTGGCTTCCTCCCACAGTCCAAAAACATGCTGAGGTTATTTGGTAATTCTAAATTGTCCGTAGGTATGAATGTGAGTGTGATTGTTTGTCTGTATGTGTAGCCCTGCGATAGACTGGCGACCTGTCCAGGGTGTCCCCTGTCTTTGCTCCAAGTCAGCTGGGATAAACTCCAGCCCCCCTGCAACTCTAATGAGGATTCAGCGGTGTATAGATGATGGATGGATGGTTTTATCCAACTTTATTGGAGTATATAAACTCCAATAAAGTAACTTAGTAATAATAATAATAATAATAATAATAATAATAATAATAATAATAATAATAATAATAATAATAATAATAATAATAATAATAATAATAATAACAATAATGCAAAATTAGTTCAAGCACCCAGCCACATTTGGTAAACATTGTTTTTAGTAATATTATTGAGCATAAACATAGCACGTGTGCAATTTACTCACTTTAGCTTTCACTATACTTTATTATTGTAATAAAATGTCTTCTGTAATTTGTGTTATTGCTCCTGCACAAAAAATTGCCCCTAAACAGACAAATAAAGTTGACTTAAATAGAACGTTTATGAAGGTATCTCTATATGACATTTCAGTATGCTAATTTTACTAATATGCAGGATGTAGAAGCACACATGACCTGTTTTCATTAAAGATAATTAAGTAAAATGCAGAGCCCCAAACCTAATGGACTATCCACGTACTAAAATCATCCACAGCATTTTCACAATAACATCACAACAACTTTAAAATTTCATACAATCGTCTTTTCTTTTTATTTCATATAGAGATAAAGAAATGCATTTGAAAACTAAAACAAAAGTCTGTGCAACAGCCACAGTACAGAGAGAGAAAGACACTGTCATTAGTGTGAATAAGATCTGTCGGAGCAAAAGTAGAGAAGGAAAATAAGAGAATAAAAAGAAAAAACACAGCGAGCCACCAAGTTTGAATGAATGGAGCAGTGTCATCTGTAAATTATTCATCTGAGGGCAGGAAAACAGCTTTCAGTTGCACAGTCACGGAGCTTGGTGTTCTTTTCACGTCACCTTTATTCCCCAAACCACGACATTCTTTGCTGTTTGGCAAAGTGGTTAAAAGATTCAACAACTTCATCATCAGGTGTCGATCCAATCAAGTTTAATTACCATGAATTATATTTCATGCTA
The DNA here is from genome assembly GCF_022539595.1 of Amphiprion ocellaris. Lineage (NCBI taxonomy): Eukaryota > Metazoa > Chordata > Actinopteri > Pomacentridae > Amphiprion > Amphiprion ocellaris. The sequence goes on along the minus strand of NC_072773.1, from coordinate 7,010,692 downwards.
ATGTAGACATGTTGTCGCGTTTTTGACTTTGGCACCACAAATATTCCTGTACTGCAAAATTAGGTTAGAGGTAGAGATTGAAGGTATGTTTAATAATGGAAGCACTGGTTCTACAATGACTAAACCAATGCTCAAAAAAATTTAAAAATTTCAATGATTAGTAATCAATTTGTACCTCAATATATAAGCCCGAATCTTTCCCCCATCTCCCATTTGCAGGAAACAACTAAAACTGGCAAATCAACAACTTCAAAGTGATTATTTTGAAGTGCCAGATGCATTTTAAACCCAGTTTAAAGTAAGTTTTGTGACACATAAAACATGATCATCGGTTAGATGCAGATAAATTTGGGGGTTTTCGTCTTCTCTTTAAGCCACTTTGACAAAAAATCCTACCAAGGAAAATGTTTTTTTGGGGTGTTTTATAAAGTTTGCATGCCTGTGGTGCAGTGTCAATTAAGATGTAGAGAATTGTGTGCAGAAAAAAATTAAAAATGAACTGAGTATGTTGACAAATTGCAATGCTAGCTAGCTAAAAGGGTTTAGCCACTGCAGACAGAGGCCACTGCAGTTAAATACTGTTTGTGAACAGCACTGACATCATTCTTCATCCTCATGTGCAGTTTTTCTAGTTTGTCCAGAGAAGCTGCCTGTGGACATCAATCATACAGGTGGTGTGACTGCATTTTTCTTTTCTTTTTAGAGGACGTTTACAGATAAATTACATATGAATACAGAGGAAGAAACCCAGAGGTCAGGAGAATAAAGTTGAAGATGAAGATTTGGCTGAATGTCAGGACTGTTTTTGAAAACTCAGACTGCAAACCAAAGTATGGCTACACCTTTTCACTAGTAAAATTACACAACTTTACATTACATAACTTCAAAGCTATCTGTTTTGCTGCATTGCTGAATTTTAGTTGTGTAATGTGAGCTGAGCTGGAGAGGCAGCTAAAAACTCTCAGTATTTGCTATTTCCGGGGAAGGTTGCTCATAAATCGCATGAACAAACTGAACAAATTTCCTTTGACTCTTTCGTTTTGTAAGTACTTTCCATGGTAAGCAGCTTGAGATTTCAGGTATCTGACAACAGCTTCCTCACTGTGAAACTGGGCTAGACATCTTCTCTCATTCATTCATGTAAACAGAAGCTTTCATTCATATTTACTCAAAGAAAGGCCCAAACCAACCGTCATAAACACCAGTTTGTCAACAATATGAGCACAGTGAAATGGACAGAAGGAACCAGGAAATACAGGATAGAACACACAGTTTCATCATTCTCATATGGCTTATCACTTCCCATTCAGAGCACATTTCAATCACATAAGAAGCAGTTTCAACCAATCATGTACAGATGTTTACAGACAGTAGACTCTTTGTCAAAAAGCAAGGAGCCCAATGTTGTGATGTCCTTCCTCCTAACTAAAATATAAAATGTTTGAACCAAGACCAACTCCAGACATTGAACTGAATGTTTCCTCGGAGATGTGACAATAAAAACATTATATTTGCATTTAAGGAGAATTGAATTAAGTTTACTGGGTGGTCAGATTAATTTGAACCTTTTTGGAACATTTCAAATCTGAAAAGTTGAAATAGGGAAGTTAAAGATTTCCATTTTAACTGGATGTAGGATATTTCTGTTGGCTGTGTCTCTACATTTACACGGTCCAATAGGAATTACGACTTATTTTAATATTCTCACAACTCAAAGGCCACTATTGATAAACAGACAGATAATATTTTAATCTTCTACTGGTTAGTAATGGAAGGCATCAAGCTCATAAATTACCATTTTTGTCTCTTATTCCATTTGATTTTGGTCTGTTTTTAAATTGATTTAAAGTCAACAAAACATAAATGGTCACTAAATGTCTCAGCCAAAATGGTTCTCACAAAACCAATACATATTAAATAGGAAAACAGAACATTATGAGTTCAAATTAAACATGTAACAGTACAGTAACTGTGTATCTCCCAAATTTCAAATCCGTAATTTGCAATGTTGCTGAGATTTTCAGACTCGTGTATTACGAGAAAAGTGTCAGAAAGCAGCAGCTGCCAATCGGCTTTCTTAAAGTTTCATTATTGTGAAATAATGACATGGAAAATCTACAAAAACAAACAGCTGCCAAACCTGGAACAAGCTGTAATTTAATGTAGTGGGCCTGTTGTTTTCAGAAAGACTCCTACAGATGGAAATACCTTCTAAATAAGGGAGGAAAGTGGTGAATATATACCACCGTTCAAAAGTTTGGGGTCACCAAGGCAATTTCATGTTTTCCATGAAAACTCACACTTTTATTCATGTGCTAACATAACTGCACTATGGTTTTCTAATCATCAATTAACCTTCCAACCTGATCAACCAACACAATGTACCATTAGAACACAGGAGTGATGGTTGCTGGAAATATCTATGCAGATATTTCATTAAAAATCAGCTGTTTCCAGCTAGGATAGTCATTTAACACATTAATAATGTCTAGACTGTATTTATTTTTCTTTTCTTTCAAAAATAAGGACATTTCTAAGTGACCCCAAACTTTCGAACATTAGTGTAAGTACGCTTAATTTTTTGTTAAACAGAAGTGCACGATTTACCTTAACTAGTTTGAATTTCTCATTTAAGCTAGAGACAGGTTCAATCCTTCACAAGCTCAGGAGAAGTTTGTCATCACTGTGATTGTCACATCTGAAAACATTTATTGGCTGCAAATGTGACTTTAATCAAGAAGGACAGGTGGGGAATTGGAAATGCAATGACTTGACTTAGCATAATCGAATGAGAAACCTACAGGGATGACTGTCAACAAAATAAATGAATCACTGACCCATAGGTCTGTTTAAAGTTTATCAAGATGACACAGTTTAGCTGCCCATCAGGCTCCTTCTAAAATTCCCTGCTCGTGCCTGGGACTGTGATGTCAGAAACGAAAGACAAATGCAAAGGATGCAGCGGGGAAACCTGAACCAAAACAACTACTTATCCATTCCTCCACTGTCTTTATCTTCAACGATCAGTGTCTGAAAGCAGGGTAAACCTAGAAAAACTCACAAATCACTGCAATATTTTTTATCCTAAAAATATCTGCACAGTCTGTAAATAACCAGCAAGGTTATTCTCCACACTCCACCTGCACTTGGTCACTTCTCTGCCTTTATAAATGGTATAAATGACAAATACAAGCACAGACATCGACTGCTGTTCTGAATCATCTGCACCCAGGTTACTTGAAAGCTATTGCTAGCATAATTCTTGCACAATTTCAGATCCTAGAAAGGTGGAAGTGTAAAAATGGGTACGGGTTGATGCTCGGGATTTTGAATGAACCTAAATATAAAATCAACTCATAATTTGTAAAACAAGATCTTCCTCCACAGATCTGTGTGAGTGGAACACCATCAACATGTCTTGTTAGTCCACAGAAAGTATGTTTTGTTGATTCTATGTAGTGATCAACAGAGCCCAAAGAAAAAGATTTTCTTTCCTCCACTACATGACAAACTAAGGGGTGAAAAACAAAATGGGTAAACTGTCCATTTCTCTGCCTGTGGTTACAGAGAGACGAATTAACTGGGTCTGGGAAATTCTTTTCACCTGGCACTTTTTCAAATCGTGGCGTTTGGTATCATAGTTCATGAGCAGGACAGACCTGCGGCAGCTTCTCTCCTCAGGTCCAGCAGTTGGTGCTGAGTCCATCTGTTTCATGTTTCCTCTGTTTTAGACCTGGTTACATATTCGGAACCAGTGAACCAAAGCTAAAGTCCCTTGTAGCAATTTCTCAGTGCTTATCAAACCGGAGCACTGTAGTCTTTCATCAGGAATCAAGAATTCAGCGTGAGTCTCTGCTTTCTCGTGGCAGGCGATAAAAAGAATGAGTACTGCTGCTCTGAAAAAGACTTACAAAAAGAATATTGTACACCTATGTTGTTATTTATTCAGAAAGCAAGAGAAAGAGACACATGAAGCAGTGAACACAGCTCTGCAAGTTGGGATTCAAGTTCAGACAAGACAGAATTTTCTGACTTTTGGTTGTATGTGGGAAGGAAGAGAAGAATTAAGAGTTCAGTTTGCCCAACTACACTGAGCCTTTACAACCGACACGTCTCAACTGAAAGCGCTGTACAGTCTCTCGGGCTTCACAATGACATTAGTGTTTGTGAGTGCACGGCCGTGTGTATGAACTGCTCGAAGATGTTGCGTGTTGTGTGTGATATCGAGTGCACGCCTAAAATCACCGCCACTGAATATATTCGTACACTAGTCAGGGACACCGAACACACCAGTATACTCGCCAGTGACACCAAACAGAGCGTGCATATCTGTACACAGGTGTCCTGTTTGCTATGATCTAGACGGTGCGTCTTCAAAGCTGATGATGCTGGACTCTGGGTGCTGCACTCCGCCCGAGGACGGCGCTCCACCGCTCTGTGACATGGAGGATGAGGAGGTGGAGGAGAGGGAGGCGCCGCTGGGACCCCCGGATGTTCTCGGTGTGGAGGAGGAGGACGGATCGCGTCCACCTGGGAGGAGCGGCTGTGTGTCAGTTCTGACCTCGTCCTCGTCCTCGTCTTCCTCGTCGTCCATGCTGGGCCAAGCAGACTGATCCTCCACACGCTTTAGACGCTCGTTCAGGGCTTTCAGGGCCAGTTGTCTGGGAGGAAGAAGAAAGAGATTTTCATCAGTAACATCAGAGGGAAGTATGTTTCAGTCACATCTTAGGACTTTTGTGTACAACGACCAGCCACAACATTATGACCACTTACAGGTGAAGTGAATAACATCGATCATCTTGTTATAATGCAACGTTCTGCTGGGAAACTTTGAGTCCTGACATTCATGTGGATGTTTGACATGTACCACACACCTACACACTGCAGGTCAAGCAACCCCTCACCTCCCCACTCCCCCATGACAACAGCAGTGTTTGATGCCAGTTGCCGCCCTCAGCAGGACAATGCACCCCTTGCACCCCACCACACTACAAAAACTGCTGAGGAGTGGCCCGGGAAACACGACCGAGCTAAGGTGTTCCCCTGGGTTCCACACCACACAGATCATAATGAGCATCTATGGGATGTGCCAGAATAAGCTTGATCTAGGTAGGTCCCACCCTGCAACCCACAGGACCCACAGTGTTCACTGCCACCATCCCGGTGCCACAGGACATCCCCAGAGGTCCTGCGTCCATGTCCCACTGGATCAGGGGAGTTTTAGCAGCATAAAGGGGACCAACACAGTATTAGGCAGGTGGTCATAATGTTATGCCTGATGGGTGTATATGCGTACACGTTTAAAACAGACGTTGACCCAAAAGTAGTGCTGCACAACGTATCGTTTCAGCGTCGACTGTTGCAATGTGCGTAGTGGTAAGTAAGGGGCCCTAACTTGAACACATCAAGCTACAACGTTTTTTGTTACTTCATAAAAGAAAACTTGCACAGTTCTCATTTTTATACCTTTTCCCTTTTCTAATCAACAAAAGAAGTCCGTCTGGTTGAACATCATTTACTCAGATTTAGGGGTTCTTGGATACACTTTTAGTTCTTTATACTACATTTACAAGACAGTTTGTTGAGATGCAGGCTCTGCATATACACAGAAAAAATTTCAGAAAAATATGTGCATGTGCTCTCATAGATGTAACTACAATAGCCTGAAAACAATGACAACATAAAATCCATGTCTATTCAAGCAGTTTTAGATGATAGGCTGCAAAATACTAGCAAACTTTACAAATTTCATTATTCTGATGTCAATGTTTCTTTCTCCTGAAAACTAATTTTTGGAGTTTACTAATCTTCGGTGCAGCTTTGTACATTGTGCAAGATGTAGCTTGCTGACACTGGCAATGTTTTCTTATAGCAACTACAAGAAACAGGTTATATACATATTGTGGAAAGCAGCCTTTTGAAAGGATGAAGGAACTACTGTTATAATATACTTCAAATTTTGTATTTTGGTCATGTACTGCAGGGAAAAAAAGATCTCTTTATGCAGTAATCTAATATTTAGACAGGACATGTCATCAAGCAGTTTTAACTGTTACTAAATGCCATAAAAAAACAGAGACCATAGTGCAAATGCGCTAATACAAATAATATATTAAGCAAAACCTTCTCCACATTCTGATTCAATTACACTTACTTCAGCTATGACCTATACTACCGTTCAAAAGTTTGGGGTCTCTTAGAAATGTCCTTATTTTTAAAGAAAAACAGCTTTTTCATCGAAGATAACATTAAATTAATCAGGAATACAATCTAGACATTGTTAATGTGGTAAATGACTATTCTAGCTGGAAACGGCTGATTTTTAATGGAATATCTACACAGGGGTACAGAGGAACATTTCCAGCAACCATCACTGCTGTGATGTAACAGTGTACAGTGATCAGATATCCGAATATTCGGTCGTGACGGTGGTATCCGAATATTTACTTTGAGATGCGAATATTCGGACCCTCCCCCGCAGTCAGACAGTGTCGCACGTCAATTCGCCCGACGTGTCCCCCGTCGGACGTTACGATATGAACTGATCCCAATATTCGCCTTGCCCCCCCGTCGGACGTTACGAACCCAGCCGTATATTCGGCTCCTTCCTCCATTTGCTCACCGCGTCCGACGTTATGGGCCGAACCGAATATTTGGCTCGTTCATCCATTCTCTACACAATTTATGATTAGAAAACCCTTGTGCAATTATGTTAGTGTATGAATAAAAGTGTGAGTTTCCATGAAAAAAATGAAATTGCCTGGGTGACCCCAAACTTTTGAACAGTAGTGTATACTAGATTAGAAAACTGCCTTAAATGTCCTTCAAAATTAGAGCGGTCCAGTAAACAAAAAATACTTTTGATGATGCTGCACTTTGATAACCGGCATTCAAGACGATGAACACACATTATTATATTAAATAATGGTCAAACTTGTTGATTAAATCTTTCAACATCTGCCGAAGTAACCAGCTACTTATTACATCATCACCATAAGGTTAATCCCCCCCGCTGAGTCGATGGCAAGCCTCTAAATCAGCAGCTATTAAAGAGGCCTTAGCTTCATTCATACAACATGTAAATGTGTCACACTGAAATAAAAGAAACAGAAGATGAAAGCTCAGTTACGTGATCATACTAGTATGACATCAAAATATTTTTAGCCGACTTTCAAGAACTGAGACGCTTCCGTTTGCTGAACATGAGCAGCTTGCGACTATTCAGCAAACATGTTTGAAAGGAAAAGGCTATCTTTTAATGTCTCCACACTCCAGACCCTGTGACTCCCCAACAAAACGTAAAACAACCCCTCAACCATCACTGCTCTTGTGTGTGTGCGCTGTAGCATCCATCTGTAACTGAATCTGTGCGACAGCTATAAAGCGCATCTGTCAGACAAAAGAACGGGAAGAAAAATGATCAGCTTGAAAGTCCGTGTTAGAAAGCATGTGAAAGAGCTGTGCTGAAGAAAAAGCACAGAGGCTCAGGAAACCTTTTCAGAGCCAATTAAACTTAAAACAAAACTCTTCTCTGATGGGTTTCTTTAGACAATTGAATGAGGGTGTGTGTGCAAGTGTGGGAGTTTCATTTGAACCCCTCTGACACATCCATCAACTAATTATTGTCCCTCTTTAGCATCTTGTGACACATTATTGATGATCTGATAACCTTCTACATTATTTCAAATTATATTAAAATCATATGATGTCAGGAAAACCTTCAGAGCAGCTTTAAAATGGACCTTAGAGTGAGATGTTCTCAACTACATAACTGGATGTTTAAAATTAACGACATTTTGTACTAATGTTTAAATTTCATATTTATCATTTGCTAAAATCTAAACTATTCACAGCTTGTTAAAGAATTTTATTGTTAAGAGAAAGACAATAAAATCTCCTGTCACACTATAAACAAATTAACCAAGATTAAATATTTTGTTGACTTGTGTACCAACATTGCCCACTGAAATCTGTAAATTTATTCAACGTAATGGTGTGTTTCACTTTGGTTGCCAGCCAGTGGTATCAACACCAGTGTGGAAGGAAGAAGTAGTGTCCAAAAAAGCACTTACTGTGGGCATATTTTTCATTGCAATGTAAAGTCCTGCGCCTCTATGGAAACAACACAACCAAGAAGTAGAGAGATTTCTGTGCAGTAAACTAAGTTATAATACCATTAATGATAAAAAAAATGAGAAATTCAAAGTTGAATGTGTTTATGTATCTTACAAAATTTTTTAAAAACTAGTGTCAACATGTTCAACATTTTTCTAAGTGCCCACAGATATAGATACTTTACTACTTTTTAACAAATTTTTCCACACTTTCTCACCGTTTCTGCTCTGTGTAAACACTGCCTGCAGTTTATCCAAAAAAGTTTCCGAATTTCTGTCACGTGATTGCTGGTTGCAGCTGAGTGGTATCTCAGTTGCCTCGAAAAGTGCTGAATTTTTTTTCTTGTTATAGCCCACTGATTGTTATTGGCAAATTTTTAAATGAGACATGCAGAATAAAGTGATTTTAATGAAATATACCCATGTAAAGCTAAGATTTGATTATTTTTCATAAACAAAACTGAAAGATATACAAAATAAGTTGAATCACTTTTGACGATTCTTTCATTTTTACAGTTTTGGCTCTCATAAATTATGTAAATATGATGTTTACTTATAAAATAACATGCATTTAGAAATGGTCAACAGGCATTGGTGTTCATGTGGTTAACCCGGAAAAAAGGTTTCATTAGAAATTAATTACCTCACTTTGAATTTAATCACTTTGGCCTATTTATGAAGGTACACGGGAAAAAGAATCATGAATGAAAAAATGCACACATCTTAGGGCTGGGCGATAAATCCATTTTATCGATTAATTCGACTTTGTACTTAATGTCGATTTGTTTTAATGAAAATCGATTTTCTCATCAACATCCGCCACCAACGCCTTCCCGCTGGGCTCCCGTAGTTCAGAGTGCGCCCCCCGGAGATTTTTTTTTGAGGCCATATCACCCAGCCCTAATACATCTAAATAAAAAATTAGTGAGGATAAAGCAAATAAAACTGACTTGTACAGAGGAAAAACAGGATTAAGCTGCCACACTGCACTGAGGTTAGGGTTTCTATTGACTGGCATTTAACGAAACTACAGAGCATGCTATTGAACTATTTTCTTATTGCTATTGATGATGAAGTAGGTATCTCCATCTTTGCTGTGACTCACCTCCTCCTCTCTGCATCCTGTGGGTCAGTCCCCGGCAGACTGATGGTGATAGAAGATGGCGCCCCCACATCGTATCTCTTCACCATCTTCCTGCACACCTTGATTTTCACCAGGGCAGAGTGGACGAGTCCCGCCAGCAGTCCAACAGCCGGCTGCAGCGCCTCAGGGAAGAAGCTGGCGAAGGCGAAGTGATCCGACATGTCCCCACGGCCTCGGCTGTGCCTCTGGTAGAAGCGCAGGTAGACCCAGCCGGACAGGGCTCCGTAGCTGTAGGCGGCCAGGGGGGCAGAGCTGTCGAGCAGCCCAGACAGGCGCAGTAAGGCCAGGAGGAGGAGGACCAAAGCCGGCGCTGCTTTCAGTCTCACCTGAGATGAAAAAGAAGAGAAAAACTTTAGTTATTGCAAACAAAAAAAATCATGAAGGCAGCTACCATTTTGTCTGAACACCACCTTGGCTGGTAGTTCCCATAATTCATTCAAGTCAGAGAGATTCAGAAATGGGAACACCAAACAATAGCTGGTTACATGCCAGAGGGACAGGCGGGAGTCATAAAACGGTCCAGCGTTTGAATAAAGTTCATTTCTTAACCTGGTCAGCTGAAACAAGGAACAATACAGTGAAGCAGCCCGGTTTTAAACAAACACATAAGAAGCAATAAAAGAATTTTATTGTTAAGGGAAAGAAAGGTTTCGATTTATAGGTATAACATGGAACATTTCTGCATTATAAAACAGTTTCTGTGTTTTATCATTTCTGTCACGCTAAAAATTAAATAATCAATATTGAATATTTTGTTGACTTGGGTACCTGCATGGTTTCAAATGCTTCCAAAAAAAGCACAACAGCCTCTAATTTTAAGGGCAAAATTTGCAATCTGAAGCTAACATGTGCTTAACCAAGAAAATTCTACTCTTATCTCAACATTAAGAGTGTGTTGCTCTGCAAAAGATCATGAAATTAAATCTTCAAGATCCCACATTGTACCCCTTCTCAGTAATTTCTAAAAGCCTCACATGTACCTGCAGTATGCATTAAAGTCTTTCATCTCCAAATACTGCAGAAATGGGTAATTTCACCACGACTCCTGGTTTTAGGCCCAAAGTAGAGAACACAAGTCTAGTAGTGCAAACACTCAACAGCTCAACCACTGACCTATAAACATTTGGCTTGTGTGGCGTTAATAAAATAGCACAATCACTATATCTGATAAAAAATATTTACTCCCCAATATAGAATAGAACAGAATAGAATAGAATATGCTTTACTGGGTATATAAAAGTGTGTTCACAAAATGATTAACATTTATTACTATATGACACTGCCATATTAAAAACAAATTGGAGAAAGTGCTACTTTGATGTAACAAAAGGGTTAAAAAACATTCTCTTGGAAAAATGTTAATGAAAACAAAACTTAGCAAGTCCCACCATTTAAATTTGCAACATGACTTTTACTGTTGTACATATGTGGTAGAAATGTGGTCATTTTTGTATTTTTGGCCTCTGTCCCTCCTCCAGCTTAAATTACAATCGAAGAACTCCTCCCATGGCAGGATTTTTCCTGGCTCAGAATAGGCCTGTGGTGGATGACTACACACTAGGGCTGAATAATGAATCGATTTCTAATTTAAGTTGCAATTTGAAACAATGGAATTAGCAAATTACAAAAGGCTACAGTGTAGGACGTATGTTATGCAGTGCATGTAAGCCAGGATTTAAACTCTCCTGTCAGTGGTTTTACAAATTAAAGCTGTCCTCCTTGCGTGACGGTCATACTTTTGATTGTATCTCGTGGGAACGGCCCATCAGATATTATAAATTTTATGGGGCACCACAATTTCCTCTGCAGGAAAAAAATAACTGTATACCCAATAAAGTGACATTTATGTAACATCCCTGCGGCAGATAAAAACTCTTTAAAGCTTACAATTTGTGTTCTCGTGACCGTTGGAGGTGTTCACTCATTTTTAACTTGGTTGTATGTACTGTTAAGTGTCCTCAGGGAAAGTGAAAGGCATTTCAAACTTGTTTTTTTTTTCCCTAACAAAACCACAAACAACAAAAAAGGAGGAACTCTAACATCGTGAGGTTTCACAAAATATGAATAGCCAGAATTGGTACATTACATTGCACTATACTCTGCCTTCCATCCTGTGTCAGCTGGGATAAACTCCAGCCCCCTGATGATCCTCCAGAGGATATTTTGTTTAGATTTCCATGGCTGCTCACAATCTAGTTAGAGCACATTCTCAGTTTATCTTTACAGGTGCACTACTCATTCTTTCTGTGTTTGTCACAGACTCAAAAGAGAATCATATCGCTTGTCAACTAATACCACATCAGAGAAAAAATTCTTGGATTAGTTAGCCTCACCTGTGGGACTCTGAGCACTGTGGTATCCCCCATGGTCTGCTTCAGCGCCACCAGGACGCCTCCCAGGAACCCGGCTGCTCCGTGGACACGAACAGCAAACAGGAAGTCCAGGTCAAAGGTGGCCACATAGGTGAGGAGGTAGGAGAAGCCTGCCAGGAGGCCCGCCGACACATTAACCACTGCGAAAAAGATCAGGAGCTCCAAAGCACCCCACAAAGGCTCCAGCAGGCGCCCACAGGCCATAACTGTCCCCACATTGGCCGCTACCCCCCAGACGTGCTGCTCCACCACCCCATGGGTCACCAGCGTCCACACCCAGAAGTTGGGTGGAAAGAGGTAGCCCGGGGTCACCCCTAGGGCGTATGGAGTGTCGACGGCCCATGACAGCAGGTAGAGGAGAACCACCACGGCACATATAGTTTTTACCACCACACTGGTGCTGGCAAGAGCTGCCAGGAAGTGCTGTCGTGCCACCGGCAGGTAACGATTCATCCTGGTGTGTTCTAAAGAGGCTCCTCCTTGAGCAAATCAGCCCAGGAAGAGAGAAAGCAGATCAGTTGCTTTTGTAGTGGCAGTCGCTTGATGCTGGTGTGAGTTTAACAATGCCAAGCAGAGCAGGAGACAGCTGGGAGTCCTGAGGAGGGCATCAAAATCCACACTTCTCTGTGAGCCTTCATTCGGGATATTGTCTGTCAGGATGGTAAAGTTTGCTCTGTAAGAGTGGATTCCTTCTGATCAAGTTTTGTTGATCTTTCTATTTATGATTCAGTAAGTTAGCTTAAACTTCTACAGCATATCTAACTTTCAAGGACAAAGGTAAACAGGCAACCGGGCTGATTCTTATACTTTAACAAGGTGACAAACTTTGGGCTGCGCAGCAGATAAGCCTCAGGATGTGATAACCCCAGCTAGGGGACCTTTTGATTTAGCTGCCTAGCTGGCGACCTTCAGTCGGTGAAGACAAAAGCTGTAACAACCGTAAAGGCCACTACCAGCCAGCAGAGAGGCGGCAGCAGCCAAATATGCAAATGTTAACGGAAACAAACATACCTAACGCCAACTTCTTCAGAGGATCCCGGCTGAGTTAGCTTGTAAACACGGGAGGGCTACGGTTAGCTAGCTGTCAAACTGAAAGCAATGATTTATGTTAGCCACGGACGAGCAAGAGAAGCTAACGTCTCCGTCTGGATGTAAGAAAAAGGGGCACCTAGCTTCGGCGAAACCTGCTGGATGAAAGCAGCCCCACGGAGCTCCGTTCCTCGGTCCTCTGTGCTCGCTCGGCCCGGTGTCTAGCGGGGCTAGTCCGAGGATTTCCCGTAGCTAGCAACAGGCCCTCAAAACAATGTTAGAGACGCCTCCGAACCGGCTCCAGCTCCCGTGTAGTTGACAGGTCCCTCATAGTAACTCGGCTCCACTCGTTTATTTTATTGTTTCCGTGTCTTTTTAAAGCAGCTTCCCTGGCAAAAGATGTTTTAGGTCTCAGCAGTCACTTCTCCTCCCAGTTCCACCGCTCAGCTAGCCGACCTGCGCTGTCTGCCACCGTCATCAGCAGTCGGTGAAAAAACGTCAAGTCACGTCACTTCTGAGCAGCAGGGCATGCTGGGAAACCGAGTTCTTGTATAGAAAACACGAACACACCCGTAGTCTGATGGAAACCGGTTTATCTGGGGCAAAATTAGTAGGTGGGTGACTTTTTGTTGGTATTTTGCCCTTCTAGCTGCCTGTGATGGAAAGTACTGTAATTTATTTATACTCTACTTTAAGTTTTATATTTCTCCTATGCTGTGTATAGTAAGATGAGCCTGCGTTTACAGTGTTGGAGCAACTAGAAAAAGGAAAAACAAGAAAAAGAATTGTGCACAAGTACTGTTTATATTGTTCAGATTCACCCCTATATGTAGAAATTTAGATATTGCAAAGATTTCTTTCAATGTGGAAAACAACAATATTGCAGAGGGCTACTTTATAAGTGGAGAAACAAATATTGATATTTTACCATTTACATTTGCAACATGATTTTAACTATTTCAATTCAATTCAGTTAAATTCAAATAACTTTAATTGTCCCCAAGGGGCATTTTAAAAGGGCATACAAGCATCTTAAAAAAGACAACCAAGCAAGACACACAATTACACACAAAAAGACAAAACAACATTAAAAAGAACATTGGAGGTGCTTGTAGTTTTAAATGCAAAATGCATATATGGCAGAAATGTGGCCATTTTTAAAAAATTTTTGGCCTCTGTCTCTCCTCCAGCATAAATTAGTATAAAATAGTATGAATAAAATATTGTGCTTTATTTATACTATTTTTATGTTTAATTCTATTTTTTTTATCCTATTCTATCCTATTCATATTTCACCTCTGTTGTATATAGTACAATAAGATGATAAGATAAGGAAAGCCTTTAATAATTTCACAGGGGGGAATCATTTCACTAGTCTGAGGAAATTAAAAATAGTGGCTTTAAGATATATAGAAAATTATATTAAATTATAGAAAATTTAATGTAGCACTTTGAGATTTTGCTCAAATGAAAAGTTCATTACAAATATGCACTTTTCATTTAAGCAAAATCTCAAAATGCTACATTAAATTTTGAGTTGTGTTTTTATATGAATACACGTGCAACATTTATATTTATGCATAAGATTTATTTTATTTGCTAATTTTGATGCTTCTCTGACTTTAACAGCAATGTCACATAACACATACAAATATCTTAGATTTTTTTAAAAAATTGATAATTGTCAATAAAATTTCAGTTGGTGGGCTGAAAACAAATCGCATTTGCAGAGATTAGACCGTTATTATTATTAATATCAAAACTATTAATATGAATTATGTCACATCACCAACCACTTGTTTTTAGATTGTTTTCAGTAGGGGATGCTTTCTAATACAGTTTGCTGCTTTCCTAATATACTGTGATATTGGAATGAAATAAAGCATTTTATTTTATTCATTTTCCTACAGATTTGGCTTGATATGATCTTTATGATATTTATGATAAAATTGTTGTTCCTTTTGTGTTTCCTTAGCAAAATTATATTGTGACAGAGACACAAAAAATATCACAGATGCATTCATTTTATTCTGAATAATCAGAACTCACATCACATTTACAAAAACAGGACAAACCACATACACACAGGTTGGAACAAGGAACAAGGACACAGGCTAATCAGCGGTTTTCTAAAGACTTCATGCAGCACTGAATAAAAAAAAAAATCAGAAACACGTGATGACATTCGTTGTGCTTCGACCCAACACGAAGCACTAACATACATCACTTTTATAGACACTTTGGAGACTCATGCGCTCTAAAAACAAAGCTGCTGTTCTCTGATTTGTTCCCGGCTCAAAACTTCAAGTACTCCCGCTTAAAATTTATTTTGGAGGCACAATTTATGTCTAAATTCTGGTCTTATTTATGAGTGGATGATTCTGGAGTTTGGTTCTGCAGTGTAACAGACATGCAAGTTATTTAGGTTGCTGGGTAAATTCAGTAATTGGTCTTCTGTGTACAGGACATGCAATAAATGAAACATACTCACTGTTATCATTCAGATAACTCTCACTGGAAATCTACGTTTTTGGTGGCTGCAATAATATATAAAGCCAAACACTTCACTAAATCCAAAAAATAAATGCAAATTTTGGTAAAGATCTGTCCAAAAAATGAAAAAATGCTGTTTTGCAGAAGGTCTCTCTCATACAAACACTCAGCTGTTTGAGTGACCATTTATTTAAGTAGGACATAGAAAGTGGACCAGTACAAACTGAACCCAGATTAGTTTCTCCATTTTACAGTCCATCAATCTTACCACTGCAACACAAGAGCAGGGTAATTAACCATAATTCACTTTAGCTATTTTTAGTTGACCTGATTTCTGCTGCACATACTGTATTTGTCAAGTTTTGATGGTACATTTTGTAACTTTTTCAACAATTTAGCCTGGAATTAAAGATTGATTTCAGTGCCATATATTTTCTTTTCACTAATATATTATTTGGTTCACCCAGTGGTCATATTTATGTTGTGTGCAGGGAAAAAGAACATAAAACAACTGTCATATATTCATGTAAAACACCTGTGATTATTGGCATAATTTGCAATGTGCTCTCAAAAGTCAATTAATTGGAATAAAACTCTAATTTTATTTCTGCCTGGAGGTGATTCAAGATGCTGCAAGGCTGTGATGATGCAAAAAATCAGATTTTTTTTTTCAAATGTTTGATTACTCATCAGAATTTTGAAGAAAAAAACACCTTAAAGCTCAAATGAGTCAAAACCAAAACTACAATTGCTTTGTTTGGCTTTTTTTTGGGGGTGCTTAGGAGTTTTTAGGTGAAATTTCTTATTCAGAATGAGATGAGACATGCAAAAACCTAGTTAGGTCAAGCTAAATATAAAATACTGTCGATTACTGTGTTAAAAATTGCACAAACATAGTATGATTATGTATATTTCACAGGGTTTTGGCTGAAATTAAACTATTCTTGTCAAGAAACTGTAAATCTGGCACACTTTCTTGAATGCATTGCAGTTTTTGTCAAATTTAGGTGTCCTTAGTGTGTGTTTGAGTGTGTGTGGGAGCGACAAAGCGAGTTACAACTACGGATATAAAGAAATTAGGAAAAGTATTATTTTGAACATATTTCTTTTTATTTACAAACTTCAAAAAAAACAAACAAACAAAAAAAAAGGATCTCAAAGTAATCCAGGGTCATACACATTATCCATCGATAATCTACACATCAGGCTTTGACTGGAGCCAATCCTCAAAGACAGCAGATTTTAATCTCCTCCTCCACTAAAATGGAATTCAGACAGTCGGCTCGGCTTATCCGACGCGAACTGACTTGTATAAATAAATATGTAAATTCAAGTAGAAAGCTGTGAAAGTAAAGAGCAGTCAGTCTGCCGAGCTGACAACCAAAACAGTTCAAAACTGAGGAAATGCATTTTGATGGACAGTTCTGATGATATGGTGATGGACCATTTAAAAAAAAAAACAAAAAAAAAAAAAAGCACTTGATATCGTTGTCTTTTTTTCAGCGGATAAGTGTTTGGACTGCCCCTGACCCACTACTTGTGATTTGAGCTTACATGCACACAAATGGCTCATATTATTCAGATTATACATTTGTACTCCAATTATCTGAGTTCATTCAGATCAGAAAATGGTTTCAAAGCGGCTCAATTTTGCTGAATATCGAAGCATCCCTGGTGTCATTTTCTGGGGGTTTCTCATCAGTCGTCGGATGTTTAATCCATCCTGGATATTCAACACCTTAATTGGTTGGTCCACATGCAAGCTCTGCACAGTTTCACATGTGTTGGGTCAGACTGGCTGATGATCAGTTCTCAAAAAAGAAACAAACAAAAAAAACCCACCAAACACAAAAAAGACCATCTGTAGTAACAACAAATACTAATATGACCATAAAATTCTCGCAAACAAGATAATGAAGAAACAAATGGAAACCCCAAAAAAAAGAAAAGACGTTGTACAAAAATAAAAATACAAATGAATAAATATGCACCGTCATAAATAAATTAATTTGGTAAATTCAAACATTGTAAAAAGAAGAGAGCAAAAAAAAAAAAACAAACAAAAAAAATAAGTAAACTAGCATGTGGAAGAGAAAAAGGGCGGGAAAAATGATGAAGAGCGGGAAATGACAAAAAAGCGGGAAATGCTTAAGTCTTTGCTCGATGATGTTTCAACTGAAGAGCTAGTGGTTTTTTGAAAGCTCTTGCTGCAGCCGTTTGAGAAGATGGAACAGCAGGATGATCTAAAGGGAACTTGGTCACACGATGAAGCTTTTTCCAACTTTAAACCAATAATTGATGTATACAGATTTGTGTCTCTTTTACAGTGCAGCACAGTGCGGATATGTACTTCGAATGAGGATGCCGTTGAGAGAAAAAGCGTGTCACTGTGGTAGATTTTAATTCTGCTCTGCCACATTATTTGGTCTCTTAAGACACAATTCCTCTTTGATGGAGGTTTCTGATGTGCTTGTGCATTTCTTTTTCTTATTTTGTTTTTGGCAAAGCTACCATCTTTACTTAAAAAAATTGGTTTGGTTTGCTCAACAAAATGTGACGAGAAAGAAAAACTAAAGGAAAACCAGCAGAGCAGAGGTGAAATCTGTGTTGAGAAGAAGTTACTGAACCGAGTAACACAAGTTTCTATTTATATACCTTTTAAATGATTCCTTTTGTAACCCTTAAAAACACGACACGCAGACTCGAACACAGTAATGACACTAGCGTAACCAAAGAAACTCGGGGTTTTTGCCGGCTTAGTTTCCTCCAGGGGTTTGTTGTACAAATACATATATAGGCTTGAGTGAGTGTTTTGCATCGTTTTTCGCTAGGCTACAGTAAGACTGCGGGTGAGATTCAGAGAGCCGCTGTGACCGTCTGTCTCTCTTTACCTCTCATCTCTCACAGTTAACATTCAGAAAGATGGAGGCAAAAAGGCATTTTCTGTTGGTTGTTTTTCTCCGCTACAAGGAGGACACCTCACTAGTTTTTTTTTTCTCATTTTCACCTGGCTGTTTTTGTTTTTCTCATAGGCAATCGTTTTCTTTAAAAAGTCGATTACATAAATAGAAAATACACGCACACACGAAAAAGAAAAATCTAAATCTTACCATGTTTGATGCCTAAACAGAAGGAGTCTTTTCAAAAAGGCCTGGTATAAAGGCATTTGATTTCGCGTACATTCTTTTAAAGTTTCGGTAAATGTCTCCAACCTCATCCTCAACAACAACAATTCAACGTGATCCCGTGTCTTTTTTTTTTTAATTTTTTTTTTTACTTCTTCATGAACCGCTAACCTGGCAGTGAATTATCAAGTTCCATCAAAACGCTTTGTTTGATCTGCTAACATTTTCTTTTTTTTAAAGAAATATTCAGTAGCAATATTCAACAAGTGACAAACAATACCATTTCAACAGATTTTTAACCACCTAACTTAAGTGTCAAACCTTTTTGTTTGTTTTTTTTTAATCATAAGCAACTTCCACCCAGCTGTAGTCTTTTTTTTAAATTAGCTGAAAGCAAGAATTTTAACATTTAGCAAAGCTGCAGAACTAGAATCTCTAAAGCCGACAGTACAACTAGTGGCCGTTTCTGGTCACTGCAGGTCCACGCTCAGCAGTACTCAGTCCAGTGATTAGCATCTTAATGCCAGTAATTGGACAAAAAAAAAAAAAAAAACCCAAAACAAAACACTTGGAAGCCCAAATTCCTCTGATTTCCATTTTCACCTTCCCTCTGGAGCTTTTATCAGCTTTCATCTTCCGATTTTCAGCATCAAGATTTGTCGCTCAGTGTCCAGTCTGTGTTCGATCCCCGTCCAGACTGTTTTTGCAGAGATGATCAGAGGAAACACTTCGTCAAGGGCTCAGTTGTTGTCACCGTCTTTCACTTTTAGTCTATTTCTGACCACAGACTCTTTGAAATCTGCATCCGGGCAAATAGGGGGTCATCCTATTTTGACGATTACTAAACTGCTAAAAGCTTTCTCCAGAAACCGCATCGTTCTTCCGTCACTGCCCCCTCACTTCAATCACATCGTCATCGTCCGAGCTGTTCTCCCTGCTGACGTCGCCGCCGTTAATCAGAACCGGACCCCGGTGGCCCTCAGATCGAGCCGAGGAGGAGAAGGAGGAAGGGGAGGATGACGAGGAGCTGGAGGCAGCAGTGGGAGGGTACTGGGACAGGAAACTGGCTCCAGCAGGACCAGGGGTTGCGGCCGGACCAGGCAGACCCCCCGGCAGCATCGAGCCTGAGTAGAGGCTGGCCAGAGATGGGCTGTAGGTGAGTGGGAAGCCTGAAGGCAGCATCCCGGCCATGCCAGCCATACTGGGGCTCAGCATGAAGGGAGGCAGGGCTCCTGGGAGGGAGCTGGCAGCTTTGACTGGAGCAGAGGAGGATGAGGAAGATGAGACTGCAGAAGCGGTGATTGTTGTGGATGAAGGGGAAGACGAGGAGGTGGGGACAGCGCCGGCTCCGCCCAATCCAAACAGATCTGTGTACATGTAACTGGGGTCGCCCAGCTGAGCATGGGGGGGCTGGAAGTAACGAGAGCCTGCCCCCATGAACAGAGGATGCCCCAGAGAGCCGCCCAGCATGGCCGAGTTGAACCCCATTGGTGGGAGGCCGTAACCCCCAGTGAAGGGGAAGCCTTGAGAGGCCAGAGGGGCTGAGGAGTGTTTACCGTTGGAGGGCTGCTTACTGGCTCGCTCATCCAGGGATGGGGTGGAGGCTTTACGCTTGGAGCCTGTTCTCAGGTCCTGGGCGGCGGTGGCGTCCATGTTGGGCTGAATTACGTTAGTCACAGAGGCGTCGTGGTGGCTCATGTTTCCACCAGTAAAGCTGCTGCCATTGGCGGGTTTGGTGGGAGGCTGGTTGCTCTCTGCTGCCCCCTCTGGCTGGACGCCGGATCCCGCTGAGCCTCCAGATCCGGTTACATCCGTGTAGCGCTGCAGCTCGTTGATGATCTCCGGTCCGTCAGGTGAAAGAGGGCGGGGCAAAGGCTTGGAGGCTGCCTGCTGCTTCCTGTCAGGTGACAGGCAACTGTTGCTGCCATTGGTTGAAACATCCTGAGGTGGGGCTTGCGAGTCTGAGAAGAACAAAAGGATTGGATGGTAGATTGAGAAGCTGAAAGACATTATTTACACAAACTGAGTTCACATAAAGAATAGTGCAATGTCAGTAGTGGTTTCCTCATCTTATAGTGTCTTATCTACACTTTGAATCACAAAACCCACCAGTCGGTTTGAAAGGGATTTTTTATTATTTATTTAAAATGACACTGTTTGCTAAAGCCAGAAATTGTAAGCTCAGAAAGCATAGTTAGATTTTAACTCCCAGTTGTCCTCTAACTTCTGTGTCTTCAGGTTTTGTCAGGAAAATTAACCAAACCTAAGCTTAAAATTGAAATTTTTCAGCAAAATCACATTATTCTACATGTCTCATTGAAAATTTGCCAAAAAATAAACACTGCTCTGACTAGATAGTGTAAAAAACTAAAAAAATTGCATTGCTTGTCACAATTGTAAAGTCAAGAATGACTCGACTGCACTTCAAGAGTCATGAGACAAAAATTTGAGGGCTTCTGGCTGAATTGCAGGTTGTGTTTTCTTGAACAGACAGAATACATATGAAAACCAATTACAAATGTTAAAATATTTATTTTGTGTGCAAACACCATTTTTTCCAGTTATGGTAATACCTGAAGGCACTTGCAAAATTTTGTACATGTTTATACCAGTTTTTTCAGTTTTTGTCAAATAAATAATCAAAGAAATTTAACTTTTTAAAAGTTTTTTTTAATCATTTGTGTGATTATGACTTTGCTATTCTGAACAGAAGATATTTTTTAGCTCTCTCTGCTTCTAGCTGTGGTTGTGTTGTTTCCATTGAGGTGCAGGACTTTTTATTGCAGTGAAAAATAAACCCACTGAAGAAAAACGTGACAGTAGCAATTCTGGTAAATTTATCATCCTACCTTTGGGTGGCGCTGTTGTACTCTCCTCCACTGTCTTGGCTTTATTAGCTGCTCTGATGGCAAAGATTCGGCCATCAGACGTCCTAATGTAAGTCCCTAAAACAGCCAAAAAGTGAAAGAAATTGTGAGTAAACACAGAAATTTGATAAAAAACTGATTAATCATCCTGATAGTTTTCTTGCTAACTGACTAAATGAAGATATTTAGTTCACTATCATATGAGACAAGCAGTAAATTCTCAAATTTGAAAAGCTGGACTAAAGAAGTCAAGTTTTTCAGAGTCTAATAAAGGAGTTTTGTACCTTTTGTGCCCCTGATGACATGGATACTTTCTCCAGCGGTGATCCTGGCCTGAACATCTGTGGAGCTGTTGGTGTCTGGAATCACGATGTCTAGAAGAGACAGAAAAGGATGATTTAAGAGTGTCTACAAACATGAATATTATGAGCAAATATGGATAAAAATGAGGTCAAAAAAATGTAGTGTGTGCACAATTTGCCTACCAGTAGTGGTGACAATTTTCTGCACAAACACGCCAGCTTTTTGCAGGCAGTTGACAGGGAATCCTCCGAGGCCGGACCTGGAGGAATCGTTGTCCAGGGCGGAGCCTGCAGTCGCCTGGCGAGGGATCATGGGAACTGGAGTCGACTGGACTGGCCGGACGCTGGTCACCGGCTTTTCCTCAGTGCGAGTGGGAGGACGCCTGGGGAGATTTTAAAAGCAGGTTTAGACGTTGTTTACATCTGACAAAGTGTAAGAATTTGAGAAAACCTTGAATCACTGACCAGTTTCTCTGACTGAATGCAGGGATGTTGGTGAGGCTCTGGTCGCTGGCCGGGTAGTAGTGAGCATACGATGGCCGGGTGTACGGCACTGAGGCCCTCTTCTCTTCTTCGTAGCCCTTCTTGGCGGCTTTCTTCTCGGCGTTGCTCAGCTTCAGCTCTCTGCGGTCGATCAGCAGCGACTCGTGAGGGAATGGTTGCTGGAATAGAGGATGGAGAGAGTTTTAAACTTCCTCATTCTTTCATAGCATCTCGCTCTTTCCACTTGCAGAAAACTTTGTATGTAATTTAGAATGCCACCATCTAAGCACTACTTTTCAGTGGCTTATGCCGATCTGCAGCAATAAAAACACATGAAAAGTGCCAAGTGGGGAACCCTAATTACCACATGACTCACCGCCTCTCCAGCACCTCACAGGCTATTTTGAAACGGTGTTATAAATATAAAGCAAAGTGTAATTGCAACCGCTCGGTGTAGCTCCCACCTCCAATGTATTCTAAAAATGCAGTTCAGTGGTTAACTAAAGAGACATTCAATGTTTTCATTCAGCTGCAAGGTGACTTATTGTTAATTATCTCTAGTTAAGATGAACTGCCAGTCCTTAGAAAATGAGTTTTCAGCTGCAATGCACAATGCAAAAATCCTGCAGACTTGGAGCTGGTGAAGCTGATAAAATATTCCCACATGTTTTGCCTTTATGACCTCTATAAGGATTAAAAAATCTCTGTTCGTCTACCTTCGTAATCAGGTGAGAGTAACGGTACAGAGCCTTCCCGAGGACGCTCTCCATCTCCTCCTGAGGCTTCAGCTGCACCTGGGAAGGATCTGGTTCCTCCTCCACAAAATGAAGAAGAGACTCCACTTCCTTTCTGGTAAAGGTCAGCACTGGGTTCAGATCATCCACCACACGGTCTAAAGGACGAAGAGGGGAAAATCAACATGAAAAATCCCATCATGAGTATGTGAAAATATGTAGGCAAAAACTTATATAAAGGATAAAGGCTCATTTTTACAGACACTCTTCGTGGCCTAAATGTGTCTCTCAGCAGTCGAAGCTTAGGGCAAACACTTGGGACAGTTTACTCTGTCAGACAAGAGCCTCTTAGCAGAAGAGCTGCAGCTTCAGCACAAAGCTGATTATTTAGTTTCGGGGGGTCTGTTCACACAGAAGGAGGTTTTCAGTGAGTCTGACTACTGACAGAAGCTTGACAGAGTAGGGCTGAATCATTCATGGCTTAAAGAAAATATCTAACTGTGATTTTTCTGACAGATAATGTGATTGGATTTCAGATAGTTAAAGTTAAAAGCTTTAGTTAAAGTCAAAAGTGCAACTGTCATAGCAGGAAGTTGACATGAATTTGTAAAACCACTCACATGACAGTTTAAGCTCTTTACAGTCTTCACAAATTACTAAATGCATTGTTCATATGGTCCAGCCAACCATCGCTAGAGGCAGAGAGAACTCAAGAATGTCTTTTGTGCAGTAGTTTTTTTATGCCATAAATCATAAATAAATAAAGAATTCAAGATTAAATTCTTAGATTTTTTTCTATAAATGTTTAAAAATGGAATCTACAAGTGCCCACATGTTACAAACACTAGAAAAAATGGTGACTCTACATACTGTACGTATTGTACTACATTAATTAACATTAATTCTATTTCCATTTTAGTCTAGTCGTTATACATAGCCTGCAGTTCAGCTGAAAAGTCTGAATTTTCTTCACATGAGTGTTGGTTGCAGTAGAGTCAGCAATGATTTCAAGGTTCAAGAGCTGCAGAATTTTTTTTTTCCTTCACAGAATCTGGTTAGAACAAATGGTTATTTTTTTGGACAAATTTATTAACTGAGAGATTTGGAATAAACTGCTATCATGATTTCAAGCTTAGATCTGGTTAAGTTTCCCAATTAAACTGTAAGTGCCAGATGAGTAGTTCTGTCAGAAAGTTGAAACCTGACAGTTCTCGAAGATTTTACAGATTCTGGTGTAAATTTGGGGATTTTACTTTAAAAGAGTGTTAATTTTTCTGTTTTTGTCACAATAAAGTGAAATTTACAGTGGCTGAGCATCAGAGAAGTGCATCAAAACTTTGCCTAATGTATGTCTGCTACTGAATTTGCAATTGGAAATGTTGCCAGTACGTAAAAAAATAAATAACACAAACTGGATGTGCTATTAACCCTGTCATGTATGCATTTTTGGTAGAGTTTAGAGGTAGTGATTTGACTGCGGATGTTGTAATATTCTGCAGCTGCTCTGAACTCACCTGACATTCCCTGTTTGGAGATCTGTCGGTCGTAGATCTTCTTCTCCAGCGTGAAGTCGCAGACCAGTCGGTAGATGTGACATGGCTTCCTCTGGCCGTAGCGGTAAACACGACACACGGCCTGAGCGTCGTGACATGGGTTCCAGGAGGCGTCGAAGACCACGACACGGTTCGCTCCGATCAGGTTCACACCGAGACAACCAGCCCTGAGATCCACACAGAGATCAGCAAGAAGATGAAGGTGTGTTCAGTTTTTTTCTTTACCATAATTTTATGGTATTAATATTGTGGCTGTATGTTACCTGGTTGACAACAAGAAGACCCACGCTGAGGTGTTGGACGGATCGTTGAACTGGTTTATCAGTCGCTCTCTCTCTGAGGCTGTTGTGCTTCCATCCAGTCCTTCAAAAGACCAAATACCACACAGTCAAAATAGAGTTTCCTGCAGCTTTATGTGCTGGGATATTTTATCGCTTGCTTTAGTTGATGGTGTAATTAATTTCATTCCATGCCTTTTCACCTTATTCATTTTAAAGGCTCTACTTTACTTATTTGACTACATCAGATTATTCATACACTCGTTTGTAACATATAAAGAAAGAAATGATGTAAAGACAAGGGAAAAATAAAAATATATAGAGGAAAAAAGTAATTATTGACTACAAATTTGTGTAACATCAAATAACCATATATTTATTTAAAACGAAACTTAAATTAGATAAACTTTATTTATCTCTTGTCTGGGATATTTACATGTTACAGCAGCTGGATACAGATGAGGCATGAAAGTAGTAGGACAAGAATTACAAAAGAAGAATAAGGCTAAATATAAAAATATAATAAAGCCATAACAAAGAAAATGTACAAGACATGTTGAAGCTACAGGTAGATATCCATAGATAAATTATATTTGCTTGTGATTGGTCTTTAACAACTTTTTTCTTAGTTTGCTTAAGCAATTAAGTAAGTGATGCAGCTCATATTTCTAAAGAAAAACATTTAAATATCTCTAAATAAGGCAAAAAAAACCCAACAGTTGTGCATACTGATGTTTGTGTATAATCATAAAAGATCACCAGTAGGTGGCAGCACTCATTGTAAGTTAATGAGAGACATGTACAAAACAAATCACTACATTAAGGAACACATATCCTTGTATAAAGAGCACATTTATCAGCTTAGTTCATCACAGCTTACGAATGTCAAAATAGACATTAATTTCTCCTGAGCCACAGCTGCCATTATCTGCCTCTGAGTTTAAAATAACTTTTCTACTCACAATATGGACTGAATCACCTGAAGCATCTTTTAAAGATGATAAATGATGACTTACTGTAGTAGTTGAGGTTTCTGACCCAGGTCTGGTTGGTTCTGTCTCTGCTGGGTGTGTTGGGCGTCGGAGGCATTGGCCTCTTAGCCAGGAAATCCTCGATCACGGTGAGCGTAGATAAACTCTGACTGCAGGAGGAAACAAACAGAATAGGAGATCAGATCACATCCAAATGTCACAGGAAGTAGCACTGAACAAGCAGAAAGTAAAGCTGAGAAAAGCTGCAAAGGACAAAATCTAAAAATAAAACCGTTTCTCTTCTAATTTAATTCCAAAAATCTGAAATCTGGTGTTTTTTGTGTAAACTTTTACCTGAAAACAAGGAGCTTGTCTCCCTTCCTGACGCTCTCCTCGATTAAATGGAACAGCAGAACCATCTTTGCCGAGTACTCCAGGATGCCAGGCTTGTAGTCGCACATGATATCCTTCGCCTGGATGAGTGAGAAGAAAGAAAAGGTTAAAACTGCACTTAGATCAGCAGATTAAGTGTTGTTTCTCTTTAGGTCACAAACAAGTGTTGAAGTGAAGCTATGGGCCAGACTGTGTTTAAATGCTCATATATATCAATATTTTTGAAGCAATATCACTGAAATTTTGCTTTAGGACAAATGGAACTCCAGTCAATAAGTGCTAAAGGGGTCAGGAACATATTACAGACTTTAACGCAGTAGCTTTTTTTGGAATTACAACGTACCCATTCATAGGTGATGACCTGGTTGGCTTTCTCCTGCAGCTGGTTCAGACTCAGTCCACCAATAGCATTGGGATTGTCCACGTTCTTGGACTTTTGATTGGGTGCTGTTGGACATCGAGCGTTTCCCGTTGAGGTGATGTCGTCCAGATCTAAATCATGGTCACTCGCCATGTTTTCCTTCTGCAGGGCCTCATACAGAACATCGGGGTGGTTCCAAATCTGTGGAACATCATTCATTTGCATTTAGTGAAATAAAAACACCAATATTCTCTTTATGATTATCGCATGTTTTCCTTAAAAAAATACAACATTTATCAGAGTCAAAGGCTGTAAAAGCGGAAAGAATCATTGGATATTCAATGTTTCTTTTTTTTTTTAATGGAAAAATGCATTTAAAATGTGATGTTTCAATAAAATCAGTTCATTCCACTTGTCATGTTTTTTTAAATGCCAAAAATTACCCTTTGGCACTAACCAGATTTTGTAAAAAACTAAAAATTCTGCTCTAATAGATGCAACCTTAAAACCATTTGCAATTTAACCTTGACCAATACTTCTGTGACAAGAATTTTGACTGAACTTAGAGAGCAGATAGGAGACAAGTCTGGAAATTAAATGTGTAGGTAGCAAAACATCTATAGTTTGTAGAGTTTCCAAAATGTTCATCCCGTATTTGTAACATCAGCGGGCTCTTAGAAAAATATTGCACATGTTGATTCCAGTTGTTTTCAATTTTTGAGAAATAAATAATCAAAGAAATTTAACTTTTGTTTTTTTCTTTTTGTATGATTTATGGTTTTATAACTTTGTCATTCTGCACAGAAGACATTTTTGAATCTTCTCTACTAGTCATAGTTGCTGTTTCCATAGAGGTGTAGGACTTTATATTGTAGTGAAAAATGAGCCCACAGCAAGTAAAAAAGTGACAGTAGCAAAGAAATGCCCAGATTATTTAATAATAACTTGCAGAACAAAACTGCAGTAACTCGTGCAGAACAAGAAGATATTTGTAGAAGGAATTTTGGTCTTTATCCTCTACTTGTGAGTAAATTTTATCAAATAAATAGTGGATTTTTTTGTTATTATTTTTTTTTAAATTTCCAGACAGACTTCCAGAGTCACTGCTCACCTTGCAGCAGACGCAGAAAGCTTTGAGGGGGTTGAGGCTGAGCCAGCCAGTGTTTCCTGCCTCCCTGAAGCGGTTCATGAACTCGGTGTACAGCGCCCTCTGCAGGGGAGACAGACGCACCAGGATCACATGTTCCTCCTTCGAGGGCAGCTGGTCCCTCAGGACATCGTGGCCTCGCCTGGATTAAAGACAAATCACAGTAAATATTTGCAAAGGCTTATTAAAGGTTAAGAATGTTTAGGGAAGACTGAGCTTGGGGACAGTGATTCTGACTCCTACCTCTGGACGAAGCCCTCCAGTAGGCTGTGCAGGACGTGGCTCCGGTACCTCATCAGCTGGATGTCCTGAGGTGTGCTGTCCACGCACTGCCCGTTCAGAATGGGGCGCTCAAACATGTTGCTGAACTCCTGCCGCGTACCTAAAATACGAACAAGATCTCTGCTTAAAAAACAAACATCTCGGCAGGTAATTGTGGAACACAATATTCCACAGATCCAGTTTCCTACCTAAGAAGTCGGGTCGGACAAAGTCGACCATGCACCAGTACTCGATGAGGTTGTTCTGCAGTGGATATCCGGTCAGGACCACGCGCCGTCGGGTTCGGATGTTCTTTAAAGCCTGGGACGTGCTGGCGTGGCAGTTCTTGATGCGATGTCCTTCGTCGCAGATGACCACATCTGGACCGGGCCGGGCCAACGCTTTCTCAATACCTGGAGGAGGACAAGTCATGATATTTACTTCTGACAGATTCCACACTGGACCTGTTTTTTCTTCCTCTGTATCCTCTATTATCTTCCCCACTTTCTCCTACCTTTAAGCAGTTCCTGCTGCCTGTCCTCCTCATCCAGGTCGATAACAACAGGTCCAGTTGTTTTTTTGCTCTTCTTCTTCCTTCCAGTAACGAAGCTTTTCTTCAGCGACAGCAGCCGATACATCTCGTATCCCATCAGCAGAACCCCTCCGTCCCGAGCCCAGTCCTCCACCACCTTGGCCCTGGTTGCTGTGTTCCTGCATCGCATAAGAAAGAATAAAGATGGGTTTAAAACGTAATTCTTTCTTAGTACCTTTAAGCACCATGAAATGAGTGAAATAACTGAACGAAAGCAAAGAAACTGAGGAGCAAACAAGAGAAGAAAAAAACGTAATAAACAGAGATTACCTTGTATCAAGCTGCCAGGAGATTTGAAAGGCATATTGAAAACAATCACCAATATTATACCATTTATCAGAGTAAAAAACTGTTAAAAAAAATTTTAAAAAAGGAAAAATTGTTGGATTTTTACCTTTGAGATGCTTCTTGAACTAATTATGTGTGACTTTTGTTGGGAAAATTTAAAAATCTAAGCTTAAGATTATAAAATCCTCTTAGACTGTTGGTCTAATGATTTATTCAAAAAATAAATCATTTTGAACTAAGAAGATTATGTAAAAAACAAGCAAAAAATTGTGATTCCCGAAGCAACCAAGAATATATTTGAAACTCATGTGCCATCAACAGAAAAATCAAAACAAACTGACATAAATTCTGGGACTTTTTGACTAAACTGGGCTGACGGGGGACAAATATGAAGGCAAATGAAAAACATAAGAAGTTTATGATTTATGGTATTATAACTGTGTCATAATGCTCAGAAGACTTTTTTGAGTTTTGTCTACTTCTGGTCATGGTTGTGCCGTTTCCATAGAGGTGTAGGACTTTATATTGCAGTGAAAAATGAGTCCACACTGAGGAAAAATGTGTCAGGAGCAAAGAAACGCCCCAAAACTGCTTGGGGTAAGAGGAGGAAACAAGAATTTCAGTAATTCCTGTTGTAATAAATTACAATTCTGTTGGAGAAGAGCTTTAACAGAAGTGAAAATGCTTGTTGACTTAGTTAATTTTTAACAGTCACACTTTGCAGGATGTATTGTAACCAAGCTGACAGACAGAATGAGGTTACTGTGTCACTTTCAGCCTGCATCATGGAACTGCACTCTCACTTTGCAGTATTTCTTCCACCCCTAATCCCAAACACACAACACGAGAATCTGAAAATCTTTCCAGTAGACGCAGCTGTTCGCAAAGAG
Source organism: Amphiprion ocellaris (assembly GCF_022539595.1). Taxonomy (NCBI): domain Eukaryota; kingdom Metazoa; phylum Chordata; class Actinopteri; family Pomacentridae; genus Amphiprion; species Amphiprion ocellaris. The sequence continues at coordinate 6,981,295 of NC_072773.1, read as the reverse complement.
ACGCAAGGAAGGCCAAGCCAGCTGGGGATTAAAGGCGGAGGCAGCGAGAAGGTCAGCTTAGCAGAAAGGAAAAGTTTCCTGCCTGCTGTGACCCTACGAGGAAGACGGGACCTCGAGACTTGTTTTGGTCTTTTATTCTTTCTTGCCGCTTTTATGTAAATCAATAAAAAGGTCCTGTGTAGCTGCTCCGTTGTGCGGCTCGCTGTTCCAACATACAAACAGTAGGATTTAAGTTTTAAAAATAAGGATTTAAGCTTCCGCTTCTGTTACTCACTTGTGTTCGTCGTTGAGGATGTGAACTTTAAATGTTCGTGGCGTCACCAGCGCCGGGTCGGTATCTGGAGATAACGCCTCGGGGGGCGGGACCCACATGTTGAACTCCGACAGCCAGTTCTGCAATGTGTTCACCTGGAACGAAACGAGGAGATAAAATAATCAATTTTTGTCGTCTAGTCTCAGTATTGATCCCGTTCACGTCTTATCCAGTCCTGACAAGATCAACTGACATTGACAAAATTTCATCTCTGACTTGATTCAATCATTTCAGATACTGAGAACATGCTCTTTATAACTTCACAAATTTTAACATTTCTCACTTTCACATCAGTAATTTTTCAATTTAAATGCCCTTAGTGTACAACAAACAATATAATTATAAGACATTGTGCAATTTATGGTAATTATTAATGGTAAATTATATGTCTTTCCAAGTATAGATTGTTCAGTTGATTAAAAATAATAAATATAATTGTTAATTGGGGTATATTTTAACATTTTTTCATTCAATTTTTGCTGAAAAATCACAATTTTAAGTTTATATTTTCCTGATGAAATCTAAAGTCACATATAACTTCAAGGAAAGTGAGAAAGTTAAAATCCGACAATATTTTCTGGTTTTATAGGGTTTTTTCCCCGCTGTCCTGTGTAAATACAGCCTGCAGTTCACTTCAATTCAGTCGAACAGACACTGAATATTTGTTTTTCACAACTGAATCTCTAATGGGAACACAGAATTTGTACTTTCTTGTTTCATTGCACCGAAACTTTACTTCCCACGTGGCACAGATTCAACTTTCTGAAGGGTTTTAGCATCTGTTGTAAGGTGAGCATAAGTGTCTGGAAGTCTACCTGAATACATAAAAAAAAAACTACTATTAATTTGGCTAAATTTACAAATAAATAGAGGATTAACAACAAAATTACATTAAATGTTTTCACTAAAATCCTTTAATCCCACTTTTGTTATCGCTACTTCAAGCTATGTCTGCATATATATTGTGTCAGAGTATTTGTTTCCTCTATATATTTTGATTTAATCAACTTAAATTCTGAGTTTTTTGATTCACTGCACCTAAATTGTACTTCCCACAATGATCAGACTTAAACTGTTGAAGGCAGTGAGAACATGAGTCTGGAAGTCTGTCTGGACACATAAAAATAATTTTTAAAAAAACTAACAACAATTTGTCTAAATATGCCAGCAAACACAGGATCTACACCAAAATTACTTTAATGTTTTCACTAAGATCCTTTAATTACACTGCCTCTATCATAACTCCAAGCTGTAGTTGTATATATATTGTGTCCAAATACTTGTTCCATCCCAAATTTTTTGGTTTAATGAACTTATATTCTTTGTTTGTTTTAATTCGTTGTAACAAAACTATATTTTAAACCATAAACATACATAAAAAATTAAGAAATCCACTATTATTTTAAGTACATTAACCATTAAAATGTTTTCAATAAAATCTTTTAATCCCACTTCTGTTATAACTTCAAGCTGTCTGCATGTATATTGTGTCCTAGTACCTGTTCCATCCATATTTTTTCATTTAATCAACTCATATTCTTTTTTTCTTTTTTATTCAAAGCATCAAAACTATACTTTCATATATAAACGCACGTAAAAATGTAAGAAATTAACTATTAATTTGGCTAAATTTAAGAGCACTTAGAGGATAAACATCAAAATTACTTCTACAGATGTCCTCTTGTCCTGTAATATCTATTAATATTATTATTATTATTACTACTACTATTATTATCATTATAAACCCTTTTAACCCCAATTGGGAGTCCTACATGGAACATTTATGTGTCTTCTTGCTTTCAATCCTCAAATCCTGTCATTTTAATATAAAATTTGTAATAAAAACTGCACAGGTGCTTACGGGTACGATGGCGAGCACAGTATGAGCCTGGGTGTGTCTGAACAGGACGTCGATGAAGGAGATGACCTGCAGCGTTTTGCCGAGGCCCATGCTGTGGGCGAGGATGCAGCCGAAGCCGCTGCTGCTGCTGAAACGCTCCACCGACTCCACCAGGTTGTCGTACAGGAAACGGACACCGCCGATCTGACGGGAAGGCAGTGAAAGTCAAGAAGAAGCAATGAGGAAGAGGAGGAAAATGGCAAAACAGGAGAGAGACGGCAAGGTGGTGTAGAAAAAAAGGTAGAGTTTAGTTTGAACCATTCAACAGAAGGGAATTTTTTGAGTATGATGCAGATTTGGGCGAGTTGTTTCGGCATTTTGGTAAGATTGAAGTTTTTTAGGAGCAGAAAATCTGTGTACCTGGTGAGGTTTGATCACTCGGGCCAGCTGGGGCGACAGGAAAATGTCTGTCTCTGCAGCCGGGTGGTTCAGATTGATCAGCACTCTGCCCTGGTCGTCCGGTTGGTTCAGGACATCGTCGGCATGCGCACCACTCGGCTCGCCGTCCTCCTCCTTGAGGTTGGATTCGCTGCTGATGTGGATGATGCCGTCATCCTCGCCTGAACTCAGATCTATGACATCTAAACAGACGAAACAGATACAGGAAGGTTTAAAAAGATGTAGAAGAAATAGACACATTTTCTCATTCATCATTTGTGACCTTCAGTTTTGTGGGGAAAATGAGCCAAATCGAAATTTAAAATCACCTTATGTTATCTTAAAAAAATTGTCAAAAATAAACTGTTTGCACCAAGAAAATTCTGTAAAAAAAAAAAAAAAAATTCTCTCACTCCCTGTTGCAACCAAGAAGATATTAGTAACTCAGCTGTAATCAACTAAACAATTTTTAAAAAGTGACAAAATTCATGAGAGTTTTGGCTAAACTAGGCTGATAGGAGAGAAGCATGGAGACAAATAAAAAATGTAAAAATTTCAGGATTTATGGCTGTGTCATATTGCAATGAAGACATTTTTGAGTTCTATCCACTTCTAGTCATGTTTTTTCTGTTGCTTAAAGGTACGGGAATTTATATTGCAGTGAAACAGGAGGGGAAAAGAGAAACATTACGGTGTAAACTTGAAAAATGTTTTTTCCATCTAAATACAGGAAACACATTTTTCTCTTGCGGATGCAGAAACCATGGTAGGATGAGAAACTATTTTGTTCCTGTATTTAAAGCTCACACATACTGCAGTATGTGAGACAGCAATGGGAGCGAGGACACTACATTACACAACCTATTTCTTCAGCCTGAATACAATGAAACACCTGAGTGTCTCCAAACTTCACAGTAACAATAGTAAACTTTACAAGGTGTGTTCCACATACAGCAGTGCAGAAGTTTTGCATACACATGTAACCATTGGAGCCTCGAGCACATTCTGTTCTTGTTACATTTTCATCCACGGTGGGCTCATTTTTAACTATAATATAAAGTCCTGCACCTCTATGCAAACTCAGAAATGTCTTTTGTGTAGCACAGTAAAGTTATGATGCCATAACTCATAATAAAGAAAAAACAAATGCTACACTTCTTTGAATATTTATTCTATAAATATGAAAAAAAATGGAATCAGCATGTTGCCTACAGGTGTTACCAATGTTGACGAAGAATAGTGATTTTACAAGCCATACATATTTACCTTTCTGTACTTGTCTCCTATTAGTTCAGCTCAGTGATTTTTTTGTCAAATGACTGTTGGTTACAGCTGAGCCACTAATATCTTCTCGGTTGTGTCATAGAGTGCAGAATTGTTTGTTTATTATCATATTATTACGGTGTAAAGGGCTTATTTTTGGATAATTTTTATATGACACATAAAGGAACTACAAAGTCATGGATTTTTCTGACACATAACTGTTCGTCACAGTTGAATCAATCATGACTTAATGGGTGCAACAAGGAGTGCAGAATTTTTTGTTTTTAATAGCATCTAGTTAAAGCATACAATGTAATTTTTTTTGCAAATTTTTAAACGAGACGTATAATATAGGTTTTGGTGGGCTTTTTGGTGTGTTGCTGTTGAGTCACTAATGGCTTCACTGTTGTGGCAAGGAGTGCAGAATTTATAGCTTTTTGCAGAATCTATTAAGAACAAGCCGTTTACTTTTGTTAATTTTTTCACTGAGACATGTAGAATAAAGTGCCTGAACACCATGTCACCCATGATTAATTTAAGGACAACATGTCTTTCAAAGCAGCTGTTGGGTTTTGAGGCTCAGAGGGTTAAACATTAAATTGAATGTACTGAACTGGTGAAATGAATGAAAATGTACTTGTCTTCTGATTTTTTAAAAACCTTTTTGCAAATATTTACTGTATATTCACTTGTCATCTTTTTACTTTTCAAATGATCCAAGTCATATTGAACAACATATTGGGATATTAAGCTTAGATTTAGATCTGAAGGAACGACACATCACATCGTATAAGACCAGTTTACGGATCATAAAAAAAGGTTAAAAATCCAATGATTTGTTCTGTTTTTACAGTTTTGGGCTCTGATAAATGTTGTAATTTTGCCAGTTTTTTAAAAATACAACATGCCTTTCAAACCCTTGTAGCGGGTTTTAGGTATCAGGGGTAAAACATTTAAGTCCCATCATCCCAACACTTCAAAAATAATTTCTGCTAATATTTACTGTGACTACGCTTGTTTATTTTCATTTTAAAGGAGACATGTCAAATAAAGTGATTTTAATGACATATTGTGATTTGTGATGGTTCTTTCACAGATGAATAGTTCATGGACCATCAGAAACTTGACAATCTGATGACTCTCTCTCTCTCTCTTATTTTTTAAATTTTTTTTACAGTTTCTGGCTCTAATAAATTATGTAATTTTTGGGTAATGACGTGAGCGTGGATTGGAAAAGACCAAAATCCATATCTGATAAAAAAAAAGGGGGGGGGGGGCTTGAACGTCAAACGGTATCAAGTGGTGAAAGTTATACAAGCTGGCAGCCTGTGAAGGCACAACGGGAAGAGGTGGTGTGTGTGTGTGTGTGTGTGTGTGTGTGTGTCAGTATGTTAGTGTGTGTGAAAAAGAGAGAGAGCGCTTATATAACTGCAGTGAATGGCTGGTTATACAAGTAGGATTAGAGTGGAGGGGGAGACTGGTTATGCAACCCCAACCAGAAATGTCACTGTGACACTGCAGTGCGAGTGTGTGCGTTTATATATGCGTGTGTGTGTGTGTTCTGGCTCATAACCAGGATTAGCTGGCTTTATTGCTCCACAGACCCACTCTGATTTGCCCTACAGACACTCTTTCATCTCCCTCCGAGCTTCATTTTCCTTCGCTTTTGTCTTTCTCGGCTTTCACATCTTTTGTGTGATTTGCAGGTGTGTGTGTGTGTGTGTGTGTGTGTGTGTGTGTTTGTGTTTGTGTGTGTCTCCAAATGCAGTAAAACGTGTGTTTATCCTTCGACTCTCTCACAGTGTGTATGTAAGTGTGTGTTTATCCTTGACTGTTTGAGTGGCTTTGTGCGTCTGAGAGTGTTTGTGCACTCGGGCAACAAGGGAACGGTACATGATGTACCCGGCAAAGGTTTAAATATTCTGATTCACATGGCAGCTAATTTACGAAAAACTCCCTGCAGCACTTTTAAAGCAGCCACACACACACACACACACACACACACACACACACACACATTTGACAGGAAGCGAGGGGAGTTTTGACCTCAGTTGTTTAAACTTGTGCAGGCTAATTGACTTTAAAGGCTTCCAAAAAAGCTGTGTGGTCCGTCCGCCCTGGAAAGACTTCCCTTCTTACGCCAAGTTTCTGCTTCAAATGAGGGCCAAATTCATTTAAAACCATCTTTACTGACAACAAAAACGATAAAATGAGCAAGAAAGTCACAAAAAACAGAAACAGCAGAACCATGTGAGGTCTGAGTGGTCCTCCTGGAAGTATTTACAGAATTTAGAATACATATTTTTGATTAAATATCATGATTTTAAGGTTAGATTTAGTTAATTTTCCTGACAAAACATAAAATTAGACGTGATGAGTTCAAGGACAGTTGGAAAAAGTTAAAAATGAGACATTTTCTTTTTTTTTTGCTTGTTTGTGTACAAAATCTGAAGGTTCTGCTTTCTTGTTATTTGTGTGAGCACACATGAAAGGAAGTGAAGAGAGTTTTGAATAAAGAGCATGATTTTAAGCTTGGATTCAGTTAACTTTCCCATCAAAACCCAAAATCAGACATGATAAGTTCAAGCACACCTGAAAAATAAAAAAGCGACAATATTTTCTTCTTTGATGGCAGCGCGCACATACGCAGCGGCTTTGAGCTCTCCAGACCACATTACGTTCTTACTTATTCTGTGTTCTTTACTTAGATACTTGGCACAGGCACAGAAGTATAGTCACGCTTAACTCATCGGCTTGAATCGAGGATTATTTCTGATTCCTGAGGATCTTTCTATCCCCCTTGAGATTATCAGAACTACTGAAAGAGCCCCGACACCAGCTGAGAAGCTGAGGAGGCCAAGGTTCTGGTTTCTGGAATCTGTTATTTTTGCAGAATCTGTTGAGAGCAAATGATTTCCACACACATTTGAAAGGAAGGGAGACGAGTTTTGACCTTAGTTGTTAAAATTTTCGCACTAATTGACTCTAAAAGTTTTTTTTAAAAAAGCTGTGAAGTTTGTGTGGTCACCCTGAAATTTTTTTTTTTACAATGTAGAATATAGCTTCTTAATGAAATATCACGATTTTAAACTTAGATTCAGTTAATTGTCCTAACGAAACATGAAATTGGACACGATGAATTCAAAGACAGTTGGAAAGACAATACTTCCTTGATTTTTTCAGGTTTCTCAGTTGTGCTTTTTTGCAGAATCTGCAGGTTCTGTTTTCTGGAGTCTGATATTTTCAGACATGATAAGTTTAGTTGGAAAGTAAAAAAGTGACAATATTTTCTTTTTTCCCTAGTTTTTTTTTGTAGAATCTGGTTTAAAGATTATGATTTTAAGCTTAGATTCAGTTATTTTTCCGGATGAAACCCCAAATCAGGACATGGACAGTGGGAATGTTAAAAAAATGACAATACTTTGGTTTTTTTTGGAGAATCTGTAGGTTCTGGTTTCAGGAATGTGTTAATTTTTCTAAATCTGGTGAGAGCAAATAATTTACACGCACATTTAACAGGAAGTGAGGAGAATTTTGACCCCAGTTGTTTAAACTTTCGCACTAACTGACCTTAAGACTTTCCCAAAAAAACAGCTGTGAGGTCCATCGCCTTATAGTAAGTTTGCACCAGCCAAGTTTGTGGTTCAAAATAAAGGCCAGCTTCATATAATACTGCCTCTATGGTCAACAGAAAAGCTGAAATGAAAAAGTAGAACCTGCAGGACCTATATCTAGCAATTTGGAGTGGATTTAAGGTGAACACTGATCCAGACATCTGCTATGTTGTGGTAAAGAAAGAATTCTCATTTGGAATGTTTTTCCAATCCTCCATATGCATTTTGTTCTTGACTTTCCACCTCTGGGCTCAGATTGGAAACAGATTGTGTAATTTAATAAATGCATGTCTGGCTATTGATGGCTGCTTTGCTTAATCTTTGAGTGATTGATGCTTTCGAGATGGAATCAGCTTTCATCACGGGATCCACCGTTTATATCTATATCTATAACTGTGCATTATGCAACCTCACAGACGTCTCCAGCACTGAGAAATCTGGACAATCTGATAAGAAATCAACCTTGAAAACACCCTTTTACACATCTGCTGGCAATTTTACAGGACAGATGTGTAATGAAACAGCTGATGCACTTTTCCACCAAAGTCACGACAGCGATCGCGCTACGGATTGTGACATAAACGCATCGCTTGTGTGGAAGGAAATTTGGCTTAATCATGCTTCATTATGCACACACAAAGTGAGTCAGTTCGATTAAAATACAGCAAACGGGACCGATTTCAAGCTTTGGAAAAGATTCTAATCTCGTCAAATGACGAGAACGTGCTCATTAAGGATTTTCTTCTACCCTTTGTACAGAATAAAAAAGGAAAAATGTCTGTGACAATCACACTAATCATTAGATCATCAGTCGGATTGACTTTTTCCCCGCTTTCATTCATAGTATTTGTTTTTACAAGCTCAGAGTTCATTCAGAACTCCTTATAGCAGAATGTGGCGGCACCTCTTGTGCCCCAGATGCTAAATATCGCACATCATTATTACAGCTCTATTCATACGGGTCCTTAAACTGAAGCCTGTAATTCAAAAGCGAAAAGCACTCAGACAGATGAAGCCAACAGTGTTACAGATTCCATATCTGAAACTGGACTATCCTGTGGTCTCCCACCTTTAACTAGATCGACTATTCATATTGGTGATTTATTTATTATGCATAACTTCTTGCTTCTGTTGTGTCTCAGATATGAGTCAAACCTGCCAAAAAGTACCGTTTGAGGTGTTTTTAAGCAACAGATTGAACTATACAGATTCATTTGACTGTCCTGTGATCTTCAGTTTTGATGATCTAACATTGTTCTTGAAATTCAGAATAATTTTCCTGTGAGTATGCAGTCTAAATGGGTTAAAAGTCCAGGTTTCTCCAAGCTGAAGCTGTCTATAAAACTATGTTAACCTTCAACGGATTTTAAATGCACGTTAGACTTTTAATAATGCCTAAATGACACAACTTATCAGAGCCAGAAACTGTAGGAACGGAAAGATTTGTTGGATTTTTAACTTTCTGATGATGCTCGAACTGCTCAACGTGCCCTTCTGTCACAAAAATGGCCAAAAGCTGAGCTTAAAATCACAATTTCCGATAAAATCACTTAAAAATTTGCAAAAGATTGACTGTTTGCTTTAACCAGATTCTGAAAAAAATGAAAAAATTCTGCGCTCCGAAACACAACAGAGGAACTATCACTGACTCAGTTGTGACCAACAGCCATGAGACAAAATTCAGGGAGTTCTGGCTGAACTGCAAACTGTGTTTACACAGAGCAGATAGTAGACATGAATGGAAATAAATAAAAAATGTAAATAATAAAATATCTATGACTTGTAGTGTGACCTGTTGTTCTTCATGTAATTTCAACACCTGTGGGCACTTGGGAAAATGTTGCAAAGATTGAAGCCAAGTTTATTCAATATTTTTCAAACAAATAAATAAATGTAACTTTGGTTCCATTTTTTTGTTTTTTGTTTAGCATTTATGACATAACTGTCATACTGCACATAATGCATTTTAAAGTTCGCTCTACTTCTAGTCATGGTTGTTCTGTTTCCATCGAGGTGCAGGACTTTATATTGCAGTGATAAATGAGCCCACAGTGAGTGAAAATGTAAGAGGAGCAAAAAACGCCCATAAGTTGCATAGGGTTCAGAAGGTTAAGCATAATAAAAAAAGAAGGGATTTAAGTTTCCACCCTAACAGCATTTCTATCCTTTAATTTCTAAAAAATGGACACAAAAGTCGGTGAAACTTTTCAACGTTCGTAATTTAACTCTTCACTCGTTACTTCACAGCTCACACTGTGCTGTTTAGTCACCTTAACAAATACTATCCGGCTTATTTAAGCAGTGCGGACAGATGAGAATATACAGCTGGATGATGGGTGATAAATTAACTTCACTGTTCTGCATCTGTTTGCTTTCATAACCTCCCTGCAGCCATCTGGCCTCAGCGACCTACTGGCCCACTTCCACAAATAAAGGTCAAAGGGAAACTTGGAGGCAGAAAACGGAGAGAGGTCGGGCACAATTCAGCAGCATGAATCACTGATATATATGTATTTACAGAGGGATTGAAGTGGGAAAAAACTGTACTTTATTTGATATCTTGATTCTACAGGAAGTTAAAGCTTTGGTTGTTCTACAGGATCTGTTTTTCTAAATTATATGTAAAGTTTCGATTTTATTTTCTTCTGTTTTTCTGCATTGTTATTTTCAAGCATCGCTCTGTGCAAAAAAGTATTTTCATACAGAGAAATATCTGATGTAAAAGGACATTAGGTCATATATATTGTGTACATACACACACACACACACACACACACACACACACACATATATAAATATACATACATACATATACACATATATACACACACACACATATACACATATATATCAAGATATCAAAGTTTTTTCACATATACATATATATATATATATATATATATATCTATATATATATATATATATATATATATATATATATATATATATATATATATATATATATATATATATATATGTGTGTGTGTGTGTGTGTGTGTGTGTGTGTGTGTGTGTGTGAGAAAAACTTTGATATGTTGATTTGCCAGGAAGGTGAAATTCTCATGGGTTCTTTAAGGTCTCTTTTCCGATTTAGACGTACAGTTTAGATTGTTTTTTCTTCTCATTATCCAGAGAAATAAATATATGCGTGTTCCACTATGATGTTTGCAAAGCAGAACTTCAGCCTTTATCACATTTGTCAGGACTTTAAATTTGCAGTAATTTGCGACTTTTTTTGCAAGTAAGTATTTTTATACATTTTGGTTGGAGTCAATTACGTTAATGAGGTAATTTAGTTATGTTCATCTTTGAAATAACAGTCATCTAATGCTCACTGAGAGAAACCTGTTCAAGGATTCACTTAAAACACAAAACTAAACACCCAATCTGTGTCACTGTCATGACTTTTGAGTCAAAAAAATTTCTGAAAAATGTCAGAAACAAACAAAAATCCTTTGTTTTGGTTGCTGAAGCGTTTGTGTTAAGAGGAATATCTGATTTTATGGGTTGTTGCTGATCTAATATGCTTCAAAACAAAGTCAATATTGGCGTTTCTGTGTTGTGTTGTTGCCGTTTCTCACCTGTTTTGTGCTCTTTAGCAGCTGATGTGGTTTTGTCTGTCTTGCTGTCGTCCTCGCTGACACCAGTGCTGCTGGAGTCCAAACTGATCACTTCCTGTCTGCTCGACTTTGCCTCCTGCTGAGAGGCCACCGATGTCGACGATGACGACACATGCTTTGTCACGTCGCCTAAAAATAGGGATGGGAATGACGTAGCAGATCAAGAAAGAGGTGAAAAAAAATTGACTTCAAAATAAAAACTCTGCTCTTGAGAACTTGGGGACAATATCAGACATCATTTTTGCACTTATGTGTTTTTTTTCTCCCCCCATTTAAATTGCTCGTGGGTGCATATGCAATCATACTTAATATAAACAAAATCTACATATATGTGGTAAAGTTCAGTCAGCTTGTGCTGCAAAACAGAACTTTAGTCTTTAGCACATTTGTCAGGGTTTCAGATTTGCAAACACTGTCATCTGTGACTGATTCTCCCAGATGTATATTCTTCTGCTGCAATTTGTATTTAAAATGTTTGTTTGAATCACCGTATGTGCAGAGTGCATACTATTTGTTATTTGTTGGCACCACAGCACAGTATATTTTCAGATTTTTTCAAAAAGTGGTAATATATTTATAGATCCAACGCATTTTCTTCAGTTTCATAGATTTTTTTCCATTGATTCAGGTGGGCATTCATATGGCTACATGCTTCAATATGTTATCGGAGGTAAAGATTACAGAATTGGTGGTTGCAGATGCAGTTGTGGAAGCATTTTTGTGTGTTTTTGCGCTCACCAGTTGTGTATTCAGGCAGCAGTGGTACGGGGAAATCCTGTTTTCTTTGCTGCTCCAGACGTCGCCTCCTGTCCAGCTCCTCCTGCTGGGCGGCTTTGGTCACGGCCTCCAACTGATGCTCCCTCAGCAACTTTCTACAAAGACAGAAAAGCACTTAAAATTTTAATACAGCTATATATTTTTGTAAGCTAACTTTACTTATTAAACAGTGCAGGCAGCATGGTTTAGCTTGTATGTGCATTTATATGTCAAAGGACTGTTATTATCAAGCATTGCATCTTTATAGGGGCATTAATCAGCATTTATTTGATATTAAAATGGGATTACATTTTGGTTTAATGAGTCATTCACTGTTCGGGTCAGTAGTCGTGCTCTCATCTTGTTTTCCAGATGTAGCAGGAAATTTGTTAGCGCTAAATATCAGGCAAAGTTAGCTGCTAGCTAGCAAATGTAGCCAAACAGTTAGCAGCTACAGAGGCAGATATGTTTCTGAGAAGTCAATGGAGACACAACTGGAGTGTAAACGAGGCATAAATACTGGATCTACATATTAGGCTAAAAGATTTGATAACCATTTCATTCAACTGTAGTGCTCTCAGCAGTCTCATTTCCAGATGTAGCGGGAAATTTGCTAGCACTGAGTAGCAGGCAAAGTTAGCTGCTAGCTACCAAATGAAACCAAACTGTTAGCAGCTAAAAAGGCAGTTATGTTTCTGAAAAGTCAACAAAGACACAATTGAAGCATAAAAGAGGCATAAATACTGGATTTATATTTATACATATATTAGACTAAAAGATAGAAACATGACTTACAATGGTTGCTGTGGGCAAAAAAACACAATTTAATGAATGGCAATACAATGTACAAAACACTATGTGCATGCAGAGGGATTTAGATAAAAGATCAGATTTAGAATTTAGATTATTTGTGGTTTCTCATGTGTTAATGCTGCTACAAAGGAGTTTCATGCTGTTTTTTTTTGCTATCGTCACATTTTTACTCACTGTGGACTAATTTTTAACTGTGATATAAAGTCCTGCATCTCTATGGAAGTAGAAAAACTATGGCTGGAAACAGAATGCTAAAATATATTCTGTATAGTACAACACAGTTATAATGTCATAAATCCTAAAAATGGAAAATAAGAACGTCGAATTTTCTAGATTTTTAATGTTATAAAAACTGGAATTGGCACATACAACATATTTTCGAGGTCCTAAGGTTGGTATTTATGCTGAGAAAAAATGGGAAAATACTATAGACTGCATTTTACTACTATTTTACTACTACTTAGGTTTTTAATTTGCTTCAAAAATTGCCTCCTAAGCACTGCCTGCAGTTCAATCAAGAAGTCGCAAAATTTTTGCCAAGTGACTGTTGTTTGCAGCTGAGTAGCGAATGGTTTCTTGGTTTTAACAGTTTTTAAATTTTTTTTAAGAATCTGGTTAATACAAATTTATTTTTGACAATTTTGTAAATAGGCATGTGGAATAAAGAAATTTTGAAGATATATTGCGTTTTTAAGCTCGATATAGTTTATTTTACCCAATGGAACTCCTCACATCATGCATGATTTCCTTAAGGACTGTTGAAAACCTGAATAATGGTGTAATTTTAAAGGTTTCTTAAAGAAAACATGCATTTCATACCTAACAGTGGGTTTTGGGGTTCAGAGGGTTAATTATTTGAGATAGAAAACCTCAAAATTCTGGGAAAATTCTATTGCTCAGTGTTTACAACAGCAACAGACAACTGAAACCATATTTTCTGCTCTGTTTACACCAACAGTTAAATATCTTATCAATGAGGGAGCTACAGGCAGAGAATTAAACCCAGAGCTCACATCTCTGGCACATGGTTTATATTATCTTGAACACACTGTTATGTAAAAGCAGCAGAATACTTGGGGTTGAGCTATATCATGTTTACTGGCAGGCCGGAGGAACGAAGCTGCAGACAGTGCACATGTATAATCAGGGATAGATTTCATCGGTAATTGGCCCGAGCTTTAATTCTTCAAAGTGAGAGTGAAATCTGAGAATGAGGAAGGGAAAAAAGACGTACAGTGGCAATATGATAAATCCTATCATCCGGCCGCTGGGTGTTATTAGAAATACAATAAGTGTTGAATAAGCCGAGTGAATGTTAGTTTGCTCTGCACCTCAGCAGCAACATACCCAAAGGCTTGTGTGGTAATCCTTTTTATCTCAAGGTTGACTGGGTACTGCATGACAAGCAATGAGTCAGACTTGTTTTTAAAAACTGGTTTACTCAGCCTTCAAATGCAAAGTAGGCAAAACACTAAATGGATCTCATATCTTAACATCTGTGTCTTAGCAGTTTTATACAGGCATGGATTTATTGGGCTGTAAGCTAGAAAAGGTGTGATGTTGCTGGTCATGGCATGAGGCTGGGATGTGCTCAGCAGAAAACGGATATTCAAGTGCTCTTCTGTGAATTCATGAAAGTGTCCACTACATTTTACTGGCAGGACCAAATGTCCAAGGACAATGACTACCTGCCCGCCAAAATATACCTCATATTTCATGAAAACAGCTCTTTAGACGATTCATTATTTTAACAGTTACTGGTACGTAAAGAAATCAGCTTCTTTATTATAGTTGGCTAACGTCTCCATTTAAACCTTTAACCCTCTGAACCTCATTTTTACTTACTGTGGAATAATTTTCACTGGAAAATAAAATCATGCATCTCTATTTTGCAGTATGACACACTTCTAATGGCATAATTCATAAAGTAGAGAAAAAAACATTGAATATTCCGTGATTAATATTGCAACAAAAATGGGAAAAAATCTGTAATCAACATGTTCAGTGTCCTCAGATGTTACTTTTGGAAAAATAAATGGTGCCTCTATATATCAAAGACATTTTACGGCTTACATTTTCAATCATTCTTACTTTCTATGTGATCTATTTGAACACTGCCTGCAGTTCAACCAAAAGGTTGCAAAATTTTTGTCTCATGACTTCGTCACAGCTTCTCAGGTGTGCCCTAGTGCACAGAATTTTATATTTTTATAGAATCTAGTTGGGCCAAAATGCTTATTTTATGAGACATATAGAATAAATCGATTTTGATGGAAATCGTGATTTTATGCTGAGATTCAGATCATCCTGTGAGAAGTTTACTTTGAGTAGTAGTTTAGAAGGTTGAAAATCCGGCAAATCGTTGTTTGCATAAGTATTACCAATACAAGAAAAAAAACTGGTGACAATACATACTGTAGATATTTTGTTATTTATATTTTTAATTTGCTTCCACACTTGCTTGATCTCTGACTCCTTGTAAACACAGCCTGCAGTTCAATCCGAATAGTTTCTTGAATTTTTGTCACAAGACTGATGGCTTCAGCTGAGACATTAACGACTTCACTGTAGCACTGAGGAGCTCAGAATTTTTCAGTTTTTACAGAATGTAATTAGCAGAAAGAGCTCATTTTTTGCAAAAATGTTAATGAAACATGCAGAATAAAGCCAATTTGATGGAATATGATCATTTTAAGCTCAGGTTCGACCTAAAATGAACGTGTTGTTTGAGATGGAACGACACATCAAAGATGAGTTGTTTAAGAGCCACTGGGAAGTTGAAGATGAAAAAATTCTTCACGTTTTTTAAGTTTTTGTCTCAAACTTTTCTAATGGAACAAGAAGTCACAGATGCATAGCTAAAGAGCCGTTGGGAAGGTGAAACTGAAAATTTTTTTATGTTTTTTGAATTTTTGGATCTCATAAACTGTGTCATTCCTTAAATTTTTTGAAGATGATTCTTGTTTGAAAGCCACCGGTGGGTTTTAAAGTTCAGAGTGTCACAGACATGTTGGTGGATTAAATGTTGTGAATTCTTTTGCTATTTCTTTCAGGAATCTGCAGTGAATAAACATGTTGGTGTTTGAAATTGCATTTAGGAACGCCGGGTTCCATACCTGATGTTGCGTCTCATGTGTGAAGGTTTGGAGCTCCTCTTCTTGGTTCCTGACAGGGTGGAGGGAGGCGAGGGGCTTTGGCTTGCCTGCCTGGAGTGGGGTCTGGACCCGGGCTGGGATGGTGGGTGAGCCGGCATCTCCGCCGAGGGTGAGGTAGATGGGGGAGGGGTGCACTGCCACACTGCCGGGTCGCCGCCTTGAGCCTCATTCTCAGAGCTGAAGGGGGCGCTGTGGGACTGGTCTATAGAAGGGACGAGACAGGACAGATAACTGTTAATTGAAAGTGTAATAAAAGAGCAAAACAGGACACAATGTAAGTCATGAGTTTGGATTCTTATCATCCACAATTCTGGTTAAAAAAACTCCACAAGTTCACACAAGTACAAATAAATTTGAAAATTGGGGTTTTCTTGGATAAATATGCTCCGCAGACAGATATTAAAAGATGTAACTGTTATGTAAATGTGCAGAACAATCAGATGCTGCTGTGGAGAAGAAAAAAAATGCAACTAGTTTGATCTTCTTTAAAAGATATAAAGATATATTGTCTTTTATGTTCCCTCAGAGCTTACTAAACTGAGCTTTATGCTAACACACGAAAGAGTCACTGCAATATGAAACTGAAGAGCTAGCCAGCAGATATTCAAGAACGTCTCCACCTACCAAATAAAGCAAAGAAAAGCAAGTAGCAGTGAGCATTTTTTATTTTAAACATCACTAACAGCCTTTTATAGAACTAAGAACAATGCAGCCCTGAGGCGTTGATGTTAAAGTGCCTTTTTTTATTACAATTTTGAAACTCTCCATTAATGTCTGACTGATATTAAACTGCTATACAAGTGCTACATAAATTATGTGATCTTTCTCAAACACAGTGTTGTGCTTTTTCAGTAATTATCCCACTGCATGATTTATCATACATGAAAAAAAAAATTGTTTCAGGTGTATTTTTACAACTAGGCAGCGTCTCTGCTTAAAAAGTTGATTTTGGAAAATTCCCGTGTCTGCTGAGTCACATTAGCTGTGAGTTTTGTAATACTTGTTGACTCCGGGAAACTGGCGTGAAACAGAGCTTCACTTCTGCAGTCTAACAGCTCAAAATACTCACCAAATATTTTAGGAACTTCCACATTCAAGACACTTGGTCTTAATAAAATCTGGGTGGACGAGTACAACTGAGTCATAAGATTAATTAAAAAGTTCCTCTGGCCGTCTAGCACCACAAAGACTCTGTTGTCAGCTGAAGTTGCACACCTAACAATCATAACTGTCAATGAACAGGAAGAAATAAATCATATAAATTCATTACCAACAGTCCTGAGTCAAATATTCTACTGACAAAGCAAGCAGCCAGTTCTACTGGATTCGTCCTGTACTGTTTGTTCATTATGATCGACCCACTCTTTAGTTTATGCAGGTAAACATGCTTGTGTTCAGATGGTTTTGTCTGAGGTGTGGATGCAACACTCCTGTTCTATTAAAAAACCTGGCAACACGTTTCAACAAATGAGCCAACAGGAGCAGCATACAAACAAATATTAGATCTTTCTTTTTATTGTAATTGTGTTTGGAAATAGCTGAATCACAACCTTACAGCTACAAAATGAAAAGCAGCGGAAAGACTCTTAATGTCTATTGCACCTTTGTACTTTAACCCTCTGAACCTCAAAACCTGCCAGTGGGTCTGAAAAGCATGTTATCTTAAAAAAAAAAAAAAAAACAACAAAAGACAACCATCAATATGGAAAGAAACTGTTAAACCATGAAGAATCGTCATACTTTCATGAAATTTCACCTAGAAAAATGATCCAAATCTAAGCGTAAAATTGGAAGATTTCATCAAAATGACTTCATTCTACAGGTGTAATTTAAAACACTGGACAAAAACTGAGCCTTTAGATTAACCAGATTGTGTTAAAAAAAAAAAGCAAAAAAACTCAGCCAAAAAAGATTATTAGTGATACAACTGTGACAAACAGCCACATGACAAAAATCCAGGAAGTTTTCAGCTCTACTAAGATGAACAGCAGGCTGTGTTTAAACAGCAGACAGGAAACAAGTGGCAAATCAAATTAAAAATGTAAGTAGTAAAATATCTGTAGTATGTAGAGTCACCATTTCTTTTTCCAGTGCTGGTAACACTGAATGAAACTTGACAGAATATTGAACCTAAAAATTTTGAAGTGATTTTAATTTTGTTTTTATGAATTATGGCGACATAACTGTATCACGCTGCACAAAAGTTATTTTAACGTTCTGTTCACTTCTCGTCACGGTTGTTCCGTTTCCATTGAGGCTCATGATTTTATATTGCATTGAAAAATAAACCCACAGTGAGTAAAAATGCAACAAGAGGAAAAAACAAAAACGCCAAGACACTGCTTGGGGTTCAAAGGGTTAAACTGGTTTGATTTATTGATCTGCTGCAGCCTGTGAGGACTTCACTGTATTCAAATAAGCATTTAACTAAACCACATTAGTGAGACTCTGAGCCAAATCATACTTCAATGCAAATCCATGAAAACTGTACACATCTTTAATCCTAATTTGTCATCTTGTCTGTAAATGCTTTTTCAGTTCTGTTTCTTCTTCCCTCAATCTGCCTGTATTTCACCTTTCTTCTTCTTCTTCTTCTTTCCTCCTCCTCTTCCTGCTTTCTCAGTTGTTCTGCCAGAAACACACTGAACCAGATCTGAGGCTTATGTAAGAGTTGGATCATAAATATGGACGGCTTATGAAACACAAGACAGGATACAAACAGCCGACAGACGCACGCAGCAAACACACACATTCCAGAGGACAAGTGTTCACATAAGAATATTAATCAATACATAAATATCTGATGCAAACGTAGAAACGTGTAGAACGGCGCAGCCAAAAATCTGACTGGACAAAACGGGGTAATGCCAAAACACACGTCTATCCTCGGTTTCAACATGCTAAGAAATGCGTACAAGACACGTTCACTGTGTGACACCTGGCATGAGGATACAAACGGACACACATCCTCGACATAATGGAGCATGGAGGCTGGTGGCAATGAGCTCACCGCCAACTGAAAAACAACTTACATAAAACGCCCCTTCAGTCCATCTATGCAATAACAAACTTCTTGATCTGGCTGCTAATGACAGCAGCTCATCTCAGTGCTTGGTGTGTGCGTGGCGCATCTCAGAGTAGCGTTTCAAAGCAATTCTTTTGCAGTAACTTAAATATAATTAGCTATATGCAGAGAATAAAATATCAAAAAAAGTCTGGGCTCTTTAGAAGGTGCGCAATCCTCTAACGCTGGTGCATTAAAAGGTTAAAAAAAAATGCTAAGAAATGTTCAATCTACAACATCGAAATAAATGCAGTAACCAAGGTCAATTTGTTTTTTTTTACTTTTTTGTTCAAATAAATTAATTCGTGTCAGTATTCACCAGTTTCATGAGTCTTCCACAGCTTCTTTTTAATAGGGCTTCCTCCAGTGCCATCATTAGACTGATATATTTCTTTTGAGATAAATTTTCTGCAACTTTTTAATGCAAATTTGGTGCACATATCCATGATCCCCAGCTTTAGAACCACAGAAATGCCTCTTAATGTTTATAGTATGCTATAAGAAGTGCAAAACATGAACATAAAACAGCACAATGCTTAAAAATGCACTATGAAACACCAGCTTGAAAGCTCCTGTGTGTACATTTATGTAGAATAACTGTAGAAATCTTTTCTACACAAATAAGTCGAAACACAATCCTCCTTGAAGGTGTTAAACCAAGGGACGGATGAATAACTTTACTACTGTTTCTTTAAAGGTACCATGTGCTGAAAATCCATCTTTACTGTATGTTTTATAAACTTGGAGGAGTAAAGTAAAAGCTGTGAAAATGTAGACATTTTCATTATTCTGGCTCCCAAACAACTAGATAGTTTCCAGTTTTAAATGCTAGTAAGAATTTTTTTCAAGATTCTACTTAGACATCAGTGGGCTTTTGAGCCGCTTGTGCTAATATTAAAATGACTTCGCCATGAGCAAGGCTCATCAAATGTTCTGCTGTTGGATGCAAGAGTGAACACAAGAGTCTTCATGGACTCCAAGCATGTGAAGAACTGAAAAGCCAGTGGATCACTTTTATATTTTGATGGCAATGTCACCACAACAAATCCTTAGTGTTAGCATGTTGTGCAGCTAATGTAGCTAACAATACTATTAGCATTGATCATATGGCAACTGGTTAGAGCTCTGTGGAAAGTGTAAGACAGAGAAGCATTCAGAAACTTTATTTTGAAACCAATGAACAAGGACTGGGTGGGTTTTTGTCACCTATTGTGCTTCAGTTCAACCTAAACTCAGCCACTGTTTACTTCTCTCCTGCTCTCTGTGCTCACATATACTGCATTTCAATACATCCGAATTCCCAATAAGACTGCTCTCATTTGCATATTTTTTCGTTTACTGGTGTCAGACAACAGAACAAGTATGAAGTAATGACTGGAATGCACCCTATTAAGATTATATTTTAACCAGCAGTGATTTCCAAGCTGCTGCTTCACCGCTAAACTATAGATTTTTAATACTGCAACGTTATCCGACAAACTCACCAAATACATGTGTTAAAAACAACATCTGTGCAGGGAATTCAAAGGTACTTCCACACAAGACGAATAAAAAGAGTCATGTTCTCACAAACTCATTCACATCAATGTCAGCTGTTTTGCTGGGTGCTGTCACAAACACGCAGAGAGAGTTTTCTTCCTGAAGCGAGCCTTGATAGCGGCAGCTTAACTCCAAACAGTTTTATTAGATCAGAACTAAAATCAGGAGTTATACAGTCATGGTGAAATTAAACATCTTTATGTTTTTTTGAGCTAAAATATTAGAAAACAACACATTGTGGTCACATGAGTCTTTCACTAATATGTTGAAAAGGGGAACAATATGGAATTTTTAACTCTACAAGCATCAGAGATGTTAAAATATCTGCAAAGAAAATGATAAGAGATCCAAATCAGACACTCTTACACTGTCCTCTGCCTTTCACTGCTCATGATATCATGTCCATCACGTTTTCTTTTCAGACTGAGCTGTCAGACATTGTGTTCCCAGAATAGTAAATGGAGGAGCCTTCCTGAAACTGAATTATTATATCGTACGAGAGGCAGGAGCAGCAACATAACTTTTGTCTTGTGTCACAAATTTGATTTACAAATCCACTTCTTCACCCTGTCTACCCTGTTTTCCTCCCTCCCTCCAAACTCTACCTCACAGGACAGTTATATAACGGTTCCTAAAATGCATATGGAGCCTCGACATCAGCACAAACACACACACAAGACACTGAGGGGGCAGCCGAGGCAAAAAATAAAGAGGCGGCGAGATGAAAGTGAGGTCACCATTCAAAGAGAAAGACAGAGATGCACTTCAGAGTAAGAGGGGGCGTTCGACACACTCACACATTAAAAAAACATGGTGGCACAAAACACGCAAAGATTCTGGGACTGTTTCCTTCTGCTCGGGTCAAGAGGACAAATTCAGGAATCATTCACCACACAGAGGGAGACTTTATGAAATACGTTACGAAATATGCTTTTATTAGCTCTTTAGACACACCTTGTACTCATTGAGTGCGTATCCAATGTTCATCTTCAAATATTTCTCTCGAAAACAAAGTGAGAAAGTTAAAAAAAAAAAAAAAACACGACTCCATCATCTTTGGTATTTAACTCTAATGAGCCAACAAGTCTGCTGGATTTGGGAATGAAGTCAGCAAAACAGTTTGATTTTGTTTCATGCAATCAAGTAAAAACAAATAAAAAGTGCTAATGATAATGAAGCGC
Source organism: Amphiprion ocellaris (assembly GCF_022539595.1). Taxonomy (NCBI): domain Eukaryota; kingdom Metazoa; phylum Chordata; class Actinopteri; family Pomacentridae; genus Amphiprion; species Amphiprion ocellaris. The sequence goes on along the minus strand of NC_072773.1, from coordinate 6,959,699 downwards.
AGCAGCATCACATCGGTTTCTTCTTATGGAATAACAGTTTCAGTACCAGATTTCTGCTAAAACTGGGAATGAGAGTGGGATGCAGAGGACCAAGCCATTAGCAGACCCGACCACACTTGTTGACAGAGTCCATGCATTTAAAACAACCACTCTAATGCTCTGAACCACAGAAATTTTTAGCCGAGATAAGGATCTCCGGAGAGAGGCATCCAGCTGAAAGCAATTTTATGTTGCTTGGATGTTGCTAAATAGTGTCTGTGGGCCGGATCATAAACATATGGTGTTTTAAAAGTGTGAAATTTCTCCTCACACGCAGCCTCTCAGTGACTTTTTATTAAATAAAATGCAACTAAAAGTAACTTTACTGTAGGATTAGGAAGGAAGTAAAGCAGTTTCATAACATGCAAATCACGTTTCTCTTCCACGGTGCTGAATTACCTCCAAAGAAAGTGTATCTACAGAGAAAAAGATGCAGATAAACGAGTTTCATAACCTACTGAACAGTTATTCAAGTTCTATAGCCTCCAATTATGTAGTATTTGTGTTGTCCTTGCCAGTGGAACAGAATAGAACAAAATGGAATAGAATAGAACAGCATAGCATAAAATGGAATAGAAAAGAACAGAATGGAACACCACTACAGAACAAATTAAAATAGAACAGAACTGAGTAGAATAGAACAGAACAGAATCTAATAAAGTAGAACAGAACATGATAAAATATAATAGAAAAGAATAGAGTAGAATAAAATATAATAAAATAGAACATCTTTATTGCAATTTGCAACGAAAAGGGTCAGTCTTGTAGGGCACAATAAATAAATACTAAGTGCATAGACAATTAGCAGGTATTAATTATCTATGCGCGTATATATACAACCCCTGTGTGCGTGCGTGTGCGTGCGTGCATGTGCGTGTATATACATATGTATATATATACATAAATAAAAGTAATGGTTCGAAGAAACCGTAAGACCTTGGCACAAGATGACTTGAAATCAGCAAGACTGCCAGTCATTCTAAGCATATGTTTTCAGGTAGCCTTAAGAAGAAACTGTTTAACACCCTACACTGTCTGGAATAACATCCCCATCTTCCAAGCATGATATCCCACTTTTCCTAACTGGAATTCTGAACGTATGGCTGGTTTTATTCCTTTGGGAATCAAAAGAAACAAAGACCTGACTGGGTCTACAGGGAGCCAAAACAGGCGCTGCAACTGGTCAATGTTCATGCCTGTCGTACATGTCTGCCCTCCGATTGGTTCCCTCGTCTAGACCAGCTGTATCCTCCCCTACCTCTTCTTCTTCCTCCTTGTAATTCTCTTCCTTATTATTGTTCATGCCATTTTTGTTATCTCCCTCCTTTCTTGGTCCTTCCTGGTGTTCTACTTTTTAAGTCTGGGTGACCCTAAACTTTTACTTTTATATATACTATATACATACATAGACATATTATTTATATACAGGCCAATGTAGAGATTCACACACATATATTTTCAGACACACACACCTTTGGGAGAATCTTCCTGCATCATGACCCACCAGGTTACACAACACTCGCACAAAATGTACAAAATAAGTTATATAACGGATGAATTGTTCAATACTCCCCACCAAGTGCCCAGGAAACCGAAAACCTCTCTTGAATCATGCTCGGCAAACACACATTTTATGCGCCGTGCAAACAATACTACGACACAAGACTGGCGGCGCTCCAATCACAACAGCCCGTCAAATAAACGTTGTTGGCTGTATGAACTCACACATTACATAATGCAATACGGAGCACAGTCGAATGAAAAAAATCCTCCGCTTGCCACCCATTACCTGGATCCCAGCAGTTAATCTGCACCTCCTGCCAAACTGCTCACACTTTATGTTCCTCACATCCATCTTTCATGGCTGCGGACCCCACACCACTGTGAGGTATTTAATCACTAACAGGGAAGCAGGGACTTCGGATGTATTTGAAAATCACACAAGAAATTAGACATATAAACAAAGAAAACTTTCTATTTTACTTTCCTCTTAAACCATTTAAACCCTCAAAACATGCCAGAGGGTTTTAAAGTCATGTTCTCTTCACAAAAACAGCCAAAATGACACAATTTATCAGAGCTAGAAACCATAGAAACAGAAAGAAATGGTTAGATTTTGAACTTTAAAACGGTCCTGAACTACTCATCTGCGACGTGATGTTTACTCATTCATCAAAATCACTTTATTCCACACGTTTATTTAAAAATTCACCAAAAATAAACAGTTTGCTTAAACTAATTATGAGGTGCAAGTAGCATTTATCTGACAAATTTATGACACTTTGTCACCAGCTGCAATAAATGGATTCTGCTCTGCATTTAAAAAAGCTCCTGAAAGTTGTTTTTTGTTTGTGCATCTGGATGTGGGGTGTGAAATAAAGAAGATTGAATCACGAAAGAGAAAAGACCAAATATATTCACTAAAAAGCACAAAAACACTGGTACACACAGGGTGGCAGTTTTTGAGTTCATTGCAGACTTGCTTCTTAAACTTTTACCTGCTGGACTTGTGCATTTTTTAAAGTTCTTTTTCTGGCCTTTGGGCTTTTTTAGGGACAGTGTAGAGGCAGACAGGAAAATAGGGAGAAAAGCGGGGGAAAGACATGCAGTAAAGGGCCGTGAGCAGGAATTGAGGCCAGGCCGCTGCATCGGGGACTAGCCTCTGTTCGTGGGTCGCCTGCTCAACCAGTTGAGCTATCCGGGCGCCCCTGAACTTTTGCATTTTTTTGTCAAAACTATGACTGATTAGTAACCGCACCTTCTGAAATCTCTGTGCTTCAACTTCAGCTAAAGCAAATGAGTTAACGGAACTATTGGTTGGGTTTATCAGAATTTGAAAACTTATTTGTGAGTTCTGATCTGCCCTCCTCATTAAGAAAACCCTCCCGAGGCCTTAAAGCAAAAATGCGAGCTTGACAAACTGATTGTTGCTAAGTGATCAGATATAACTCCAGCATTAAGCTGCAGGCGATGAGGAGGGGATGAAAGCAGGACGAGAAAACAAGATGACTTGAGGCCAAGCGTGAATGCAGGTGAAGCTCCACCACAAGAGAATGTAATGAAGTGTCTGGATGAAATGCTGAATCATGACAGAGTAAACAGCAGCTGCAGCACATTTTCTGAGCCATTACTTTGTTCGTTTTGGACGCTGCTTCTGGGTTAAAGACTAAAGACACAAACAACACAACGTGCACTGAAGAGATACGGCATGCAGCTTTGAAAGGAATGTGAAGCCGTTGGCAGCAGGATCATGGTCAGTGTTTGCAGCAGAGCAAACGTCTTCAGCAAACCACCGGGTTATGTAACCGCATCTACGTATATGTTAAGTGTTTATATAACTCTTCTTCGCACTGTGCTGACGAACACGACACCATCAACATGCCATGGCAACATGTAAGTGTCAATAACTCAGTCGTCAGTGTCATGAGGAGGGCAGGAAGGAGAGGAAAAAGACCGTCGGGAAAGAAAAAGAAGCTTAACATTAAAGCTTCTTTTAAAAAACTATACTTTGCATTTAGGAGGTTTTCTTTTGTCCTCGGTGTGTTATGTAGCTGCTGTTTTTGTGTATATAGAATATACAAAAGTCTGGAAACAGAAAACACAGTTTCTGGATCTGACAGATCTTGTAATTTTATGTTTTGTTTTTTTTGAACATGTACAACCTTTTAAATGATCCATAGGTTTTATCAATACCGCGAGAAAAATGGTGACTCTACATACTACATTTTTCTTTTACTACTTTCATTTTAAATTTGTTTCTGTGCTTGTTTCCTCTATGCTCTGCAAAAAAGCAGCCCATTCCAGCCAAAAAAGTCTTGAATTTCTGTCACGTGATTGTTGGTCATTGCTGAGTCATTAATGACTTCCTGGTTGCGGTAAGCAGTGCAGAATTTTTAGGTTTTTACAGAATCTGTTCACAGCCAACCATTCATTTGTAGCACTTTTTAAAATTATACATGTTGAATATCATGACTTTGATGAAAAACCAATACATTACAATAACTTTATTAATCCCCAAATGGAAATTCAATAAAACCATTACTTGAAGGTTAGATTTGGTTAAGCAAGTCACAGATGGGTAGCTCAAGGGCCATTTCAGAAGCTGAAATTCCAATTCTTTCAGTTTTCAGTTTGACAAATTTTGCTTTTTGTGGTTTAAGTTTAAACAGATAGGAGCTAAAATCTGAGTGCCATACAGAGTTTGAAACGAGCTGCTGCAGAAAAGAATAGAATGAGAAAAATATGTGTTTTGAACAATAAAGCAAAGAATAAAGCTATACAACATGGTAAAACTACAGAATACCATATACACAGACCGTTACAATGTGTCTTTGGTCTAACGAAACCCTTTAAAGCCTCAGTAGATAAACTCGTAGGCTTTTTCTTGGCTCTGGAAACCTGACAAGTTGGTGGGTTTTTTTTTAAACAGTGATGAAAACAGCTGGATGCAGAGAAAACTGATTTTATATGATGTCTGGCTGCTTTTCAAAGAAAAATATTTTTAAAAAAACTTCAGTGGAACAGATGGATACATGGGGCTGCCCTTGAACTCAAACCATGAGCTAAGGTTGTAATCTGGAAAAGTCATGTGATAACATTTACTTGAATCGATTTCTGCAAACTGAGAGAATCAGTGCCAACTTCCCTCCTGTCTGCAATTCACATCTCTTAAAATACATCCAACACCTGCATTAGATTCATTTGCATCCATAAAACATGAATTCAGATGAACACAACTCACATTTCTGGATCTGTTTTGCCACTTGCCTACAGAACTGAACTAAGGATCCACTGTTTACAGGTTTTAACGTGTTTTTCCCTCCTTAATGTCACTTTCTTTCCTCTGATCTCCTTTCAGATCAAAACAAATGAGATGAAAACTAACCAAATAAATAAATAAAATGAATGAAAGTGTATAATCCGTCTATGTCGAGCCCTCGTCGCTCTCCGTCCGCCATCTGTGTAAACAGATTAGAGATGACGGCAGATATTTACTACGATGCAGCGGAGAATCCTCCACGTCACAAACACACAGACAACACAAACAACGCAATTCCAGGAAGTAGAGAGAAAACGGACGGATTTCACTGTAACGTCAGCGTTATTAATCCAACTTCATCCGTACGGAGGCTTTTCTGCTCTCTCTTGTCAGAACCGTAAACGGGTCTGTTCCTCCGGAAGTTATTCAACATGTTTTGTATAAATTTCAGTGACTAATTGTGTAACATCTGACTTTTGAGAAATGCCAATCAGAGGGCAAAATGCAAAAAATTAAATCCTCATACCTCACGAGCAAAAATACCAGGGCATGTATGATATGTGGGATGAAAAGACTTGCTTTTGTTGGTATCTTGACCTTTTTGTTTAGGGTTTAGTTTGAAATATCTTCATTAAGGGGATTTTCTAACACATCATGTAAAAGAAGTGGTTCACATATTAACCTTGAAGTAGTTTTTCTTTACCTTCTTTCACTAAAAAATTTTTGAGTTCAGTTGGAAATCTAAAAATTGAGGAAAAATGCAAAAATGAAACAAAAAAAACATTAGTACACGTATGACAAAAATGTAATTTGCTGCTATTTTTAGAACCTTTTCTCAAGGTTTCATTTGAAACATGTTAATTAAGATGATTTTTTGGGACATCATGTAAAATAAGTGATTAAGATACTAACTTTAAAATAGTTTTTCTTTACTTTGTTCTAACAGAAATTTTTTGAGTTAAGTGGGGAATCTAAAAATTGAGGCAAAATGCAAAAATTAAATCCACTAAAACACTAGTGCGCATATGACAATAATGTCATTTGTTGCCATTTTTGGGACTTTTTTTTAAAATTTAGTTTGAAACATGTGAACTAGGATGATTTTGAAAACATCATAAAAAATAAATGGTTCCTATATTAACTGTCAAGTATATTTCTTTACTTTCTTTCAACAGATTTTTTTTGAGTTAAATGCAAAATGCAAAAATTAAATCCATAAAAACCCCAGTGCATGTATGACAATAATGTGATTTGCTGCATTTTTGGGACCTTTTTTAAGGTGTAATTTGAAACATGTTAATTAAAATGACTTGTAAGACATCATGTAAAATAAGTGGTTAAAATATTAACTTCAAAGTAGTTTTTCTTTACTTTCTTTTATCAGAAATCTTAAGAACTGTGTGGAGAATCTACAAATTGAGACAAAAGGCAAAAATTAAATCCTCATGCGTCACGAGCAAAAACACGAGTGCATATAAGACATTTTACATGACAATAATATCATTTGTTGCTATTTGTTGGACCCTTTTTAAAGGTTTAATATAAAGCATGTTAATCAAGGGATTTCATGGAAAACAAGTTGTTTAGTAATTAACGTTGAAGTAGTTTTTCGTTGCTTTCTTTCACCAGCAAATTTTTTTAAAATCTAAAAATTGAGGTTAACTCATTTTTAATTGATTTATGTCTTTTAAGAATTCTGAGAAGTTCTTCAGAGAAAACAGGAAAATGCTTTGGTGATGGTGGGGATAGAATTTCTGTGTAGAATCGTTAAACCTGCATTGGTTTTCACATAATTATTGTTGGGGGAGGGCTATTTTTGTTCTATCTTTGTATGAAACCTTACATTTTCTCACCTCTTCATCTCATCCTTCCTCATCACAGTCTACCTCTCTACCTGCCAACACCTCCTGCTCAGTTACCTGCCTCTACTTTTTTAAATTATTCCTCCATCCTCCTCCTTCTGTTTTCATTTCTTTCTCCTCCACACCTCTCACCTTCCTTCTTGCTCCTCCTCATCACATAATCACCTCCCGCTGACGTACATTTATGAACCACAGAACATCTTTCTTAAGGAGTTGCCAATAAAAGGTGAAATTATACGTGACTTCCTGATAACTGGTTCTACACAATGCATCGTCTTTGGTTATTGAAATGAACTGCTGGTGAGGCTTTGTCAGGTTTATGCAATCAGAATGATGGATTTTTGTATTCTGCGTACTGTGAAACCACACTACGTTCTACAAAGTACAAAGAAATCTTCGGTATGCATCTGTGTTTTAAAGTGACTCAGAATACAAATAAGATTAGCCAACTGTGGATCCCGGTATTCCGGTTAAGTAGTGAAGTTTGGGAATGATTCATCACTAAATTGAAAGATTATTCACTTGCTTCTTTGTTAATGGTATAATTTTCTTCCAACTTTCAAAGGAAAGATGAAAGCTAAAGCAGTATTTGACTTATAAAATTGAATTTCTACAGATGAAGGTGCATCATTATGTATACTGCATATGAGTAAACCTGAACTTAATAAAATTATGGGAGATTTGAGGTTTTTCTCAACTTTAACCTTCTGAATCCTAAGTTGTTCTCCCGTCATGTTTTCACTCACTTTTGGTGAAATTTTCCCCTGCAAAATATACTCCTCCACCTTTATGGATACAGCACAACCATGGATAGAATTAGCCAAAATTTAAAAATGTATTTTATGCAGTATAACATTTTTAATGCTATGAAGTAGAAAAAACTGAAGTGAAAGTTTAATATTTCTTATAATTTGTTTTACTCATTTTCGTTTGTTGCAGCTGAGTCACTCTTGGTGTCTTGATTGCGCTAAAAAATTGAGAATTTTTCATTTTTTACAGAATCTGGTTCGTGCACATGGTTACTTTATGTCAAATTTTCAAATAAAGCATGTAGAAAAAAGTGATGAAATATTACAAGAACTTACAGAAACTTGGAAATCTGATTATTGTTTCTGTTTTTACAGGTTCTGGCTCTGATAAATGGTGCAATTTTGTAGATTTTTTTAAAGACAACATGCCTTTCGAACCCACATTTTAATTACTTAACCAATGTCAATATCACCTTGTAAACAAACCTGCAGAATCTAGAATAAAGTGTATTTTTCCTCAAGATAGATGCAATATTTATGTCACGGTAGAATAGTCACATCAGTGTGATACATCATTGGCTAATGGCCAAACTGTTTATCTGATTAAAATGAAACTACTGCTAAGTTCTTCAATTAATTCCAAATTCCATGTAGATGCGATTTGTCGGGCACAAAAAGTAGAAGTAGGATTTCCCAGAAAGCTAAAATGTGAAAAGACAAAAATAAACAAAACACTTATCAGGAAACAGGAAGCTGATCTTATCTGACACCAACCGGCGGCTTCCAGTGATGCATTTGTGTGACAGAAACTGAACCGGGTCAGGGATGAATGTGTTAACCAGGTCAGTAGGTTGTGTTAAGAGTCGGGGCACAAAACTTCCCATTAATTTGTTCCTGGAGGCTTCAGCTGCTGCACAGCGAGTGTTTCATTCAGAGTCCCTTCGGTTCCCTCACTGACACAGTCGGGCAAAAATTTGCTCTGCAAAAGACAGACAGGCCACCGCCGCCGAGGCTGGTCGGACGAGAAGGGACGCTTATGTAACCGCTGCCTCTGGCTGTTACACAACCGGCATGTTCACAAGAACCTCACGTCCTGTACGCACACACACACACACACACACACACACACAAGATGTACCACGTCACAAGCACACCAAACACACGCTCACCGGAGGAACACGGTGACGTTTAGAGAACAACCTAGACTTTGAATCACTCCACCAGCGACGACAGTTAGCGCTGCTCCCTCACTTTTATGACCCAAACTGCAGCGACAAGAAAATGTCAGATGGTTTGCGGTGGACGGTGAGGACAGACAGACAGGCTGAGGGATGAGGGTGGACAGATGATGAGGAGATAAATTGGAACACAAGATGGAAGGTAAACAGATCAATAAATCAACTGGTCGAAGGCAGACTAAATATTTAAACTCCGGAATGTGGCAGACGCTTTGTCCAACAGCGACAGTTTGTGTGTTCGCTCTGATTAAAGGCAGTAAAATATCAAGATTTGTGACATTAGCAATATGAAACGTCACTTTTCCATTTCGCTGACTGACGAATGATGTCAGTGAAATGTGTTGGAAGTTTCTACTTTGTCTTGGAATAACTTTCATCATCTACACTACCGTTCAAAAGTTTGGGGTCACCCAGACAATTTCATGTTTTCCATAGGGCTGGACCCGAATATCCGAATATTCGGTCGTGATGATGGTATCCGAATATTTATCTTGAGAGCTGAATATTCGTGACGTGTCCCCCTGTCGGACATTACGATATGAACCGATCCTAATATTCACCGCGTCCCCTATGTACCCCATGTAGATATTCCATTAAAAATCAGCTGTTTCCAACTAGAATAGTCATTTACCACATCAACAATGTCTAGACTGTTTCTGGTTCATTTAATGTTATTTTTTCTATCAAAAATAAGGACATTTCTAAGTGACCCCAAACTTTTGAACCAGCAACAAGATGCATATATGTATGAAAATTAACCCTCTGAGAAAAAAAGCACAAAATGTACACCATTTATCACATCCAGAAACTTTAAAAGCAGAGAGAATCATCAGATTTTCCACTTTCTCATGAACTACTCATCTGTCACACCTTTCTGTCAGAACACCTGAAACAAATCCAAGCCAAACAAATCATATTGCCTTAAAATCATTTTATTCCCCACGTCTCTTTTAAAAATTTGTCAGAAACTGACTGCTTTGTCTAATAAAGTTCTGTAAAAAAAAAAAGAAAATTCTGCACTTCCTGGCGAAACTATGAAGTCTTAAATAACTCATCTGTGACCAACAGTTATGTTGAGGTACTTTTCAAATGGGCTAAATTGAACTGCAAGCTGTGTTCACCATAAAAGATGGGAGACAAGAATGACAAAGTGAAACATGTATAGTATGCAGAGTCAGTATTTTTCACAGTATTTGTAAAATTTGTGGGCACTTGTAAAAATTTTGCACATGCTATTTCCAAGTGTACTTCAATTCTTTAGTTTAAATAATTAAAAAAAAAATCTACTTTCATTTTCTATAGGAGGCGCAGGACTCTATATTGCAGTGAAAATTTAAGCTACAGTGAGTAAAAAATAAAAAACAAAACACACACCCAGAAACTGCTTGGAATTCAGATCATTTTTAATGTTTAAATCTCCCCCAAAAACACATTTATTAAGTTCAGGTTTACTTATATGTTACACTGTGATATAAGTCAAGCTTCTTTTCTCTTCTTTTCAATAAAAAATGAACCCACAGTGAACAAAAGCACCTGAGGTTGGGCTTTATAATCAATGGAAATAGTTCTCTGCCAGTTTCTTGACAAACTCTAATAAATGGAATCAGCAGTACCTGTGCCAAATTTGCTCAAAAGTGCACTTTTCCTTTCACTGTGACTTTCAGGTATGGCTACATTAAACTGCCAAAATGTTCCTTCTTTTAAACGTTTTAGATGTTAACTTTTTTTGCGGATTCCCAAAGTCAGACTAAGCATTAACTAGGTTATATGCTCGCCTTGAGAAAGCCAAAAATAGCGACTAATGCATCCCTCAACATGACAGAACAACACACACACACACACACACACACGCACACACACACACACACACACACACACACACACACACACACACACACACACACACACACACACACACACACACACACACACACACCTCTGTTATATAACCGGCTGGCCTGAATGAGTTATTAAGGCTGCTTTATTAGAGCGAGGCAGGTGAGTTATGAAACCCTCCCGCTGGCGGAGTGTGTCAGAGGAACGACGAGGCGATGCAAGACGAATAAGACCGAAGGGGGAAGGAAGGCAGGAAGGCGATGCAGAGAGAACAGCAGCAGCAGCAGCAGCAGAGGGGTGAGTCAAGGTAGAACAGCCTGTTTGTAGGCCAGTGTGTCACTGCTGCTGCTGAGGAGGAACCAGGAGGAGGAGGAGAGCATCGGTCACTCTATGACCGGTTACGTAAACCCTCGTTGGCAGCGTTTGGGATACATCGTGTACTTTCAGCTTCTGAGCAGCCTCTGAGAAATCTCACCTCCGCAAACCACCTCAAATCTTTAATACAAACGTCTGTCGGTGCATCGCCGGATCGGAGCTTAAAATAATGGTCACCCTGTGCTGCTTATCAATGTGCCGAGCAGCCACTTAACTCAAGCTCAATATACTAAAAATCTTTGACTGAATCAGTCGCCTGCAGCAGTGGAAGCTCCCAGAACCAAAGTCTGAACACGTCAGACTTGGCTCAAGATGAGATATACAGATTCTTGTTTACCAGACTGTGAAAGCTACAGTTTGTGACAGACCTTATCCCTCTGAAAACCCAAGAAGTTCCATTTTTACCCACTGTGGGCTTGTTTTTCACTGCAGCATAAGCTTCTTCACCTCTATGGAAACAGCACAACCATGAAAAGAAGGAGCGAGAACCTAAAAGTGTCTTTTCTGCAGCAAAACAAAGTAATAACGTCACAAATTATACTTGAATTTGTTTGACTAGTTTACAAAAATTGAAAAAAAGCAACTGGAATCATTGTACACAGGTACCAAAACTGAGGGGAAAAATATGTCCGGACCCTACATACTACAGATATTTTACCAAGTTGGTCAAAGTCATTGTGGACCACTCAGGGGAATAAGTAGACACAATGAAGTCTAAAAATTTCTGTCACCTGTACAGTCTAGTGACAGATCTGTTTCAGAGTATGTCAGTTAGTTTCATGAGCATTTTCCACCTTTTTGATTGAGCTGCTGTTAAAAGAGAGTTCCAGGCGGGCGACAAAGTCCTTGTTCTGCTTCTGTTCTCGCTGCCAAATACTCAGATTCACTTAAATATCTTAAGCGGTGTGGTAAACACATTTATGCCTTTTGAACTCTACAGTGGACTAAAGTCAAAGCAGACGAGAAAACGAGTATAAAACAACAACAGCTACGAGTTTGTGGGTGTCCACAGGATCCGACAGTTCTACACTTCCCATTTCAGTCTATCTAAGCAGCCTTGCCATGCCTCCCAGTAGTGCCACAATGCTTTTTAAAAGGCAAAGCATCTCATTGCCAGCTCCTGCCGCAAAAAGTTCAGGTCTGTATGCTACTTTATGAAAACTAGCCGTCACTCAAACTCTGAAATTTCCAAAAAGAACTTTTAAACCAAACACTAAACTAACATTTTCACATATGTGCTCAGTAATGTCTGACTCCAGGTAAAGTACGGTTTTTGCATGGACTACTATTATACATGGTATATTTATGAGATTTTTATACTTGCACATTTCTTGTTAGACTGCTGCTTACAATGACAGTAAAGGAATTCTGAAGGCAGATTCAGCAACTGCATGGTGAAATGTTTTCGTAATATAACAGAAAGCTTCCAAAAAACCTGCCATGTTGGTTCAGTTTGAAAACCAGGAACAGACGGTCCATAAATGAAGTGTTCGACCAGTCAGGTGCAGCTGGAGTTTGCTAGATTGATGAAGGATGTAGCCTATGTTGGTTTCTTCTTGGTTTATTGTGATACTGTGTAGTCCCACAGCTATGAATTGTCCAATACGACCTTTCGCATCAGGAAGCATGTGTTGGATCTTTAGCGAACCTACGGTTAAAAACACTCTTCAGCTCACGGGTCCATCGGTTGAACTAGTCGTCCCTCAGCTATTAATAAATAGATGAGACATAAACCGTGTTCTGGTTGATGCATTTTAAACATCATTTTCAGGAACTTCTTGTCCACAGTGGAACTGAATAAGTCACTATTTAAAAGCCGCTCCTGTTCCTGGCCGTAAATCAAGAAATATTTGATTAAAATGTGAAATAATACGAGTAGCTTCGCCTCAGCCTTCATGATGTTCACTGTTTGATCCTGAGGCTGCGGTATTGTAACACTATACAGCACTGTAGCCATTTAATGGGAGGGATAGGAGGAAAAAAAGGGGGGAAAAGAGTGAGAAAGGAAGGAGGTTAGACGAGGTAAAACGGAGACAGCAGGAGTTTATTAGAGAGCAAGAAACACAACAAAGCTGGTGGATGAAAGCTGCACTCACAGGAGGGAATAAATCTATACAGATAAAGGAAACGGCGACAGATTGGAGAGGGAACAAAGTGTGCAAGGGTGGGATGGAAGAGGAATAAAATTGCAGTGGAGGAGAACAAAGAAAGCCGCTATATGATCTGACAAGAGGAAGTCAAAAGATAAAAAAAAAAACCCAAAAACCTGCAGCTTTCAACAAAGAGAACATTAGGGAAGTGGGAATGAGAGGCATGTGGCCGGTCTGGCGAAGCCTACATCCTCTGCGTTATGAAAGCAGCCAGACTACACGTGCTTGCGGTGTTCGGACTCCCGGCGCTGGTCCGAACAGGACAGGTTGTTCTAGCCCAGGGTGAGGAGGAGCAGCAAAAAAACAAAAAAAAAGAATCAGCACAACAAGCTCCTTCCTGTTTCTTACTGTAGCGCAGAGGTGCTGCTGCTGCCGAAATATCTAATCGGCTCATCGCTGACAGACAGACTGTACTCTGAGGAAGACGTGCACACTCACTGCACAATGGATCTGAGGGAGAACAGTGTGTTCCTTTAGCCTTTATCATTATTCGACATGCCCCATTCGCAGCGATGACAGGGCACCTAGCGTCTCCTTTCACAGCGAGCCAAACACCCAGAGCAAATCCCTTCAATTACCAGCGTGCAGACGTGACTTAAGTTATAAAGCATCGTGTCTAAATGCACGCCAACACACAAGGAGGCACAAACGTGGTGCAACCTGAGCAAAATATGACAAATCATGACGGGTATTTCTGAAATCCTTTGACTGTTCAGCTGTCTGTATATTTCACCCATGAAGGAAAACTTTAACAGCTTTTCAACACGTGGCTTAACAAAAACACAACACAATCTTTTCTCTAGTGTCAGATTCAACTACATGGATGCTGCAGAACACAAATTGAATGACTGAGGTTAAAATGACTTGCAGCATTCGCATCAAAGAATTTCCTTCAAGATTATTGCAGTTTTATCTCATCTTACATCGTGTGAACTATGTCAAACCTTCAGGAATACACAGAAGAAAACTAAATTGAACCTACAAGAAGTTTTAAGGTCGGACTGGATTCTTTACTAGCAAAGTCAACCACTTGACCTTAGACAACCTGAACAGAAGTTTCCTCTTTTGTGAGCTCCTATCTGTGGATCAGATTGCAGACAGTGACTTTAAATGTGCATTATTTTCTCATTTACTTGGGTTAAATTGGACAAATAAGTACTAAAAAGGCACGAAATGTTTACCCCATACATCTCAAGTGGATGATAATAGGGTTAAAGATAGTATTTTAGCTGACTTCAATGTCATTATCAGTTTCATTTTGAATCAAATGGGCAGAAACAACATGAAAAACAACACAAGATCCTACAGAGCAACAAAAATAAGCACAAAACAACCTATTTTCAAGATGGATAATCAGAATGGTAAATGACACGTGGCCGTATTGGACGTCTTAAAATGCTGGGTCATGGTTCCAGAAATGAACCTTTACATTTTAAGTTCATAAAACAAATTTCTCAACATTAACCGAAAGTTAAGACACACTGTTAAAGAAAATAGTCTTATTTGTTGGTCTGATAACTTGCTGAGAGTTAAGGTTTATCTGATTTGACCTGAGGATCTTGACTCTGCATGAAAGAAATCTCTCAACATTAAACTAGACTTATAACACACTGTTAAAGAAAAATGTCACATTAGTACGACTGATCACTTGCTTTGGTTTATCTTATATGATTTTGGAAGAAAAATGAAACTCTTCTTCATGAAAAATGTTACTTTTACAGCTCCTGGGAATCTTGCCTTCCTGTGAAATAATTATCTAAACATTAAACTAGACTTACAACAAACTGTTAAAGAAAAAAGTCATATGAGTTGCTACAAGTTAAGGTTTATCTGACTTCATTTTGGCAAAATAATATTTTACAGCTCTTGAAGATTTTGCCTTTACAAAAAACATATCATCAAACAATAAACTAAAGACTTGCTGTTCAACAAAAAAAGTCCTATTAGTACGACTGATAACTTCAGTAAAAGTTTTTCAGTCTTCACTTTGGCAGAATAACTAAACTCAGACAGCTCCTGAGTATTTAGACTTTTCATGGAGAAAAAACATATAAAAAACCTTTAAAAATGCTCTGCAGACTGCACTGTCCTGTCCCGGCGCCTCACGCGTTTACCCCCCTAACCCACTGGTCTGCTGAACCATATGTTTTCCTGCCTCCCACATGCTCATACTTCCAGCATGGCCCAATCCTACCCGACTCAACCAATCATGCACTGGCATTGGTTTAGGTAACCGTAGAAACAGCCAATGAGAGGACAGGCCTGGGATGACAACACGAGACAGAGGCAGCCGACACGCGTGGGAGAGAACCGGCGAAAAGATGGAAGGAGGGAGACAAAAGAACGAATCGAGCAGAGAGTCAAGAAATGCAGGAAAGTGATAGAAAACAGAAACATAATGTGACGACAGAAGTCCAGAGACGATAAAAGTGACAAAAAGAAGACAGAGCGAGTGTGCATGCTTGAGGAGGTATGCATCATGTGTTACACAACAACGTTAAGTAACTTAACAAGCGGCGCTCAACTAACGCTGCACATTCGAGACATTTCTGGGATGCTTCTTTCACTTCTGCCCACTCTGTCTCTTTAAAGTCCCATTTTTTCCACCATTCATAATGTCATCGGCTTTCATTCATGCTGTTTTTCCTCCAAACAGGATGCAGTGGTGAAGGGAAGCACCTCTGCATCCACGTTCATTATCTCACCAGATAAACTGCAGAGCATCTCTGCATCGCATCTCCTGCAGCTGTGTGGCAACGTTCACCTATTTGCTGACGACGTTGTTACCTACCTGCGAATGACTCGGATTCGTCCAGTAGCAGCATGGTTGTCGAGCAAAAAAGAGAAGATCTGGTCTCCTCTGCCTCCCTGTTACGCTCTCAAAACTACCTCCTCTCTCAGGGAAAAAAAGTTTTACAAAAGAAGCAACAAGGAGGTTGATTATTATTCCTCCTTGTCTCAGCCTTGTTAGACACTCGGCTGCTCTGTTAATCGACTGCCTCAGTGACTGACTGACTCACTGACTACCGGCCGTCCACTATGCAAGCTCCTCTCTGAGTCAATAACACTGTGAATGTGAGGCAGAGGCAGGCAGGAGAGCTGGCAGCTGAAAAACTTACATAACCCTTCATGCTGGAGCTGGGGCCCCGCCGAGGGGGGACTCGAACGGTCTGAACAACCCTTGGTCCTCCCCGCCTCTTTAAGAAAAAACAGAAAAAAGAAACACCACTCCCCCATAACACGCTGAGGACTACAGAGCATGTACGGAAGCCGGCGCCCACATACTCATGCTGTTTATGTGTTTGCTGGTCAGCTTTGAACACTTTGACGAGGCTAAAAGATCAGATAAAAGCACACAGAAACCACATGTCAGAGCGTTAATGTGACCGTTGTCGCTTAGATTTTTAAAAAAAAACACTCGGATTCTTCCGCACACGAGGCAAAACAAGCCATTTCACGCACGTTTCTCTGTCTTCTTACTTCAAAATAAGATCATTCGAGGTGGTGTGGTCGGTTTTAAGAGCCACAGAGGAATGTGAGCTGCACAAATCTTTGTCACCTACAAGATTATTTTAGAACAACTCACATGACACCTGATACATGCTGAGCCCTTCATGTATGTAGGGAACCTAAGGGTGCACGCACAATTGTGACACTTTTCTAAAGAAAAAGCTGCGTTTTAAATAGCCAGTGGGTCCAAGAATGGCTCATAACCTTACACAAAAAGACTCTAAACCGGTTTTCCTCTAAATGCTACAACTCCCACCTAAGACCTCAAGAAACAAGCAAAATATGTAATCTACTTCTTAAAAAGTGTTCTAAATCTCAGCACATATATAAAAAAAAATCTGAGTTTTGTTGTATTTGTGGTTGCTGTGGAAAACGCTGTCAAGTAGCAATTTTTTATAAACTTAGAGTCTAGAAAGAGGCTCCTCAAAGATCAGAAAACAAAATGTGTTAATCTACTTTTTAAAAGTTCTTTCAAATCCTCACTTTTAAATCAACTTTAAAACTTTCAAAAGATCTACCATCTCAAAAGATGATTTTCAAAGATCTGAAACTACTTTTATTTGCAAAAAACTGATGAAAATCGAGAAAACCTTGCACACATTCAGGCAATTAACATGCACATTCCTGTACACTGGAAGTATTTCTATTATGAATGTAAGTTTGATGATTTGTTGTCAATCTAGTGACTCATTTAAGCTGTGACTGGCTTCAAAAACAAAACAAAATAAAGTATAATGACTTAATATAATGATTAATCTAGTGATTAATGAAGAGCAACTTTGTCTAAATACAAAGAGAGTCTAAAAAAATGGTTCCTTGAAGATCTGAAGCTACTTTTATTTGCAAAAACTCACGGAAAATAGATAAAACCTTACACATATTCAGGCCATTAATTTGCACATTCCTGTACACTGAAAGTATTTCTATTATGACATTTAATCTTTTGCTACTGATTTGACATGTAACATACTACATATTAGTTTTTTACTGGTACACATTTAAACACTTTAAATGTCAAACTCCTACTACTTAGCAATAAAACGGTTTCTGATTCTGGTTTGTAGAGCCATTTTCTGCTCATGAGAGGAAAATTCAGCCACAAACACGTATCTAAAAGTCCTTGTAATTGAGGTAAGAATACTTTTTCAAATAATTTTTTTGGGAACAAGGACAACTCCTGCATCTATTTCATAACATGCCTTATGAAAGCTCTGAGCCGTGTTCTGCCCGAGCAGCTAAAGACTTGGCACCGCAACATATATAGGTCAGTATGATACAAACTCCCCCTCCTCCTCCATGTGTCTGCATACATGCACTGATAAGAAGAAGACATACAGCAGCAGGAGAGGAGATATGTGGGGAGATTAAGAGGAGTGTTGAGTGAAATGGAAACCCGAGTCAAAAAAGAAATGTCAGCTACTCACCCATGTCATGTGGCTCAAAGTTTTTGTGTCTCCTACTCTGGTGAGAGATCCATACCCCCTTCTTTCTGTCTTTCTTTCTTAGCAACTCACAGCTGTTTGTGTTGTGCTGCTGCTTGCCGCTTCAACAAACACTTCCTTTCACCGTCCTGTGTGAGCTGAGTGTGTGTTTCAGAGTGTGCCTGCAACACCTAACCTCGTCTCGCTGCTCTATCGGCACTCCAGCTGAGGACAGAAGGCCATTGGGACAATTACAAAACAATGAGTCGCTGAAAGCTGCCGCAGCAAGCCGCTTGTACCAGCCCCCCCTCCCCCCTGCTCATTGCCTTTCCTGTCTGCCTCCCCCATCACCTCCCTCTTTCTATCTACCCTCCCCCCTCAGGCCAACTGACACACACAGGAGCCGGGCGTGATGTCATCAGGCCACGCCCACCGCCGAGAAGCTGCCTTAGGTAATAGGGGTAATGGGGTTCACCCAGGAGGGAGATGGACAAGAAGGGGGAGACGAGTAGGGCAAAAAAAAAACCAAAACAAAAACATCCTGCAGCTGTAATTTTGTTGATTTGTTGTCATTTAGCAGGAATCTAGTGATGCATTTGAGCTTTGAGTGGCTTTAAAAATCTAATTAAACATAGATTCTGAAGGCAAATTGTGCAAAAACAGCACAAACGGGGAAAAAAATCATCACTAGCTTCAAAAATACTCCCAACCTGAGTTTTAAAAGGTCAATGGCTGGTAAAGATATACAAAAACACTTTTAAAATGGTTTTCCTCCAAATGGTACATGAACTCTCACTCATGACCTTCAGAAACATGAAAAAGAAACTTTCCATAGCATCAGAAAACAAAATATGTAATCACTTCTTAAAAAAGTTACGACAAATTAAGCTGTTTTAGGTAACAGGGGTAACCGGGCTCAATCTGGAGGGAGATGGACAAGAAGAGGGGAGACGGGAAGGGCAAAAAAAACATACTGCATCGGTAATTTTGTTGATTTGTTGTCATTTAGCAGAAATCTAGTGACGCATTTGAGCTCTGAGTGCCTTTAAAAATGGAATTAAACATTAGATTATGAAGGCAAATTGTGCAAAAATGGGACAAACAAGGAAAAAAATCATCATTAGTTTAAAAAATGAAGCCGAAGTCATGTTATCAGAAGTCATTAAATAGCCAGTGGGTCAAACAAGGGCTGGCAAAGATACACAAAAACACTTTAAACTGGTTTTCCGCTGAATGCTACATCAACTCCCACTCAGGATGTCTTGTTTGTTGTTTGTTTTGTTATTGCAATTGTTATCTGCAGTTGTTGGAGAACACACTGGTGAGTAGCAACTTTATGTAAATGCATAGAATCTTTAAAAAAAAATGGGTTCTTGAAGATCTGAAGCTACTTTTATTTGCAAAAACTGATGCAGAGCAAACAAAAAAACTTGCATTCATTGGCAACTTATTTGCACATTCCCACACATTGGAAATATTTCTATTATGACTGCAATTTTGTTGATTTGTTGGTATTCAGCAGAAATCTAGTGATGTATTTGAGCTGTAACTGGCTTTAAAAATGAAATTCAACATTAGATTGTGAAGGCAAATTGTGCAAGAACAAGACAAAAAACCCCAAAAACAAATGTTACGAAAATTATTCCCATGGGTCATTAAACAGCCAGTGGGTCAAACAATGACTGGTAAAGATTCACAAATACACTCTAAAAAACACAATTTTTTTTCTAAATGCTATGTCAACTCCTACTCAGGATGTCAAAAATACAAGCAAAAACATTATTCAGAGCATCATTCTTTAAATTTCTTCTAAACGCTCACTATTAAATCACACCTATATCAAAAAATATCAGCATATATATCGATGCATCAGTCTAAAAAAAAAGTGTCTGAAGATCTGAAGCTACTTTTATTTGCAAAATCTGATGCAGAATTATCATAAACCTTGTACATTCATAGGCGATTAACTTGCACATTCCTACATACTGGAAGTATTTTTATTATGACTGTAATTTTGTTCATTTGTTGTCATCTGGCTAAAATCTAGTGACTCATCTGAGCTGTGACTGGTTTTAAAACAACAAAGCCAGTCAATCTAGTGTAATGATTCAATCTAATGATTAAACATTACATTATGAAGAAAAACGAGGAAGGATTTGCACAAATTAAAAAAAAATCCTTTTATGTTGAAGAGCAAATCCAGACTTTGATGGTTTTAATTAGCCAGGACATAAAAAAACTAGGAGTTTAACATCACTGCAAATGCAATTAAAATTGATGACGTTGGAGCAAAAACGTGCAAAATAAAACAACAACAACAAAAAAAGAAAATGACAACATAAAGGAAAAGGAAGAGGAAAACGAAACAGAGGTGAATAAAATCGTAGTAGTACTACTTTCTGGTCAGCGAGCGCGTCGGAAACTTCTCGTTTGGCATGGTGGGACGGTATCACACGTCATAAATGCCAATAAACACGTCGTTAACGCTATAATTGTCGAAAACAGTAAAACATTTCAGTGGCAGATTCGAAAAAGCGAGGATGCTGGGAGAAAATGAAAAACCGAATAGATATACGCCGGAAAGGAGATGAAGGAAGAAAAATAATGTGAGAATAAATAAAAAAGGTGGAAAATGACTCAGAGAAGATGATAAAATAGAGGATTTAAGGCTAGAAAAGGTGGAAAAGATGAAGCGGTGAAGGCAACAAGAGTGATGGAATCAGGTAAAAAGGGAAATAACAAGAGACGGGCCTCCTCCAAAACAATCCTGTGAACCCAGGGACCCTGTTTTAAGCCCAATGTTGCCGGTCGAGGGGGTTTATTCTGCAGATCACTTTCCAAACAGAGGCTGGAAAGGCGAGATCCCGGCCTCACATGGCCACACATTAACCCACATCGCTAAGGAGCCTGAGGGGGGGAGGTGCAGCCGGGTGAGGAAGAGGGAGGTGGGGGAGGAGAAAGCAGGAGCAGCAGCAGCAGCGAGAAGCCCACCAGCTGCCTGGCAACACATGAACAGCCTCCTCACACAGCCAGCGCTTCACCTTTGCCACACTACCACAGTTCTGCATCAGGCCACACCTCCAGCTGGGAAGCCCAGCTCCCATTACACTGTTTACATAACCCACACTGACCAATAGGAGGGAGAGAGAGGGGGAGAAACGCGGGAGATGTGCCTTTTCACACACATTATTTGGGATTTTTGTTGCTCGGATTTGCCAAAAGGTTGAGAGAAGATTCCAGATCATTTACTGGAGTCACAAAACCACGTTACAAAAGATGGTTGTGAAAGAATCACAACTTGTCAAATCCTGTCTATTACAAATACCCCAAAGTAAAAGGGCAAAATAAAGCAGAAAATAAGGCCTGTTGTTTTCACAAAACCGCCAAAATGGCATCATTTATCAGAACCAAAAACAGAAAGAATTCAACTGTCTGACCATCCTCGAATGAATCCGTCTGTGATGTGAGGTTCCATCAGAAAACCTAAAGAATTCTGAGCTGAAAATTGATATTTAATTAAAATCACTTCTTTCTACATATCTGATTATTTGCTTGAGTTAAAGTCACAAAACCACATTTCAAAGAGGAAAAGAATCACAACCTGTCAAATCCTGTTTATTCCAAGAAAAGAGCTTGTAAATATAAAAAATTTAAGTACTGTACTATCACAAAACCACATTACAAAAGACTGTTGTGAAAGAATTACAACTTGTCAATTGACAATCCTGTCTATTATGAAAAATACTCACAAATAACAGCAAAATAAATATTTTTACAAACAGAAGAATTCAACTCTTGAATGATTCATCTGTGATGTGTGGTTCCATCAGAAGACTTAATGAGATCTAAGCTTAAAATTGAAATATTTCATCAAAAAACTTTATTCTACATGTCAGAATTTAGGATTGTTTACTTGAGTTAAAGTCACAAAACCACATTACAAAGACAACTGTGAAAGAATCACAACTTGTCAAATCCCGTTTACTCCAAGAAAAGAGATGGTAAATATCAAAAAGTGTAAGTACTCATTACGAAAAAAAGTGCAAAATAAGGTCTGTTGACACCATTTATCAGCCAGAAACTGTAAAAACAGAAAGTACTGGTCAATGGTCCTAGAATAAATCATCTGTAACGTGCAGCTCCACCAGAAAACTTAATGAAATCTGAGCTTAAAATTGTGATATTTAATTAAAATCATTTTATTGTACATATTTGAAATGGTTTACTTAAGTTAAAGCCACAAAATCACATTAGAAAAACATTTAAAGAATGACACGTTTAACTAATTGTCCAACCCAGCGCAATCCAAAAAAGTACTTGCAAATATAAAAAATTAAAGTACTGATTGTGGTAATGTAATACAAGCGTTATTGGCATATTAATACTGATATATCACCACTGAAAGAAATGACTTCACAAAATTGCCAATTTATCACAATTGCACTATTTATTAGTGCAAAAAAATGTTTGAATTGACTGATTTCCAACTTTCTAATGGTCCTTGAATGAAACACCTGCGACATGCAGTTCCATCAGAGCATTTAGCCAAATTAAAAATAGGGTATCTCATCAAAATAACTTTATTCTACATGTCAGAATTTCGGGTTGTTGAGCTAAAGTCACAAAACCACATTAAAAAGACAGTTGTGAAAGAATCACAGTTTGTCAATTCCTGCTTATTCAAGGAAAAGAGCTTGTAAATATTAAAAAAAAATAAGCATTTTTAAAAAATGAAAATAGTGCAAAATAAGGCCTGTTGACACCATTTATCAGAGCCAGAAACTGTAAAAACAGAAAGTACTGGTCAATGTTCCTCGAATGACTCATCTGTGACGTGCAGCTCTGTCGGAAAACTTAATGAAATCTGAGCTTAAAATTGTGACTTATCTTGTGGTTCCATTAGACAATTTATTCTAATCAAAGCTTCAAGTATTTCATTAAATCACTTCATTCTACTCGTCTGATCTGAGGTTATTTACTCAAGCTAAAGTCACAAAGCAACATTATACAAACAGTTAAAGAATCTCTGATTGTCAAATCCTGTCTGCTACGAAAAATACTTATAAATATAAAAAAAGAACATACTTTTAGTGTAAAATAGCCAACGAAGCATCACAGGGTTGGATTATTGTCACTGATGCAACACCATATAAGAAGTATCGTAATTGTGTATCTGAACTTGGTGGGTTTGAAAAACATATTGTCTTCATAGAACTGCCAAAATAACATCAAGAAACAGCAAAAAGAATTTTGTGATTTTCAACTTTTTGACGGGCCTTGAATGAATCATCTGTGACCTGCGTTTCCATCAGAAAACTTTTCAAATTTTAACTTAAAATTGAATTATTTCATTAAAATCACTTTATTTTAACACAGTTTTAAAAATATGCCAATAAAGGAGTATTCATGCACATGACCATGATGCACACAGTTTTTGATAAACCCTTGTACATAATTGGGTGGAAGAAAAGGAGTAAAGCAATATGATAAATGGCAAAAATACACCGACTTGAAACATATTTGTGATATGTTTTGAGCAATGCAATGCAACAAAAAATGCACAGAAAGAAAACTTGTGGTGTGTGTATAGGTACAGTTTTTACTATCACCCAGTACTTAGACACCTGACAGCTGCCGAATACGAACATCTGATCCCATATTGAGCTGCTGGGTGCATTTTGTTTAGGTGTACAGGACGGCCACGTATGTCACAAACAAACCTAATTCCAGTGAAATGTAAATTAGAATGCAGTTTAGCTGGATAAGAGTGTAACTTTTTGTGAGATAAGGCTCATTTTCAACAATACTGAAACACATAGTGGACTGTCTAAAACTCTAAAATCTTTGTATAAATCTCATAATTTGAAAAATCATTGGAGGGGTGGAAGCAGAGCGAGGTTTTAGCTTCTCTCTCTTCCTCTGTTTTGTCAATCTTGCAAGTTACAACCTGAAAGGCTTCGAGGAGAGAATGGAAGTGTTCGGCTTTCTCCTTGTGTCTTATTGCATAAAGATGACAGAGATGATCTGATTTGTCGGCAACACAATGAACTCTTCAGAGGGACCAGTGACCAGGGGGATAAATCTGGGTGGAGAATGTTAGAGAGCAGTGCTTGGGTCTCAATCATTACCACCTCTAAGCACAGTATCTAACTTCTGTTTACACAGAAAAGCTGGGAAACAAACAGGATGCCAGTTATTGTGAACTGAACTATGGAACATGGTAAACGTGACCATTAAAACTAAGGAGAAGCTACCTAGCAGCACAACAACTGTATCAGGCAGCTGTCAGGGGTTTGTCACTGAAAACTGTAGATAATCTAAAGCACCTCATTTTGCAAATTAAAAAAAAAAAAAAATCTGTTATCAGTCCCCAGATTTTTCTCATGACAGTTCATCACAGATGTGTCAGTGATGGTTTCTCAGTTTTGTGCTAAACTCCAGAATTTCTATTTTTTTTTACATAATCGGGTTAGTGCAGTTCATAGTTATTTTGATGGACAAAAACTGGAAAAAATGGAATTAGCATGTACAAAAATGTGCCAAGTGGCAGCAGATGTGACCAATACCAGGAGAAAAAATCTTGACAAACTATAGACATTTTACTACTTCACATTTTTAATTTGTTTTCATGTTGTCTGCGCTGTATATATGCACAGCCTGCAGTTCAGTTGAAATGTCCCTGAATTTTTGTCATATGATTATTGGTCACACCCAAGTCACTGACAGCTTCCTGTTTGTGTTGAGTAGTTCAAATTTTTTCTTATTTGTACAGAATCTGCGTAGAGAAAATGGTTTATTTTTGGCAATTAAAAAAATATAAAACATGTAGAATAAAGTGATTTTGATAAAACATCAAGATTCCAAACTCAGATTTGGTTTAGTTTTCTTATTAAACAACGCATAACAGATCTTAGACAACAGTGGCAGGTTCTGTCAATTCATGATAATACTGTTGTTGTTCAAGGGTCTGAGCGGTGGTTCCATGAATATGATCCACTGTAGCCACAAACACAAGTCTAAATTGTGCTTATATTTACAGAAAGTCTGATCCGAGACATTAACAAGAGGTAGAGTTCAGGTGAGAGAAGCTAAGAGTGGAAAGAAATGAAGAAATATTGAGGAGGAAGCAGAACGTGTCAAGCTGAACATTCTGAGCCTATAAATTCAGCTTGAAAAGGCATGTTTTCTCTACAAAAATCACCAAAATTAATCTGTTTTAATTTATTTACCAACTGAAATTGTCAAAACAGAATTGGTGGAGTGAAATTAAGATCTGTTACAGTTTTTGCCCATCAAAATCACTTAAAATTTTGTGAAAAATAAACACCCAATTATGTAAAAATTATTGGTGGGACGCGATTTAAAAAAAAATAAATCTAATTAATTACAGGCTTTGTAATTAATCGCAATTAATTGCAGTTTTGTCAAATAGCAATATTTGACACAATAAGTGAAGTTTTTCAATTAAAATAAAATTGCGGTTGACAGTTGAATCAATGAATAGACATATACATGTTTATAATTTAAAATTTATTTAAAAAAAGGAAAATGGGACATATAGAAAAAGTGATTTTGAGGACTTAAAGCCTGAAGTTAGTTGTTTTTTCCACTGTATGGCACATAAACTCAAGCACTGTCTAGAAAAGTGGTCTATTATGGGATGGCTACACCGTTAGCCGTTAGCATGACTCGTAGCTAACGTTAGCTCTGGTGCTAACAGCAACATGTTTTACATTGAGGTGATACCGTCGGCTTGAAGTGACGCAGTGATCAGAAAAGTCTTTGTTGTACAATTTGCACACAACCAGGCTTTTATCCAAGCTGCCATCAGGAAGATTTTTAAAAGAAAACTTTCTGCCCAACAAGCTCAATCTCGTCTTCCTTCACTGTTCACCAGAGCCTGACTTCACTCAGTGCTTCCTGTGCTTCTTCTTCATGGCTACAAACAGACTTTAGGTTCATTACCGCCACCTACTGGGCTGGAGTGTTCATCAGCGTTACCGGTGTGCCAGAAATGAGGGAACTGAGGAGGGTGCAATTAATTGCATTATTATTTTTAACGCGTTATTTTCGCTGTAATTAATCAATCGAAATTAACGCGTTAAAGTCCCAGCCCTAGTAAAAATCAAAAAACTCTGCACTGCACCACAAAACTGAGAAACCATCACTGACACATCTGTGATGAACAGTCATCAGGGCAAAACTTTGGGGACTTTTTACACACACTGGTACATGTTGATACCAGGTTTCTTCAATTTTCTGTAAAATAACTAAACAAACAAATTAAATTTTCATTTTTTTCTTACTGTGTATTGCATTATAATGCCATTCTAAGTTCTCCCAACTTCGAGTCATGGTTGTGATGGTTCTATAGAGGTGCAGGACTTCTCGATTTCTTAAGATAGAGCAGAAGGCTTCCAATGAAACAAATTCTGACAATTTCAGTTCAGATCAGAGGGCATTCCAAGCAGAGGGGGAAGAGTAACTGAAAGCTTTTTTTCCCGTTTCAGTTTGAACACGAGGAGCACACAGATACAAAATATCATCTGATCATAGGGTGTAACGACTTTCAGTTCTCCAAAGAGAAAGGCATAAATAAGTAGGACCCAGGCCAGGAAGAGCCTTATAAACCAGAGTCATACAGAGTCTACTTTATAAGGCTGAGGCTTAAATTTAGTCACAGGTATCTGGAACTGAACAATGTAGTATTTTACTTTATGATCGAAGCAACTTGTCAAGATCAATAAATGATTTTAAATTTACATTAATTTCCAAATCTGTGTGGTAATCCTGACCACCACACCGAACAAACTAAATGGGAACTATTAAGGAAGAAGGTGAAAGTTGTCGTCCTGCCTTGTAAATGTATAAAATTTATGCATAAAAAATACAAAAAAGTTGTGGCAGTGAATCAACAACAGAGTTCCCACAAACCAAACTATTTTGTACTAAAGCTGCTGACTCACACAGTGCTGAATTTCTTTAAATATTTTCACAGTAAAGATTCATTTTGCAATGTCATACATATGCCCTGCAGGCCAAAGCCGGCCTGCAGGGCATATGTATGACATCCCTGATCTCTACTTGGAAAGGCTTGGGAAAGAAAACTTAAAAAGCTGTCTTTTCCTGCTTTGAGAGTAGTTAAATTGCATTTACTGAGAAAATACAGTTCCTTGAAATTAATTCCTGTGGGATTATAATGTTACATAAAGTCTAACGGCTACTGATCCAAACTCTTAAAGGATTAAATCTTGCTCAACTGAAATAAATATATAAAACATGGGCGATATTGTCCGTTGGGTTGATCAGCGGAGCTCGGAGGATTCTCCATGCCTGAAAGCGGCTAAAAAGGGACGATTTTCCATCCGAGTATAAATAAACTCATGTCAGTGACATCAGAGTGACTAATGAAAATGTGAAAAGTTCAGATTATAGCAGAGAACACATGATTCACCATAAAGACGGCAGGTGGTTTCAGTGATGAGTTACTGTAACTCATAATCAGTTTGACACGAAGCCAGCTGGGTTACCTGATCTCACAGCGCACACACACACACACACACACACACACACACACACACAAAGCACACACACACACACAAAGCACAGACACAAAAAACCCACAAAGCACACAATGTGATCTGGCAGTCTGGTGTGTCAGTATGTGGACCAGCTGGTGTTACTGTATCACCTCCTACACTTCACTCTGTGCAGCCCTTAATCAGGTCACACACACACCACACACATAACACACACGCACACATGCACATGCACACACACACACACACACACACACACACACACACACACACAGACTTCGAGAATCTCATATTCCCTCTAACAATTTTAAATACCAAATTACAAAAACACAAAATCTTCACAATTATTTATGTTCATACAGATATAAGTTTATGTAACCGCATTGATATTAGCATTGCTGTGTTTTCAAAGGCTGCATACTTTACTGATTACCATTTTACAAGCTGTAGTACCTGGTGACACCACCAGGTTACTGTTTAACGCTGTAACCTCCTGAAGATGTGGTCATTTGGAATACCGAGTGTTCAGAGAGCATTGTGGGAAACTAACTAGCCAGGGCACCATGACAAAGTCTCATGTGGCAATTAATGCCCACGTAAGTGTGCGAGCAAGCTATCGTGAACTACAACTGCGATAGCACTTTAGCTACATCAGCACACAGAATGATTTCCACTGAGCAAATTTCATTCATTGATTTATTTTATTAGTTGCTTCTTGACTTGATCCAAGATGTTTGGGGCTGTAAAATTGCAGGAAACTAAGTTTAAAATATATTTTTTCTCTGAGGAAGAACTCCCTATCATCCACAAATTATGTATTTTCTCCCTTTTTAAAACTTCTCTCTAAACACTTGGTTTAAATCCAAGAGGTTTGTTGATGTAAAAATACAGGAATTTGTTTTAAATAACATTTTTTCCTTCATGTAGAAACCTGTCTGGTTTCAATGTCTGGAGCTTTAAATACAGCTGAGCAGTTATTTTCCCTGTCACCTTCAGGAAGAAAACTCTCTCTGCATCTGTGATTAACAGTGTGAAGCAGTCACCAACAACTGACAAGATGGCAGTACCAGAGACATGGATGATTGTGAGAAACTAGGACTTTCTATCTCTTCTAATTTTATCTGAGGATCATCTGACTTGATAATAGCAACAGCAACTAAGAGAGGAAGCATCATGAAAAATTATGTTGTGCAGTTGCTTCTTGACTTAACCCAAAAGGTTTGGAGGTGTAAAATTGCAGGAAATTAGGTTTAAATTACATCTTTTCTCTAAGGGAGAATTTCCTAACAATCTTTTCCCCATTTTAAAGCATAACCAGTTCGCCAAAAGGTGTCTGTAACGTTCGTGGGAGGAAACATGTTTACTTGTTTTTTTGCCAGTTTGAATGAGAGCTCTAGTCACCGACACCTACACACCAACAGGGGAGCAACAGGCTAATTAACAGACTATTACTCTGCTGCTCTCTGGAGCTAATCGGCCTGTTTACATGTGTGCAAGTCTTATGAAAGATGTGACTAAACCCCATGACGGCTTCATCTAAATCCCACAGAGATGAAAAAACATGCAGCGCACACACACCTCAATCTGTTCACAAACACACACAGACAACACACCTGACCCAGAGCGGGAATCCTGCAGTGCCGAAGAGGAAGATTTTATTTTAGAAGGCTGCTCCCACCCTCCCCACGTTCATTTCTCAATGTCACTCTTTGATGAATGGCCTCCCCATTTCTTTACACACACATACTAACTGATTTTTTCAAGGGGTTTGTATGAGTTTCCTCAATTTTTCTGGAAACACATTCTTTCCCCATATAGTTCTCAAAAGATCGCTTTGAATAAAAGTGATTTTCACATAGATTTTATGGCGTCTTCATCAAATAATCTGTCTTGTGCTGCAAAAACACTGTTGACCGCTACAAACAGTCTGTTGGCAACAACATTAACCCAAAATTGGGAATAGGGAACAAAAAAGGGCAGACACAATTTTATATCACGGAGTCACATTTAAATAAAAGTGCTTTTCACACATATATAATGGCATCTACATCAAATAATTTATGTTTGGTACCCTAAAAACACTGCTGACCACTATAAACAGAGTCTGCTGGCAAACAGATTAACCCAAAATAGGGAACAAAAAGGGGCAGATACTTAAATTTATATGATGAAATCGATTTTAAGAGACAATTATAGATACTACAGTGGCTTTCTTCATATGTCCCAGATCACAAGCTTTTAAGCAGGTGTTTCAGTTTTGCTAACGTGGAGCACCCCAGGGTTCTATTCTAGGCCTCATCTTATTCCTCTCCGTCAGCAAAATTGTACAAAGCCTACCGAGTAAAATCTCATGAAATTTGGTGGAGAGCATAGCTAAAGGACGAATCCAACTAATTTTGGTGCAATTCTGGATTACTTTCTTAAAACACAGTGCATTAATTTCGGCAGACAACTGCACCCTTAGTTTAGAGCGCTATGGTAAAATATTTAATCCCTCCTGGCTTCTTAAATTTTATTTATATTTCATTCTAATGTGTCAGATGTTAAAACAACAGAACAAAAACAACCAGAGTAAACACAAAATACAAGTTTTAAAGGTTCCATATTTGACCTATTGTCAGTAAATGTCTTATATGTTACATCAGTGTAGCATGAGATACAAAAAATAGAAGAAACTGCACCTCTTACTAGTATTTTCCTACAAAAAGGCAGCTGCTAGACTTGATTAAAACCAAGAAAAGAGACAACTTGAGCACATCTACACAGGTTAACGGGGTGATTATATTTTTTCTTTTACCTTTACGGTTCGTCACATACCAGATTATATTCTAGTTCCTCTATCTAGAGGAGAAACTGTCTTTTCTGTCAGAGCACACAGACACTAAAGCAACCAATAATTTCTTACTTTACAAGGTGCACATTTTCGATTTTTAGCTGATGAGTACTTCATTGATTCTTGTCCAGTTAGTTTTATCCGTCTATCATGTTTTACTGTTTGTTTTGTCTAAAATGTTGGTTATCGGTTCATTATTTATTATATCATAATACAATATAATACAGAGAACACTCATTTTCAAGGGTAAATTTCGATTATTTTTCTTTTCAAGGTCAATATTTCTCCTTTTATGTGCCATTTTATTATTTTCTAAGAAATATTTGTCACTTAATAATATCACTAATCACGAAATATTAACACTTTTTGTAAATTCCATAAAGCTGCACATTTTTTTGTAGTATGTATGCAAATTGTTTATCTTTCGTATTTGAATTTTAACAGCTGATTTTTACATTTTGCCTATGTAATTGATTCAGTTTCCATACAAAATCAAATTATGTGTACATAATAATGATCTTTTCAAATTTGCAGTGTACATTCTGGCAATTCTCATAAGACTACTGAGGTTTGCACAAAATTAAAACTTAACTGATGAAAACCATCGTAGTAGCCAGAATGGAACATCTGTCTCAAATCCAGTGAAGTCAAGCAAAACCAGATGTTTGCATACTGAAAATGGTTGCCAAAAAAATCCACAAATTTATTAAACACTTGGAAGAGTCAATCTGCTAAGCTAATGCTTCATTGAATCAATGTAAAATTCCAAAATGTGTATTTTCCAGCAGCTTAGTAGCCAACAAATATGTATATTAATAGAAAATAACCACCAAATAAAACCCTATCATTAAAATACATTTACTAAAATTGTATATCCTTGCAATTTCTCATAAATAACTGAGAACAAACTGTTACCTTCATGCAAAAAATACAGCGATTTGTCTTTGCACCCTCATTTTTCTCCTCATCCTGTCTGTCTCTTTAATTTATTATGGAAAATATATCTTTCCAGTTGACTGTACAGCTCACTCAAGTTTCCACTCATCATCCCATTTGTGTATTTTCCCCATAAATGAGGCAACAAATTAGAGGCAAAGGGAGAAAAGTAACATTAAAAACACCAACGTCCAGTTGTTAACTATAAAACTGCATTTTACACATGTTTTTATGAGAAAACTTTCGCCAGATGTTAAATTGCTGCACAACGTACATGTGAGTGTTTGTGTTTTGTATGTTCAGGTGTTCAAAGTGGTGCCAGTGATCGCCATGACAACCCAAAGTTCTCCACGAAGAAAACCAATTATTCAACTTAGAAGCTGAACCGACATTCTGCAGCTGAAAAAAGCAAACTGAGACTATAAAAAAGTGTCACTTCATGTGCAGCAGAGAATTTATACAGGACCTAAACACCTTAAACACAAATATAAAGTGTGTGAGAAAACTAAATGTTATGATAAACATATAATCAGTCATTTTTGTCATTATTAAGCATATTTTTTATTAGCTTCTTCATGATTGCAAACCTTTTTGAACCAATAAATTCTATATACATTCTCAGTTCATTTCACTTCTTGAGTCAGCACTCAATATTGTGCAATAACTACATATCTATACGCAATAACACACTATTTATAACCTCTGTGCAGTAACACACAACTTATCACACTCTATACTACACTTTATTTACTCAGGAAAAGCTCATATTACATTAATGTATATGCTGTTTCTACTTATGTATTTTTAGGACATACAGTAATGGAAAAAAATATTGGACCACCCTTGTTTTCTTCAGTTTCTTGTTCATTTTAATGCCTGGTACAACTACAGGTACATTTCTTTAGACAAATGTAATGGGAAAAAAAAGCTCGTAACAGTTGAATTTAAGAGCTGATATCTAGCCATTTTCCATGGTTTTCTTGATAACCAAAATCACTTAAGTTCTTACATCAATAGTTATGGCATTCTACTGCCAAAAACAGTGCTTCAAGGCATTCCATGTTTTCTGTCTGTTTTACTCACGAGTCACATAGCAGTTAGTACTGATTCATAACCATTGTTTCTGATGACTGCAGCCATGCGTCTTGGCATGCTCTCCACCAGCTTCTGACATCGTTCTGCTGTCAATGCAGCCCATTCCAATTGCACAAATTCAAACAAATTTGCTTTGTATTTTCACTTGTGGTTCTCCATTTTGTATTTGATGATTTTCCACAGGTTTTCAACTGGATTTAGATCTGGTGACTGAGCAGGCCAGGGCATGGTTCCAATGTTCTGGTTCTCCATCCAGGCTTTAACTGACCTTGCCGTGTGGCAAGGGGCATTGGCCATGTTAACATGAAGTTTTTTAATTCGGAATTATTAATTCAGAATTAACTCATTCGGAATTAAAGTTTTGTGCTTCGCGTTTACATGGAAATATTAATTCCGAATTAAGGTTTACATGGGCCGCACGTTTATCCCCTTCCTTAATTCCACTTTAACGCTTGGGCATTGGAAAGGATTCTGATTGGACAGGAAGTGGACGTGACGTATCGCTGTTTACCGGAAGAAAACACACTCCATTTGCCGAGGCATTTCTTTTCCCCAACAACATGGAGGAACAACTAATAAGCACGCTTTTCGCTTTGCTTTTTATTGTCATTTTGAAACAGCAACCCGACAATGGCGTACTACTTCTGTTGCATCACTTGAGAAGGAGAAGAGAGATAGAATACCGGAGAAGTGAGGCAGAAGACCAAGCTGTGTACGTTGCTACGTCATCGCTAAGTCGTCGCTACGTCATTGCTACATGAGGAGCCAAGCATGCGCAGAATGACCGGAATTAACTAAAGCAGAATTAACTGTATACATGAATAGAACGTACACAGGAATTAGTTTATTTGGAATTAACATCGGAATAAACCAGGTAGTTTATTCGGAATTAAGTTTATTCAGAATTAACTTTTTAATTTGGAATTAGCGTTTACAAGGAGATTTTAAAGCGGAATTAACTTTAATTCCGAATTAAAGAGGAATTAAAGGTCTCATGTAAACGTGGCAATTGTGTTGTTGGAAAATCCAGTCATTTCAGGCAGAAAAGAGTTTTCCAGCTGATGGAAGAAGATTGTTTTCAAGAGTAGCCTTGTACATCACCTGGTTCATTGGCCCTCACACAATTGAATTTGCACTGTTCCACCCAGACTGAAACAACCTCAGATTGTCATCGATCCACCCCCATGTTTTACTGCAGGGGCAAGACAGTCTGGTTTGTAGCTTCTCCAGGCTTAAACCTAACCAGTGAGTGGGCTGGAGTGGACATCAACTGAAAATTGGATTCATCACTGAGGAGAACCTCAGCCCAATCATCAACAGTTCAATCCTTATGATCCCCAACCCAAGAGTAACTGGGCTTTTCTCTGCCTTTCCTTGATGAAGGGCTTCTTCCTGCTCTGTGTGACTTCAGACCAGCTTCAAGAAGTCGGTTTCCAACTGTCCTTGCCGAACAAGTCACATTTCTCCACAGTGCCCACTCATTTTTAAGGTCCCTGGAGGTCTGAGGACGATTCCTGACACAGGAATGGATGAGTGCACAGTCATCTTGTGGGGTAGAAAGATATTTCCTGCCGCGACCAGCTAGTAATTTGGTAGTACCGTGTTCGGTTTGTTTTTTCGTGTAATGAGCGGCTGTGTTGGAGATCTTCAGTTTTTTTGCTACCTGTCTCTCACTCATGCCAATTTCCAGCAGTGCCAAGATGGCTGCCTGCATTGTATTCTTCAGGTAATATCCCTTTAGTTGTACCAGGCATTAAAATGAACAAGAAATTGAAGAAAACAAAGGTGGTCTAGTAATTTTTTCCATGACTGTTTTTTTCCACTCATGTTCACATTTTAGGTCATATTTTTCTACCTACGCTTATATTTTTTGTTCATATTTGTACTTAGGTGTTCAAAGTGGTGCTGGTGATCGCCATGACAACCCCAAGTAAAACTAATTATGCAACTCAGAAACTGAACTGACCTTGTGCAGCTAAAATAAGCAAACCGATAATTTTTTAAAAAGTGTTGCTTAATGTGCAGCAGAGAATTTATACAGGACTTAAACACCTTAAATATAAATACACAGTGTTTAAGAAAATTAAATGTTATGAAAAACATATAGAAAATCTGTCACTTTTGCAATCATTACATATATTTTTCAGTAGTTTTTTCATGATTACTCAGGTTTGCATTTTAGGTCATATGTTTCTACTTGTGTTTATATTTTTAGTTCACATTTGTACTTATGTTTATTTATATATTCTGTACTGTTCATATCGCTGAGAAGTTTCCCCTCGGGGATCAATAAAGTATTCCATCCATTTATGCAATTTGTGTTTGAGATATTAAAATTTCACTCACTTTATCATTACTTTCTTTGTTGTCCATTTCAGTAAGGGCTAAAATATGTATATCCTTGTCTTTAAAATGTATGTATGGAAAAATGCATTCCAGTATTTAAAGAGCAGCTGTTTGAAAGTAGATTTTCAAACAACAGGAGAAAAAAAGAAAACAATATTCATGCATTTGAGAACATAAAAATCTCAAAAAATAACGTAGAAATAATGCAGCAAATGGGAACAGCTTCGGGTAAATTCAGCGGTGGTGAGACAGAAAGACAAAATTTTCAAAAGCAGATTAAAAACGGCAGACAACAGGTGAGAAAAGAGAAAAAGAAAAAGGGGGGATGTTGAACCTGAACCATGAAACTGCTACAGCTTTGAGGGGGCCGGCATCCTGGTGACGGTTGCTACGGTAACCAAGCGACAGACGCAGGTGACAGCAGGGGGGGGTGATGATGTCACACAGAGTAAAATAGACGTGCAAAGCGAGGACGATAAACATGTACAAAGGGGCGTTCTTGCCTATGAAGCCTTTCAATTCTTCCACCAGCTGCCAAGACAACAAAGTCCAACATGCACGCCGAGATATTTTCTAAAATTAAAAACACCTGAACTGTGTCATAAATTCACCCAAGTTGTAGTGTAATAACTGCAACATGTACAAGGTTGGTTTAAAGTGAATTTAAACCAGCCTCCACTTGCAAAAATTTACAATGCAAGTGTAATTAATTGTGTTTCAAGCTGGAGTTTGGAAGATTTACATAAAAATACAAGTCTTTTACATTCAAGTCTTTGCCAAACTGATTCACACAATGGAGGAGTGCCACAGTGTAAAAAATAAAAAGAAGTGAAATAAAGATGAAATTTCAGCAGCTGCAGAGCCTAGAAATACAGTAAAGTAGTCACACATACAAACAATTTTCTTAATTAAAATACATTTTCTGGCTATAACTTTACATATGATCATGCATATTTTTGTTGCACATTTTATTATCATTATTATTGATAATATTGACACTACTGCTACGACTATTAATAACAGTAATAATAACAATAATAACAATAATAATAATAATAATAATAATAATAATAATAACAGTAACAATAACAATAAATAATAATAGTGCTGTCAAACGATTATACATTTTAATCAGATTAATCACAGGGTTGCTGTGGACTAATTCCGATTAATCACGATTAAATATCATTCATTTTTAATCAAAATTAATCATGTTTAATTTTGCACGCACAAATAGACTTAAGAAAGAAGAGAATATACTTAACACTGAAGGCGTTTAATAAACATCTTCAGTGTTAAGTAGGTTCATGTTAGAATCCCAGACTAACGCGTACTTTGCGTTAATGTGGTACTTTAAGCTGAAAGTGCTTTCGTGAAAGATGGAATTTGGCTTAAAGCTAACTTTGGTGCAATACATCATATGGAAACATTTATGTTTAATATTATACATGGTCCCTTTGGAAATAAACTGATAATAATAATAATAATAATAATAATAATAATAATAATAATAATAATAATAAAACTCCTTTCTGCTGAGTGTGCATATTACTGTATGTCGGTCAACTGTTCCGTCTTGGGGTTTCTTTGTATTCAACTTTCCCACCAAGAGGGCCAGCGTGCTGTTTGGTAGGGCCCAACCGATATGGATTTTTTTTGAGGCCAATGCCGATTCCAATATTTGGCAGAAAAAAATTCTGATAACGGATTAATCGGCAGTTCTTTTTTGGTCCCTTAATCATACAACAACCAAGATATGAATTACAGGCAGAACATTTTACTGTTTATAATACTTTGTCCTTTAGTATTTGTTTAAGTTTACAACAGAGAGGAATTTTCAAATCCAAAAACATGTAACAAAGCATTAAACCTCTGGGAATTTATATGACCTTAAAAAAAAAGTCAATTGCCTTTTACTTCTTGTTGCTGCAGATTAGAGGTATACATACACACATGCGTGGACAAAATTGTTGGTACCCCTCGGTTAATGAAAGAAAAACCCACAATGGTCACATAAATAATTTGAATCTGGCCAAAGTAATAATAAATAAAAATTCTATGAAAATGAGCCAATGAAAATCAGACATTGCTTTTAAACGGTGTTTTAGCAGAATTATTTTTAGAAAATAAACTCATGAAACAGGCCTAACCCTAACTCTCTCCTTAACTCCTCCACGTTTTCCATATTTATTTTTCCGCCGTTCGTCAAACTGCATGCGTCGTCTGCACTTCCTCTCAACGCCAAGGTGACATCACTTCTGTTTAGCTGGGCTAGGAGCTAACGCCAAGCAGGAATCCTGTGATCAGGTACGACTACTCACCCTGGACAGAAAGCCCCGCCCAGAGCCATTTGATTGACAGCTCAGTCCACCAAGTCAAGCCAAGCCTTTTGACTTTGCTTTTACTTGGTGGACTGAGGAGTGCCAAAAGGAAAAGGCAAATGCAAAACGGAAAAGACAATGACAAAATGGAAATATAAAAAGAAAAAAAGAGAAAAGGGAAAAGCAAAGACCAAATTTTCCTTTTTATTTATTTATTTTTATTTATTCTTCTTTATATTTCCACATTTATTTATTTATTTCTCTTTATATTTATTTATTTCTCTTTATATTTCCACATTTATTCATTTATTTCTCTTTATATTTCCACATTTATTTCCTTATTTATTTATTTCTCTTTATATTTCCAGATTTATTTATTTATTTCTCTTTATATTTTCACATTTATTTCCTTATTTATTTATTTAGTTCTCTATATATTTCCACATTTATTTCCTTATTTATTTATTTATTTATATTTTATTGTGGCACTCTGTGACTCCATATAGGCTAGATTATCTTCCACTATTACACTGAAATGTCATTACATTGATTGAGTGATTAAATAATTCTATGAAATAAGGTAATTGTGCTGTTACTTAAGAGATAGCAAAAAAAGATTGTGTACTTTACACACACCTTTGTTTTATTATCTATCTATTTAAAAGATGTTTTCCAGTGAAAATGTGTAATTCAGTTTAACTGTGGCAGTCAAAAATGAGAAAATATGAAGGGAAAAAAATGTTAATTTACAGTTATTCATTGTTGATTTATAGTAAATTGCTGGAATTTTATGAGTACAAAAAAGATGCTTTTCGTTTGTAAAAAAAACTAAATCTATGTAGTTATCTATGAGTACATTTAAAATGGATTTAAGTGAGAAAGACATTAAAATACAGTGGAGTGAAAGTGAATTATTTTTGTTGTCAAAATCTGCACATCGACAGGAGCATACTGTAGAGTATAAAATAATTCTATGAAATAATGTTGTAATTATGCTGTTATTAAAAGATAGTAAAATACATATACTTTAAATTCACTTTAGCTGTATTTAACAATTGTAAATTTACAGTTTTTAATTGTTGATTTTGTGTATGGTAATTTACTGTAATGTTATACATTACATTCAATAAAAAGTTCAATAAAGCTGATTTTTGTTTGTTCAAAAACAATAAAAAGTAAATAAAAAACTAGAAAAGGTAGATAAGAGTTCAAACAAAAATTAAAAAATAAAGAGAAAATATAAAAATATCACATATAAACAATTTAAATGACAGCAAAGTGAACACTAATTTACTTTTACTATTTTTGTTATTCTTCTTGTAGAAATCTGTAAATATTGTAGAGTGATTAAACAATTCTATGAAATAATGTAATTATGCTGTTATTTAAAATATATTAAAATTCAAATTCTGTACTTTAAATGTACAGAATTAAATTTTTAAGTTTTATATTGTTTATTTGAGTGTTTTTAACTCTGTTAACTTTAGACAGTGTTCTTGGGTGCCCTGGAAGGCGCCTATAAATAAAATGTCTCATTATTATTATTATTATTATTATTACTACTTTTGTTGTGTTTCATTGTTATATTTAAAAGGTGTTTTCCAGTGAAAATGTGTAATTCTGCCTAAATGTGGCAGTGAAAATAGACAAAATATAAAAAGACAAAGCTGTAAATTTATTGTTATTCATTGTTAATTTATGTATAGCTGTAAAGCTTTATTTTGCTGTATTTTGTTGGTAAAAAATAAATAAGTCTTAAAAAAAAAACACCTGTGAAAATTTGGCAAGGATGTGAGAAAAAACACTCAAACACATTTTAAAAAAAATATTACTTTCAAAAATTATAAAAGTCAATAATGCAATTGGTAATAATTTAAACAAATTGTTTAAATAAAACATCAAAATATCTCATATGGATGATTGAAAAGACAGTAAAGTGAACATTAATTTACATTTGCTATTTCTATGGTATAAATCTGTATATTGACAGGAACATATTGTATATTAATTATATAATGTAAATATGCTGTATTTTCAAATATAGTAAAATTCAAATTTAAATGTACTTTTGTTGTATTTAATTTATTTTGTTATATTTAAAAGAGACTTTACAGTGTAATTCTGCTTAAATTTGGCAGTGAAATTAAGGTTATAATTGTTGATTCATGTATAGTCCAATAAAGATGATTTTTGCTTGTAAAAAAAATCTTTAAAAACTGTGGAATTATGGCAGCAAGGATTTGAAAAAGAATACATTAAAATTAGGGCTGGGACTTTAATGTGTTAATTTCAATTAATTAATCACACCGAAAATATCACGTTAAATACGTTTAATTGCGCATTTAATTGCACCTTTCTCGGTTCCCTGATTTCTGGCACACCAGTAACTCTGATGAACACTCCAGCCCAGTAGGTGGCGGTAATGAACCTCAAGTCTGTTTGCCAGCTGCGATGAAGAAGCACAGGAAGCACTGAGTGACGTCAGATGAACAGTGAAGGAAGATGAGATTGAGCTTGTTGGGCAGAAAGTTTTCTTGTAAAAATCTTCCTGATGTCAGCTTGGATAAAAGCCTGGTTGTGTGCAAATTGTACAACAAAGAGTTTTCTGATCACTGCAGCACTTCAAGCAGACAGTAAAACATGTTGCTGTTAGCACCAGAGCTAATGTTAGCTACGACAGTCCTGGTAATGGCTAACGGTGTAGCCATCCCATAATAGACCACTTTTCAAGACAGTGCTTGAGTTTACAAAAAGTCTTAAAATGTTGAATATAATCGCTATAGTTGCACTTTGATTTGCAGTAATCTGTGACCGTAGCAGACAGATGAAAAATGCAGATAAATAGAAATGAAACAAACATTTTTGTTGTTTAAGTTTTTACACTGTCGAGGCTCCACCTCCTTGGAGGAGGAATAACTTAAACAAAAAAAATATCTGTCTTTTAATAACTTCATTATAAACTTTTTGTTTATAAAAAATTACACAAATAAAAAAAATGTATATGCCTAAAAA
Source organism: Amphiprion ocellaris (assembly GCF_022539595.1). Lineage (NCBI taxonomy): Eukaryota > Metazoa > Chordata > Actinopteri > Pomacentridae > Amphiprion > Amphiprion ocellaris. The sequence continues at coordinate 6,919,678 of NC_072773.1, read as the reverse complement.
AAGAACCATCAAAATTACACCATTTATCAGTTCCAGAAATGATGAAAACAGAATGAATCTCTAGATTGCCAACTTTCTGAAGCTCCTTGAACTACTTATGCTGATGTTATGTGCCATACAGTGGAAAAAACAACTAAATCCAGGCTTTAAATCATCCAAATCATATTTTTCTATATGTCCCATTTTAATAAAAAAAAATAAATTTTAAATTATAAACACGTATATGTCTGTTCATTGATTCAACTGTCAACCACAATTTTGTTTGAATTGAAAAACTTCACTTATTGTGTCAAATATTGCTATTTGACAAAAAGTGCGATTAATTGCGATTAATTAACTACAAAGCCTGTAATTAATTCAATTCAATTTCATTTATATAGCGCCAATTACAGTCAAATTGTCTCAAGACGCTTTACAGAACCCATATGCCTGACCCCCAGAGCAAGCCAAAAGGCAACAGTGGCAAGGAAAACACCCTTTTAACAGGGAAAAAAACCTTGAGCAGAACCCGGCTCTTTATGTGGGGGACCCATCTGCCTGCTGGCCGGGTGGGTTGAGAGGGACAGAAGAGGTAGAGAGGTAGAGATAGAGGGGTAGAGGTAGAGATAGAGGGATACAGATAGAGGGGTAGAGGTAGAGGGGAAGAGGTAGAGGGGTAGAGATAGAGGTGTAGAGGTAGAGATAGAGGGATACAGATAGAGGGGTAGAGATAGAGAGGTGGGGGGTGGGACACAAGGACCATAAAACACAGCCACACATCTGAAGCATCCAGCTCTGGGACCAGGGACACTCGGAGAAAGGAGAATTAGATTAAATTTTTTAATCATGCCCCACCACTAATTAAAATACATAAAATACTGTAAACCTTTCAAAAAGCCAGAAGGCAGTTGTAAATAATTTAAAGAAAATGTTAAAAAAAAAAAAAAAGTTTTTAAATCACACAGATTATTTAAAAGACAGTAAAGTGAACATTAATTTTACATTTTTATTATTTTTTGTGTAGAAATCTGTACAAACTGTAGAGTGATTTAATAATTCTATAAAATAATGTAAAAATGCTGTTATTTAAAGGGTAGAAAAATGTTAATCCTATACTTTAAATGTACTATTGACTATTGATTTTGCTATATTTAAAGACATTTCCCAGTACAAATGTGTAATTCTGCTTAAATTTGGCAGTGAAATTACAATTTTAAATTGTTGGTTTATGTATAGTAATTTACTGGAATTTTAGGAAACAATAAACAGTCCAATACAGATGTTCTTCGCTTGTAAAAAATATATAAATAAATAAATAAAATTGTGGAAATATGGCAGCAAGGATGTGAGAAAGAACACATAAAAATACATAAAATACTGTACCCTTAAAAATTTCTAAAGCAAGAGGGCAGTTTTTAATTATTTAAAGAAAAAAATATTTTTAAAAAATCACAGATTTAAAAGACAGTAAAGTGAACACTAATTTACATTGTTGTTATTTTTCTTGCAAAAATCTGTATAAATAGTAGAATGATTAAATAATTCTATGAAATATTGTAATTATGCCGTTATTTAAAATGTAGCAAAATTCCAATTGTGTGCTTTAGATGTACTTTTATTGTCAATCAGTGCAGACAGTGAAAATTTTGCACATTTAAGTTGTATTTTTTATTGTTGACTGGACCAAATTCTTCAGCAAATGTGATCATTTTGAGCTTTCAATTTCCCATTGTTTCACGCTAAATGTTTTGTAATAAAAATAATCTGTACTTTACACCTCCCAATGTGACCTCACAGTCCAGTTCTGTTGCCTTCAGCTGCTGCACCAGGTCGATTATACAAAGTGTTGCACAACTGTTGTGGTAATTTCTTTTTTTTAAAAAGCCTGAGCACCAAGCAGGAAGGTACGAGGACATCAACCCCTTTTTGGTAGATGATTAATTAATCATCATCATAATCATCTCAGAAGTGCAGAACCTCCATTACAGAAATATGGCTTCTATCGGCGCTGAGCTGCTGTAATTAGGACGACATGTACACTCGGAGTGTGAGTGTGTCTGTGTGTGTGTGTGTCTGTGTGTGTGCGAATACATGTGCTAAAGAGTTCTTCACGGGTCTCTGCTGCTTCGTCCCAAACATAACAAGCAATTTGTCACATTAAACACCGACTGGCAGCAACGAGGAGCACAAACGTTTCAAATCTTTCATGTCACAGGTTGGATTTGATCGATCTGTGGATTTTTTTAAAGACAGCTGAAGAACTACAGGACAAGAAATGCATAAAAAGAAAACCCAACCAAAAACCACTCCCAAGCAGCGATAAAGCATTTTTCCTGCACATATTAAACAAAATAGTGTCATAAAACACATCAAATGTGCACATACAGCCCTAAAATAACTCATTCCTACAGATGTAAATGTAATTTAGCTGTTTTATTGCTGACAGGTTGCATCTCGTTACTAAAACTACACTGGAAAATACAAAAAATCAGTGTAATGTTTAACTGTGCAGGTGTGAATGTTGGCAGGAGCAGGGAGCATAAGTAAACAGATCAATAGATATGATATTATAAGCATTATATTTAAGAAAAACAGATTTTTGTTCATATTGGTTTATCTATAAAATATGTGAAAAGATGTATATACTTTCAAATTAATAATAATCTGCTGTAAAAGTGCGAATTATGTAGCTTTAAATTACAAAATACATAACGATCTAACAATATTATATTATTTTGCAGCAGGGTAGGTCATTTAGCAAAACAATATGCTGGCCAATAAAAAAAAAAAAGTTTTAAAAAAGTAAAAAAACTGAACACCTGAAAGCAAAGATGTGGAAAAAATAGAACAATAAATTACAGCAAAACTGTAAAATTTAAAAAATTATAGTCAGTAAGGCATTAATTTAGACAAAACTTAAAAAAAAATCTTAGTAACCAAGTTACCACATAAAGAAGATTTTTAAGACAGTGAAGTAAAGGTTAATTAAAATTTTCATCATTTTTCTTATAGAGATCTGCGCATTGACGGTGTTTTTTTTAACAGACATTTACCACAAATAAATTTTTTTTCAATTTTTCATATTAAAAATTTACACCTGTAAAATACACCAAAATATTTTCAAACAAATAAACTGTAAAAGTGCAAATTATGTAAATTTACCTTACAAGAATCCCAAATTTTACAGGATTATAGAATTTCAAAGCAGGTTAGAATATTTTAGTAAAACAATATAGAGGCCACTAAAGTTGTTTTTCATTTGTAAAAAGAAATAAAAATGAAAAAAGGCACAAAGTAAAAAATATAATATCTGGAAGCAAGGATATGAGAAAAAAACTGAAGAAAACAATAAAATACAGTAAAATAGTGTAAAATTCAAACTATAAAGCCAATAAGGCATTAATTCAACTATAAAAAACACAAAATTATCATATATGGAAGATTTTTAAGAGAGTGAAGTAAATGATAATTAGAATTTTCATTTTTTTTCTTATAGAAATCTGTACATTGATGGGAGTATATTGCAGATTAATAAAATAATTCTATGGAAAAAGCCCAATGATGCTATTACTTCAAAGAAACGACACTCAAATTGTGTACTTTAAATGCAGTTTCGTTGTATTTAATTGATTTTTACTATATTTAAGGGATGTTTTGCACCTGCAAAAATGTGCCAATCTGCTTAGATTCAGTTGTGAAATTATGAGAGAACACATACGAGGAAAAATCTGTAAAATTAAAGTTGAACATGGCGAATTATGCATGGTCATTTAATGTAATTTTATGAGAACTGACATTTTACTGTTTTTTTTAACATGTACAGGCATCTGAATTAAAAACCTAAATTTTTATTATTTTTCATATAGAAATCTGCACATTGATGGGAATATATTGTAGATTTAATAAATAATTCTATGAAAAACGTAATTATGCTGTTATTCAAAAGACAGTGACACTCAATTGTGTGCTTAAATTCAGCCGTGAAATTACAAGAGAAAATATACAAGGAGATATCTGTAAAATTAAAGTTGGTAGTGGTGAATTATGCATGGTAATTTACTGTAATTTTATGGAAACTGACATTTTACTGTTTTTTAAACAGTGTACAGGCCTCTGAATTAAGGAAATCTCCCATAAAACCTTTTGATAATATGAAGGCAGGAAAGAAAAACAGCAAAGACTGGAAGAAATGGCAAAGAGGAAACCCACAGATACAGTGTTTGTGTATAAACAGGGTTGGTGGGTGTATTATTATGGGTTTGTGTAGATTCTCACTGTGGCAGGTTGGTAAACCAAAAAAAAAAAAAAAAAAACTGACAAGGAACCACACACAGAAACAAAAATACATTTGTAAAGATCCTGATTTACATAAATAATGCCTTTTCCAACCTTAATCAAACACCAAGTCCTCACTAAAGCCCTCTCTTTGTAAAAATGTCCTTAACCTTAATGTCAAAAGCCCCGCAAAAAAGCCCCGGTCATACACAAAAACACACTCAAGGGGCAAGAGAAGAAAGAAAGAAGCTTAAAATTCAAGGACAGTCACTTGAACACTTCAGGGCTTTGTGTATTTCCACCAGAAATCGATTAAAAAAGCGCTCGGGTGTGTTCAGTTTATGAAACACAACAACTTTCTAAATGTGCTGCAAGTTCTAAAAAAGAAAAAGAAAGAAAAAAACTACTAAAAAGCAGCATTCTTCTTTTTCTCCAGGAGGTCAAAGTCATCCAAAGACTGACGCCATTTAAGTTCTGCAACCAAAGTTTAAATCTTTACCTCCCACGCACACAAACTCACTGCCAGAGACACACACACACACACACACACACACACACACACACACACACACACACACACACAAACATCAACACACAGGACTGTGCGTTTAATAGGACTAATAGATGATTCATTGGGTTATGTAACACCCCCTGGCAGCAGAAGAAGAGGAGAGAAGGAGATGTTTGGTTTGTTTCCTGAGGGACTCAAGGATGCCAGTAGAGCTGCTCTGGTCACGCATGTTGCTGCTCCGGTTTGTTCTCACAGCAGCGTTTTATTTATTTTTAAGTTAAAAAAAATATATTTTATAAGTCAGGCAGATGAGGAAGTAGTACCTGCTGCTCAGGTGTCAACATCTGCTTTTTCATCCAGAAACTTCCAGGTTTTAGCTTGTTTGTTCAGCAGCAAATAATCTAATACTTTAATGTGATTAAGAGAAAGAATGAAAGCTGGAATAAGACAAACTTTTTAGCCAGATTAATGCACAAAGTCTGTCAGATGATCAACCCCACCACCCATCTTCTTAGAAAGGTGTCATTTTGAGTTGATTTTAAACTACCATAATTTCCCGGCTACTGAGCGCATCTGAATATAAGCCGCACCCACTAAATTTAAAAAGAAAAACATTTTTGTACATATATAAGCCGCACCTGTCTATAAGCCACAAGTGTCCACGTTGTAACATGAGATATTTACACAGAAAGATTTTTTTTACATTTAATTAAATAAATTTTTTCGAAACATTGCCTGTAACACGGCAGTAAAACGCAGAGTCAGTTCTTCACGCTGCCGACTCCAACGTTTCACCATGGATTCATTGATGCCAAGCTTACTGCAGCTGCTCTATTTTCTTCTTTAACAGGCAGATCGATTGCCTTTAACTTAGAAGCTGCATCATACGCTATGCTGCCCTTGCAGCGCGTAGCTAGACAGCTAGCTAACATTCTCAAGTCTTTAAATAATCACACAGGGCTTGCTTTTTCTGTGCTTTACTTCAGCTTGACTTGGACCAATAGTGTAAAAAGACAAATAATCTCCAAGGCAGAAGCATAGTGAAACATTAGCAACAAAGGTGAATTAGCTGTGTCCGTTGCTCCACATGAGAGACGTAGCTAACAGGAAAAACAAAGCACCTTCCAAGATATGTCAGAGTGCAGAGCGCTCACACTGTCGTCATTTCTGACACCACACTAGAACGAAAGCACTCACTCTGACGCGGTTTTAAAAACCCAACTGAAAATCAACTTTTAACTTACACACTTAACTTTAAAGACAGTACATATGCATTTTCTTTGTGTGTTTTCCATGATGAGGGTGTGTGCATGAAGCAAAAATGACTTATCTGAGGAATTTAGTGTGAGTGCGTTTGATTTAATTTGAACAGTTTCATTGGTTCACTGTGACCTGTTCGGTAATTTCATTGGTCTGATGTGACGAGGCTAAACGTATTGATGGCATGAAGCTCGCCCGTAAAAATCTATACATTAGCCACATTGTTGTATAAGCCACAAGGTTCAAAGCATGAGAAAAAAGTAGCGGCTTATAGTCCAGAAATTACGGTACTTTTTATACTTCAGCTGAGGAAGAAACCCAATAATCCTGGGTCCACTTCCTATATTCTTATATTTACTGTGCCAACGAACACGGCAGAGTTATGTAACGATCGGCGTACGTTTGTTTGTTAGCAACATTCCTCAAAAATGGACTAATGGATTTGGATGAAAATTTCAGGTCAGAAATGACACAAGGACCAAGTGATTAGATTTTGGCAGTGATGCAGCTTATAGTCTGGATCCACAGAGTTGTTAAAGATTTCTGTATCATTGCAAGATAGCAGCATGGCATCACTGTAACTATGACAACAAATGAACGCTACGTCAGCTGCCTGCTGATGATCACGATTGTGATCCTACTACAAATCGACCACTGTGGACTTATCAGGACTTATCTGTAAGAAATTATAGAAGGAATGACTGATTAAATTGTGGGGGTGTTTCCGAGTCCCATCAATTTCCACCGCCCGCTACATATTTAGGTCACACAATTCAGTATCCGTACATAACGTACACATGCATAACACACACCTGTGGTCAGCACAAGGTCATTTTGTTTGTGGATACATCTATATTAAATGGCCACATTCTATGTTGTCGTGATTTCTGCCACAAATTTTTTTCAAGATTTCAGTCGTCGGAAATGATACGACTAAGCAGCCTTAGCGGAGTACTGCGCTCTCTGAGTTCTTTTCTTGTTAATTCAATTTTATAGTGGACTGTTTTTTGTTTTATATATATATATATATATATATATATATATATATATATATATATATATATATATATATATATATAATTTCAGCAAAAGTACAAAAATTAGGTTTACTTCAGCATTGTGTGTCTGACATCCATGTTTCTTTTTCTGCTGCAACTAAACCATCGCCTTTTTCAAGTTAGATTACACAGTAAATAGAAGACCTTAAAACCTGGATACAAAACTATTGAAAACCTGGATATTAATGCACAAATCTATTGAAAACCTGGATATTAACACACAAAATTATTGAAAACCTGGATATTACATCACAAATCCATTGAAAACCTGGATCTAAACAAAAAAATTTTTTTTTAAAATTAAACCTGGATTTTAAAGCAGAAAACTATTAAATACCTGAATTTTAATGCACAAAATTTTTGCAAACCCAGAAGTTAACACACAAAACTGTTAGTGTACAAGTGTGTCCAAAACCTGGATATTTAAACATAAAACAGCTAAAAATCTAGACACTAAGACACAGAACTAATTAATATCTGGATATTAATGCACAAATTTGTGAATAATTATGTACCAAAGTGTCCATATTCTGGATATTAATATACAAAACTATTATAAACCTGGATATTAATGCACAAAATTGTAAAAGATCTTGATATTAACGCATAAAACTAATGAAAACGTAGATATTAAGACACAAAATTGGAAACAAAACCCTGGTATTAATGCCCAAAACTGTTAAAGAACTTGATATCAACATACAAAACCGTTAAAAACCTGGATGTTGACACAAAAAAACGAATAAAACTTGGATATTAACACACAAAAGGGTTAAAAAAAACTTGATATTAATGCATAAAACTGATAAAAACCTTGATATTAAAACTCAAAGTTGTCAAAAACCTGGATACTAATGCACAGAACTGCTCAGCATTGTGCATCTGAAGTCTATATTTCATCATATTTTTTTCTGCTGCAACTAAACCATTGTTTTTTTTTTTTAACATTAAATAGAGTAAATACGAGAAAAGATAAGTCTAATGAAAAAAATCATGTTTTATATTTCACATTTGGGCAAAGCAAACATTTAGGTTGACAAAACTGGAAATTTAAAGTTGACTTTCCCTTGAAATGAAGTTGCAGAGATGCACATTTGAGAGGAATAAAATGATTTAAGTGCATCTAACTTAACCCAGCTGCATTAATTTTACTTGTTCACTTAATGTAGATAAACTTGACTCAAGTGCATGCTTCAAACTGAAGCAATTCATTTAAGTTCGTCCAACAATTCTTTTTTTTTTTTTGTGCAGATGCCTCCTTAATTTCTACTTTTTATCTATTTTCTATCACCATTAAAACCAACCAAACTCTCCGATCAACCACAACATTAAAAACACTGACAGAAACACTTATTATCTCATAATGTTGTTCATGTTTCGCTGGGAAACCGTGCACTCTGGCCTTCATAAATTCATGTTACTTTGACATGTAACAACAATCTAAACATTTTTGCAGATCAAACACACCAGTCACCTCCTAAAGTAAGACAATGCATCCAACCACACCACGACAACTGCTCAGTAACAGATCGAGGACAAAAAGCCGACCTTCAAACTCCTCAAATCCAAGTCCAATCAAAGATGCGACGTCTAATAGATCAACAACCTGCATCCCAGCAAACACAAAGTCCTGCTGCTGAACACCAGAGGATAAACCCTGCTGATCTACACCCAACATCCTGACTCACCAGGAAGCCCCTCATCTTCATCTTCATCATCTCCATCACTGATATAACAGAAGTCTCCATCCCTCCCGTTCAGTCGTTCCTCTTCATCATCAGACATCCTGACCTGGAAGCCGCTGCTACCTCAGCATCATCTGAAAACAAGAGTAGAGGTACGAATGAACATATGGAAACTAACAAACAGATGAAATAAATGCATAAATTAACTGCTGCCACACTACACAAGTGTTGTTACAAGCTCTGTTCAAATAAACAAAAAAAAAAAAATCTGTGAAAAAAAGGTGAAACTCTGGCAGGTAAAACATTAAAAACCACTGTAAAAACTATTAAAATAACAAAAATCTGTCAAGTAATGATATTTTTTTAGCTGATTTAAATACCATGAAACTGTATTTTTGTGGTCACACCATGTAAAATAATTACTGTTAAATAAAACAGAAAATATATGTTTTATGTTACCTTTATTTATGGAACAGTTTTTTTTTTGGCAAATATGTAAATTAATACTTTTTTCCTGCGACTTTACTAGATATCTGAAATTTAACAAAACAGTTTGAAAAAAAACTAAAAAACTGCAAAAACATACACAATCCGTCCAAAAAAAAGTTGCACACTAATATTTCATTGGACTACTTTTAGCTCTGAGCGACACACATTTGCTGTGACACTGTTCTGACAAGCTTCTGCAATGTCACAGCATTTATTTCTGTCCAGAATTGCATTCATTTTTCTCCAAGATCTTGCACTGATGATGGAAGAGTCAGACTGCTGCACAAAGTCTTCTCTACCATATCCCAAAGATTCTCACTAGGGCTGAGGTCTGGATTCTGTGGAGGTCAATCCATGTGTGAAAATGATGTCTCATGCTCCCTGATCCACTCATTCTCAATGTGAGCCCCATGAATCCTGGCATCGTCATCTTGGAACATGTACATGAACATCAGGGAAGAAAACCTCCATTGATGTAAAGACCTGGTCATTCAGAATATTCAGGTAGTCAGCTGACCTCATTCTTTGGGAACATAACGTTGCTGAACCTGATCAACCCCAGATCATAACCCTAAACCCCACAGACTGGTAGGAAATAGACATGATGAGTTCATCACTTCATCTGCCTCTCTTCTTACTCTGATGCACCCATCATTTTGGAACATCTGGACTCATTAGACCACATGACCTTCGTTCAGTGCTCCAGAGTCCAATCTTTATGCTACCTAGCAAATTGAAGCCTTTTTTTCTGATAAGCCTTGCTAATCAGTGGTTTTCTTAGAGCTGGACAGCTGATTAGTCCCAATCCTTGAATTCCCTTCACATTGTGCGTGTGGAAATGCTCTTACTTTCACTATTAAACATAGTCGTGAGTTCTACTGTTGATTACCTACGATCATAGAAGAGCTTGTTCCGACCACATTTGGTCCTAGACGCTGATGGTTCACCACTATTCTTCAGGTTTTAATAATGCGTTGGATGGTTCTTAACCCGATTTTAGTAGTTTCAGAAATCTCCTTAGTTGTTTTCTTTGCTTGATGCAGGCCAATAATTTGAAATTGTGATTTGCAATTTTAAGTTCATTTGAAAAACAAAATTGAGTATTTGATTCTATATACATCCATAAAATCTGTGTTCTCTTGCAGAATAAAGGCAATTTATCAAATTCTGTTGTTTCTGCTGCACTGTAGGTGTAAACTTGCAGGATTTTAAATTTTCTGAACAAAAAAAGAAAGAAAAAAATTAGGTCAGGTTATGAGTATTTTAAAGGCCTTTTGTAAGAAAGACATAATAAAGGGTTACGACCTGCGAATCAAAGACGGAGCTGCAGCACAAAGGGACAAAACGAAATGTGCTGGAGAGAACTGCACAAAGAGCGAGAGGTGAAGAGTGCTCAGGAGTTTGCAGGATGCTTTTAAAGCTCCATCTCTCAACAACAGGAAAATTACTACTGAGAGGCTTTTCTCTGAGGCAGAACAAAACAATCATAAACTGAAAACCACAGAGCAGATGTACCATTTATTACCAGGTGTGGTTTGGTAAAAGCAAAGTTTGGCTTCTTTTCTTGTCTGACACACAATAAGAGTAATAATCGTTATGTAAAGTGTCATTATTACAGATATACACTACGGGTCAAAAGTTTTAGAATGCCCCAATTCTTCCAGTTTTTTATTGAAATTCAAGTAGTGCAAGTCCAATGAATAGCCTGAATTGGTACAAAAGTAAGTGGTGAACTGCCAGAGGTTAAAAAAAGGTAAGGTCACCCAAAACTGAAAAATAATGTACATTTCAGAATTATACAAAAAGGCCTTTTTCAGGGAACAAGAAATGGGTTCACAACTTAAAGCTGTTCTGCAGCAATGGAGGTTGATCAAGCCTTGAAAGTTGGTGCTACCAAATCCTACATGTGTCCCAACTTTTCTTGATTACTTACAACCCCCTCTGTCTACATAAAAGTAGTGCTGGAACACACCATGGCACCATACCCTCCAGAGCATTATTTGAACAGTGTTGTACAGCAGAAAGTACAGGGGGTCCTGAACGTAACGTGCATTTTGCCATTGGTTGGAACTCACATACTGTGACATATGTGGCGTACAACCAGCGAATGTAAACAAAGCTGTCATCCTTGTATAGCGCCATGTGATGACGTATTCATCCACTCCACTGGCCAATTAGTTCACGTGCAAAATTTGTTTTAATGTCGCAAATGCCGTATGTCAGAGTGATGGAACAGGACTTTCTCAAAAAATTTCTGAGAGATTGCAACGTAACCACGAAACACCATAAGTCGAGGACGTCTTAACCCGAGGACCTGGTAGTGTGCTGCTATAGAAATGCAGAGGAAAAGGCAATTAACAATAGAAGACAGACAGACCATCATAACACGTAAAAATGTAGGCGTTTCCTACAGAGAAATTGCAAAGAAAGTCAAGGTGTCAATGAGCACAGTGTTCTTCACCATCAAAACACATTCAGAAACTGGGGGAAACTCTAACAGGAAGACGTCTGGAAGATCCAAAGCCACAAGAGAATCAGAAGACAAGTTTCTAAGAGTCAGCAGTTTGTGCGATAGGCAGCTCACAGGACAACAGCTTCAAGCACAGTTTAATAGTGGCCGTAGTAAGAAGTCTCAGTTTCAACCATGAAGAGAAGACTTGAAGTTTGACAAGTGGAGTTGCAGCAAGAAAGCCACTGCTAAGACATTAGTACAAGAAAAAGAGGCTTGCCTGGGCCATGAAACACTGCCAATGGACTACTGAAGACTGGAAGAAGGTATCATGGAATGATTGTAAATCAAAATTTAAAATCTTTGGTTCATTATGCAGAATTTTTGTATGCCATCAGGTAGATGGCACTGTCAAACATGGAAGAGGAAGCTTGATGGTCTGGGGTTGTTTTGTTAGATCCAGGGTCAGTGACTTGTACAGAGTCAGAGGAACCCTGAACCAGAACGACTACCGCAGCATTCTGCAGCGCCATGCCATGCGTTCTGTTACACCTCCATGGTCAAGGGTTCATCCTACAGCAGCTAATGACCCAAAACCTAAGTCCAAGGTATGCCAGAACAGTTGGTAAGCTTGAAAACATGGAGTGGCAGCACAGTCTCCAGACTTAAACCCCATGGAGCTGGTTTGGGATGAACTGGACAGGAGGGTGAAAGCAAAGCAACCTGGAAGTGCCACAAATTTATGGGAACTTCTGCAACAGAGTTGGGAAGAATTTTCTGAAGAATATTTCCATTGTGGAAAGAATGCCACGAGTGTGTTCAGCTGTTATATCTGCTAAAGGTGGCTACTTTGATGTGTCAAAAGTTTAGAATACATTTGGTTTCTAATTAGATTTTTTTAACTTCATTTGTTTATGTTTCTATGCTTTCATTTCAGAGTACAATGGGACATCAACATGCATAATTTCCAATAAAAAAATGGAAAAATTGAGGTGTTCTAAAACTTTTGACCTGTAGTGTATATAAGCCTTGACACTACAGAAACTATAATAACGTGTTAAATAAAATTCCTATGAGAAAAATGTATAAATCACATTACTTCGCTTGGGAATTCTAGCGAAACACTTACTAGACCTACATTTACCACTGTAAATGGAAATTATCATCTCTTAGCTAAACACAAAGGCTTTAAATAATATTCACTCCCACTCGGCTGATTGGAGACACAGTAGATGTTTGCTCTTGATCACCTGCCAGTTTACCTTGCATAACCTTACACAGCACATTGCACAACAGTTAGCTGCAGCCAAGCCGACCTACTGGTCCGACAGGGCCATTTACAGGCCTCATAAATCCAGCCGAGCTAAACTCCACCGAAAACCAGCAACCGAGGACGCAGTGAACTTGTTTTTTTCTTACACTGACTTGTTTCCCCAGAATACAGATGTTACACAATCACAGATGATTTTCAGATTTTCTTGCATGAAAGTCTCTCAGACATAGAATATTGCAGTGTTGTTGGGATGACAGCAACATAATTATCATTACATCTGATTTTTCTGTGAAAATGTCCTCCCATTCAGCTCAGTAACCATGTAAAAGGCCCTCTGATGTCCCGCTGGCAATTACCGGCTGCAGCGTTTATCCTCTGCAAGACGGAATTATTGTTTACGAGAACAGTTCATCTTTGTGGTTAAAAGCAGTCAGTATTTACAGTTAATAGAGGACAGGACATGACCTGTGGTTTCAGTTTCTTTGTACAAGCCAAACGCCCTACATAACCCCCTCCAGAGGAATTTATAGCGACAATACAGCCGTGGCACACTGTTTCCACCTACGCCACAGCACACACAGCGACATATGCTCTTTGAACAGGTGACACAGAATGTTTTCTTCAAAAACCATAACAGATGTCACAAGCAAGCACTGCTGATGATCCAATTAGTCTACAAAAGCAGGAATTATCTGACAATGACTGTTTCTTTAAAGGAAATACAATACTACTGAAACATTGATGTGAACATTAAAAAATACATTAAATTTTACTCTGATGAAGCACCAATGAGTGTAATTAACTTCATAGGCAAACCTGCGTATTAATCCACAGGATCTCGATATTAACAGACAAAACTATTAAAAACCTGGATGTTAAAACACAAAACTGGTGATGTCAATGCACAACAGTGTTCATAACCTGGATATTAATGCGCAAATGTGTCAGTAATCTGGATGTTAACACACAAAACTGTCAAAACATGGATATTAATGCCCAAGACTGGTGGAAACCTGGATATTAATGCACAAGACTGTTAGAAACCTGGGTATTAATACACAAAACTGTTAAAAATCTTGATATTAACGCACAAAACTGATAAAAATATAGATCTGAATACACAAAACTGTAAAGAAAACCCTGCATATTAATGCCCCAAACAGTTAAAAACCTGGATATTAATGCACACAACTGTTAAAAATCTTGATATTAACATGCAGAACAGTTAAAACCTGACAGTCTGCTGACAAATTCAGTCTTCACGCACAGCTACAATCAGCATATTGTCAAGGTTTTATCCACTAGCATGCTACCAACTGCTAATTACAGAGTCGACGTATGAAGATTAAACAATTAAACATATTTCTTCATCAGTTTCAGTGTGAACAAGCCAACCGGTATTCGTACTTAAAATCTCCTTATATGAGAAGTTGAGCAGTGTCGTGCAGACTGTAGACATTAAAACTGTAATTAATTTAACTGCAGCTAATAAATCGGGACTCTGTGAGAGACAGCTCACCTGTCTGACATGAGGAAACATCATAATGCTACATTTATGTGTGTGCATTGATTATTAATCTACTCTTTCACATTAGATCACAGTTAAAGGTACAAGCTTATCTAATGTCACAAATATTTGTAAAGTATTATTAAAAACAAACCATTTTAAAAAAGGGGTAATTTTACACAAAAATTTTGAAAACAATGAATTACCATTTACAAAAATACAGATTTTTGATGTGGACCTTATTTCCAGTTTTGGCTTGTTTTTTGTTTCTTGTTTTTATGCAGTCACCATGTAAGTCAAAACTATTTTTCTGTGGTTTTGTAAGGAGTATCTGTTTAGAAAATATGTAAAATAAGAATTGAAAAAATGTTTCATTTAATTCATTCCTTGAAGTAATTTTCTTTTAAACAATGACAAATATTTGTAAAATATTTCAAAAAAATACAATAAAAGAAGTGTAGTTTTACACTCAAACGCTGACAACAATAAATTTAAAAATGATAAAATACGTTTAAAAATCGCAGAAACTGGGAAAGTAATGGCAAATATCTGTAAAATAATGATATTGATCTGTAAAATAATGATATCGATAGCTGAAATAAATACTGTAAAACAATGTGACTGTGTTGTCACCCACAGGAAAATAGACAAATTATCATTTATAAAAATACAGATTTTGATGTGGACTACAGTTTTGCCCAACTGTTTTGTTTTTTACAGTAGACTTTTTTGCTCTCTTTGCTGTTTTAGGCCCAATATTGGAGCTGAAATGTGGAAACTTCCCCCCCTAAATCACTTCACACGACTCAGAAAAACCTGCTGTCAGGAGGTCACGCTGACACAAGTATTACCATTACAAAAGTAAGATTGACAGTAATTTCAGCGGATTATGAGCAATAAAAGTTCTTTGAGCACAAGTGAAATGAAAAAACAGGGCAGCCTCGAGGACATTCTGAAGAAAACATTCCCTAAAAGTAACCTGACTTGACTCCCACTTATATAAATATATAAATACATCTACTGCAAAAGAAACAGCTTCTAGGAAATTGTGAAGAAAATATTCTGTAAAAGTTGAATTCTACTTACACAAATGTGAAAGTAGGCCACATGAAACTGCAGCAGACACACTGTACAGTGTGTTATTAGTCTTATATTAGTGTTGTTATCTGCACAAATAACAACAAAAAGTGAAAAAATTTAAAATCTTACCAGTAAAAGTACAGCTAAAAATGATGTAATACTTTAACATTGAAAAACTGAAAGTAATTATATTTTTTCCTGAGTTGGATATAGAGGAGCAGTATAATTTTCTGGTCACACATTGGAAAAGAACCAATTATTAAAAAAACAAAACATATTTTTGACCTGGTTTTGGTTTGTAGTTTGAAGTTAAAGGGAAATTCGACAGTAATTTGACAGTAATTACAGATGATTATGGACAATTTTTATGTTCTGTGAGGCCTTTATCTACCAAATGAATTGAAAAAAATAAATCCTCTACTTGCAAAAGAAACAACTTCTGAAGAAAACGTTCCCAAAAAGTAACCTGACTTGACTTCTACTTGTGCAAATGTGAAAGTGGGTCACATGAAACTCCAGCAGACATACTGTACAGTGTGTTATTAGCCTACATAGCTCGGAAGGCAAATCCCAGCCAGAAACCACTTGATTTGCTGCCATCAAACTTTTTGTAACTTTATATACCAGAGGATAGCAGGCCAAACTATTCTGTTCATGTCAGGGCTCGGGGCTGTAAAACAGCTCTTATGTAACATAGAGTATATGTTTTTGCGGCTCCGGCTTGTGGGTTTGACACTTTCTTGTATTTCTCATTACCTGATGCGACCTTTTTAAACTATCAGGATGTGGACAAGACAACACCTGTGCAAATATAATGCAATCCAGTGCAACAGCCCTGTGAACACACTCTGGAATTTAACTTTTCTCCAAGACACTTTGAAAGATAGAAATATTTATAAAACTGAGATCATACGCCAGGCAAGTCCAACTTCTTGATATGTTTTCAGAAAGACGTTGTGATATATCCAGTGCTGTTGCACTCGATTTCATTATAGCGCTTTGTGCAGGTGTCCAGAGTAAAAAAAGGAAAACTCATGAGCTTCTCTATGAAAATGTTTTTCTGTCAGCTCGGCACTGATCTGACGTTCTACCTGCACAGGTGAATCTCACAGCTTTGACTCTGAACAAGACAGTTTCAGGTGAAATGTCAGACAACGTCGCTCACTGTCTTCTTTACCCTTTTAGAAAGAACAAGAACATAAAGACAAAGCTCTATTAATCCTGAAGGAGATTTGTTTGCCAGATATTTGCTGAGAAAACAAATTGCATAACATGAGAAATGCAGCATCTAGTGCAAGACTAGTAAGATATAAGTATGATACCTGCAAAAAACTGTCAATAAACTGGATAATAATGTACAAAAGTGTGCATAAACTGGATATTAGAATATAATAGAAGAATAGAATAGAATAGCTTTATTGTCATCATACATGAGGTCATGACAGGACATGAAGATATAAGTAGCTGCCTCTGGATTGCCTCTGCATTGAAACAAGCTAAATTAGCAATAATAAATAATAAAATCAAATGTACATAGAAAACAAAACTATATTAAGAATTCCAACATATGCAAAAAGGGAAGATATATGGAGGACAGTGAGGCGGTAATGAGCTCAAGTAAAAACCAATGAAATAGAATAATAATAATAATAATAATAATAATAATATAATAATAATAATAATAATAATAATAATAATAATAATAATAATAATAATAATAATAATAATATTAACACATGAAAGTGTCAATAATCTGGATATTATTACACAAAAGTGTCAATAATCTGGATATTCAGGCACAAAAGTGTCAATAATCTGGATATTCATGCACAAACGTGTCAATATTCTGCATATGAATGCAGAAAAGTGCCAATAACCTGGATACTAATGCACAAAAGGGTCAATAATCTGAACATTAATGAAGAAAGCTGTCAATAATCTGGCAATTAATGCACAAAACTGTCAATAATCTAGATATTCATGCACAAAATTGTCAAGAAAATGAATATAAATGCACAGCCTTGCCGCATTACTGTGATGTATTTGGTTTTCACACTCAGCCACAATTAGCATCACACACAAACCTATACATTAACTTACTCTGAAAACAAAGACGAGCAAAGTACAAGTATGTTACATTAGTGAAATTAAAAATATGTCCACTAAAATAAGTTTAGAACAGAAAACTAGCACTGGCAGTGACTCTGAAATAGTAAAGTTATCACGATATTGAAATAATGAACTTGAAATCAGAATATGACGCCTGAACAATGAAATATTACGCATGACAGCAAAACATTGCAAATGAAATGTAAATGCACAGATGATAATTAAATATTATGCATGAAAGTGAAAAACTGCACCTGAAAAATGAAACTGCACATAGTGTAGACACATTGTACATGAAAATCAGAATCAGAAATACTTATAATATTGATCCCCGAGGGGAAAAAGTAGAAAAAAGAGCAGAAGTGACCACAACAGGCTAAATTGAAGGTGACGCTTGCATTTTTGGAAATGCAAATTATTTAAATTTCCTATCACAGAGCATAAAAGATGTTAAGTGATGGTTACTTCCAAGCCATAGATTCATTGCTAAAGGTGTGTGTGCCTGTTGATGTGATTTTGGCAAACTATCCACAATTTGTACTGTGAAATCACAACTGACATTGGTCCAAAATTAGCTTTCTCCACATAAGAACCTCACAAAAAATCCATAAAATGCTGCAAAAACTGTGAAAGAATTTGATCTATTAGGTCGAATATGATTTTAAAAATCTGAAAGAGTCAAATATGTAACATTTTCTTGCCACTTATAAGTCCTGCATGTTAGCAATAAGTCAGCCAGCTTGACTAGAGAGAAAGCAGCTTTCACTGACATGAATGTGACGCTGCAGTATAATATTTTGTGTTGTTTTCTTATAACATCTAGAACAGAATTTTGGCAACTGTTTTATTAAAACATACCCTTTGCTACTGCTATTGCCAAAAGTTGCCCAAAAATTACCCAAATAACCCAAAAATGAAATTTTAAACTTTTGTGCAATTGACATTTTTGGTGCCCAAAACTTTCCACTGTATTGTTATTTTCTAGTCAGTGCTGCAACATTAATAGAAGGACAACTAAGTCTTTTGAATTCATCAGGAACGGAAAGGGTTTCCACTGTGCTAAAGCTGCAACCGTGAACTTAAAACTACATTCAAACAGTTTTAACTCTCTGAAGTACATTTGCACACAGAGCCTAAAAGAAAAAACCATTCGTGTTCCACCCCTACAGTCTTACCTTACATAACCTCACACAGCAGGCCAAGGAGGGGCTCCAAGGACGTCTGATTCAGCCGACCTCGCTTTGTGGAGAGCACCATTATTTTTGGCAATTTGAATTCAGTGAAGATGGAAACGGCGATGAGGGCAAAATATTTTTTTTTAAATCACCGAGGGAGGAGTAAAAGAAATGAGAGCGATGGAGGATGATGGGGGACAAAGACGGGAGAGGCGGGGGAGGGGAGTTAGTCTGAACTACAGAAAACAGCTTATTTAGACCACAATTAAAACCAGGAGTTATTCTTGTCTCTTTTGTATATGTGGTCATTTTTAATATTGTCTTGTGTTATATGTAGATTTTATATTATTATTTAATGCTATTTGTATTTTCATCATGCTCCCCTGTATGATGACAATAAAGCTATTATATTCTATTCTTGTAGTGTACTTGTGAAATAAACCATCTTCACAATATAGATTCTGAGGATGAGAAACTTTTATTAATTTGCTGAAAAGTGACAAAATATTTGGGCTGAAATGATTTCTTGAGTTATACCTGTAATTCGATTACTAAAATTCCTCGAAGCAAAATTCTCTGAATCGAGACTTCGTTTAATCCACTACATACTAGACCCCAGGTCACTAACTGGTGGACTGTGGTCCGAGTCCGGATCCAGATTTCATCAGATATGGACCCGCACCTATATTCAATAAATTATAAGGGGATTTTAAATTTGACAAGACGCTTCTATTTCAACCAGTACAGCATTTCTAGTGTTTCTGACATTTAGCAGATCGGAGGCTGAACTACGAAGGCAGTTTGTCAGAGTTTCTTTGTGTGAGTCGACAAAAACTAAAACCCCCGTCAGAGTTAACAGGTATGAAGGTGGTTTTCAATTTTCTTTGTTAATTCAGACTTCCTGCTTCAGATTCATACAGGAGCATTTAACGCATCATCTGACTCGTTTTCTGAACAAAATGAACCGATCCCCAACAGGTTGTTTTAATGGAGAACAATGAGGAATATATATACTTATATATTAAAAAAATGACGGTCAAAAGTGCTCCTACTACAAATGATGCAAGACAGGAAAGCTGGTAGTAAACTGTTAAACATGCATTAATGTCTCTCGTTTACAGATAAATGCAGCTGATTATTTCTAACAGCTGCACAATAAAACTGCCAAACTTCATATAGTCAAACATGATACTGTATTGAAGTGCATGTAGGTCTGACAACGTCTCATAGTGAAGGAAATCACTTTAATCTGTGGCCAAATCAAAGTGAAACTAAAGTTGCTGATTGAATATCCTCTGTAACAAATACTAATAAACTGATCAGTTTTTAAATTTGTGTTCTATCAGCTGCAGTAGCAGCAGTTTAAATGGACCAAACATTAAAACATATTAATGGGATTTCTGCATCGCCAACTGAATATATGTGGGGTTCCCATGGCTTTGAGTTTTAGTTGAATACCCCTGTAATATATTATATATGTACAATACACCTGTACTATACTATATATGTACCATACCCCTGTACTACATCGTACAATAGTCCTGTATTTCTGTTGCACAACGCACTCACTTCCACTTTTGATGCTGTAATGTGCATGCCAAGCGCAGAATCTGATTACTCGATTAATCGCAAGTATAATCGATAGAATACTCGATTACAAAAATAATCGAGAACTGCAGCGCTATTAAATTTTGGACCTTTAATATCTAATATCTGTCAGTCATGTGCTCTGTGTACAATATGATAAACATTCTACCAGAAAACTGTGAAAATGCAGAGCTTTTATGTGCATTTTGTGTATGTTTCAAGCATTTCAACGATAATTTGTTGTCTAATGAGGTTGTTGCTGCTGTCCGTCTCTAAATGTTCTACTTTTTCTCTCCCAAATGACATAATATAATTATTATTAGCACCATTGGATCTCATCTTCTGGTACATATTGAGTGGTGGTGGTAAACATAAAGCTCCTTCAGTAGGTGAACAGAACTGACGTATACTCGCTCATAAACATGCTCCCACTGAGGGTTTAATCGACAAAATACTGAACCCTTTCATACTTTACATATGCACCCAAAGACACCATGTAATTACCTCCTGAAAGCCCCAGAGAGAGAGAGAGAGAGAGAGAGAGAGAGAGAGAGAGAGAGAAATAAAAATGAATGATAAGGGGGGTGGGGGGGCAGTGTGAAGACAGCTGCTTGCATAAGCTGGCTTACATAAGATCTGGCTAATAATGCCACTGTTCAGCTTACCAGTAAAAAAAAAAGATAAAGAAAAAAGTTACACAAGATGTATACCAAGATGCGAGGACACAGTATATACACACACACATGCTCTGTGATTACTTCTCCCAGCATGTCTCGAAAGCTCAAAAAACCATATTTTCTGATACGAGTCCACTTCACATACACAAATATAAGGACTCTCGGTGACATTAATGCTTTCTCTTGGCCCTTATGGAGACCCAACTCAGACTTTTAAAGATGCAAGGATAGAAAATTCAAGATCTGAGCACAATGGTCTCAGGTTCATACGTCAGCAGCGTTGAATGGTGTGTACCAGGGCCTTGTTATAAACCCCGCAGGAGCTCAAGTAAGATTTAAACGAAGGAGGAAGAGGAGGAGGAGGAGGAGGAGGGAGTGTTAACATGAACTACATCAAGTCAAACTTTCCCTACAGCCTGATTTGACACAATCTGTTCTGACTGTCGAAGTTCTTGTAACCTGAGCGGGCTAATTTTTAAACAACAGAATGAAAGCTGACAGTGTGTAAGAAAGTCAGTCTCTTTTATTTAATATCTGTTTCAATCCTGAATGTGATTGGGAGGAAGGAGTGACATTTTGAACAACGAACCGATGACGCGCCCAATGATATCGACCGACATCTCCTAACTTTCAAAAATATAGGTCAATTTGTGCAAACCAGACACGTTCCAGTTTTATGGCTCTGGACGTGGATATTGTATAACATCTTACAGATTTACAGAAGATCTGCATCACATCGCCTCGCTTGTGTAACAGAATTACACAATGCTGAGGCTTGCTGGTGGTTGTGGTGGGGAGGGAGGAGGGAGAGAAAGAAGGAGGGGTTAACCAATCAAGTCAGGTTGCTTTCATCCAAAGACAACACACATAGACACACACTGTCCAAATACTCAACACACACAAAAATACTTTTTTTTTTTTTTTTTTTTTTAATCTAATGTGTGTGTTAGTGTGCAGGTAGGGTTTTTTTTGCAGGAATTTCTTTACAGGTTTAAACATCTGCAGACCTCAAATGGTTTAAAAAATGCTGTGTTTCTAAGGCTTTTTAAATGGGTTTTATTTGGCCCACTGACCAGTCATCTTGCATGCCCACAGATAAACAATTTATATACTATTGAATGGATTTTTAGCTATTACTTCTTTCATAAGATGGCAAATATTACATTAC
Organism: Amphiprion ocellaris; assembly: GCF_022539595.1. Lineage (NCBI taxonomy): Eukaryota > Metazoa > Chordata > Actinopteri > Pomacentridae > Amphiprion > Amphiprion ocellaris. Next base: position 6,897,396 of record NC_072773.1, on the reverse strand, counting down.
ACAAAAAGCATTCAAACTGCAAGATGAAGATGTTATCAGAAAAGTAAAAACACCTGCCATTTAAACATAAATCTTACACAGTACGATGCAGGTAATGCAAAAGTTCGATTGTGCAGAATTAAAAAGAATTCAGCTTAAGGTTCTGTTGATTACTTTTAAGTCTGGCTCCAATCTACATTATAGACTTTTTACCACAATATTCTGCACCTCAACCCCTTAATTTCTGAGAATTGTTTACTGTTAAAATTGCACTGTCTTTAGTAATGTTTTACTGTTGTTTTCCAATGCATTCTGTGTTTTAAGCATCTTGAAACTCCAGTTTTGAAAGGTCCTACAGAAATTAAATGTACTACTATTATTATTCCTGTGGGCTGCACAGTGGCTTGGTGGTTAGCATTGTTCAGGAGAAGATCCCTGGTTCGCGTCCCGGCCTGTGATCTTCCTGTATGAAGTTTGCATGTTCTCCCGAGCTGGAAGCCCCCCCCCCCCCGCGCGCGCGCGCACACACACACACACACACACACACACACACACACACACACACACACACACACACACACACACACACACACACACACACACACACACACACACACACACACACACACACACACACACACACACACACCACCCCTCAACACCTGCAGCCTACTTAGTTTAATTGGAACCTTCTCAGATGCACCAACTGTTTTTCTAATTCCGTCTTTGAGCCTGTAAATACCTGCGACATGGACAAGTTTATTCAGGATTAGCCTCCATTTAATTCTCTGGCCTGGTGGCCACACACACGCAAATTAGTGACCTGAATCAGTGAACAATGCTGACCTGCAGCGACTCGCTTCAGAGGATATTTTTAAACATGTAAACCCTTGGGCCAATCCCACCTGACTCTCATATCTAATCCACGCCCACCTGAGCTCCGCTTGGCCCGGAGCAAAGAAAACAAGGAGAAAAGATGAGAAAGAAACCAGAACGATTACCACGTCTCCTGTTCAGGAGCTTTAAGAGGCCAAACAATGAAGACCTCCATTAAATCCTTCCAATTTAGACTGATTATTGAAGGTAGAGCCAATTTAAATCCTGATATCTGCACAGCATCAGTAAATAATGCAGAGGCTTGAGCACCTGATCGATATTTTCATGGTGAGCGGTGGTCCATGGGATTGAGAGGGGGAAGGGTCGGGAAGAAGCAGGGATCAGAAATCAGTGGTTCAAGATGATCTGCGATTGGCTGCTCTTCAGCCAATCGGGGAGGGTTTGGTGGGTTCAGTGGGTTTGTTTCAGGTTCACATGGGGACACTGGTGGGGAAGGGTCTCTGCTGGATGAACTGTTCAACCTTGGAGGCACCTTTTCTGCTGGTTTCCATTATAAACTGGTTCAGTGTGAAGAGGAGGCAAGTGGGATGACAATGGAAGGTTGAGTTGGGAAACTCAACAGAAAAAAGAAGAGACAACATGAATACAAAAGCCCTCTTTCCTCTGAGGATGAAAGAACTATGGTTGGAAATAAAAATTCTGCACTAATATAACATTTCAGCAGATATTCTGTCAGTATGAACACACTTAAAGGTGTTCCGAGATGTAGAGATGATCTTAATCGTGATCATTTAGACACTTTATCCTAAGCTGCATCAAAAGTAGTTATGATTTTTCTCTACAGGGACCATTTTCTTTCCACTTTTAAGATCTTAAGGCAGCCAACAAACGTTTATTAAAAAAAAGTCCAATCTTATATTTTCCCATTTGTCTCTGCCAACTTCCATCTTCTCTGTCATGTCTATCAGGCACATGAAACATCTAAAAGTGAAAGCGATTCAAGAGAAAAATCAACCACAATGTGGAATACAAACAGTTCTTTAAGAATTGAATGGATAATTTTTGTAACAAATTGATTCATGAACCATAAAGAACAAACATTTAAGTCATCTGCCGAATGGTTCATGAGTTAAAGAACCACTTCAGGCATCTGTCTTGTCTTCTGCTTCTATTCAGGCTTTTTCTTCGATTTTTTTTTTTGTTTTTTTTTTTTGTTTTTTTTAATAAATCTGATATTAAGTATTGTTAAGTGGGTAGATAAAAAGTTAATTGCCAAAAATTAGGTTTTTGTTTTTGGCAGTTATGCTTTAAAAGTCTTGCTATAAACTGTTGCTGTTGGGTTTTTGACAGTTTATTGGTCAATCAAGAAACCTGACTTCACCTTAGGAAGTTCAAGGACACTGAGCCTATTTTCACTACTTTATGACTTTTAAACCCTCTGCACCCGAAGCAGTAGGTGGTTGTTTTTTCCCCTGATTTTTCACTGCAATATAAAGTAATGCATCTCTATGGAAACAGCACAACTATGGCTTGAAGTAGAGGGAATTTAGAAATGTACACCGTGCACCGTAGGTACACTATAATGGCAAATTCATTAAAAGAATTATTGAACAAAAAATTTAAAACTTGGACTTAACATGTATTACATTGTTCCCCTTGTTGGCAGTTGTTACGAATATAGGGAAAATGGTCACTGTAAATACTATAGAAAATCTACTATGTACAGTTATAATTTGTTTCCATACTCCATATAATTTTCCTTAATGTTCCATGTAAACACTGCCTGCAGTTCAGCGGAGAAGTCTCTGAATTTTCGTCATATAACTGTTAGGTGTATCACAGAATCCTTAATTTTGTTTAAAATCAAATCTAGTTAGTACAAACTATTTATTTTTGGCATGTAGAATGAAATGAAAAATCCTAATTTTAAGCTCAGATCCGGTTAAGTTTTCCAACAGAATTGCACGCCACAAATCAGTAGTTTAAAAATCTGTCAATTCTGTTTTTTCAGTTTCTGTCTATGATAAATGGTGCAATTCTGGCGATTTTTTTGGTGTTAGAGGGTTAAACACTAAACTATTTATGGTTGTTTTTTTCCCTCGTTTACCACCACAATATAAAGTCCTGCATCTCTATGAAAACAGCACAACCATGGCGAGAAGTAGAGAGAACTCAGAAATGTATATCGTGCAGCATTATATTATAATGCTACATTATAACGGCAAATCTCAATCAAAATTCAAATAAAGTTGAACCTTGATTACGACAGAATTTGCACGTCACAAATGGGCAGTTTTAAGGACTGTTAGAAAGTTTAAGAATCTGTTCATTCTGTCTGTTTTTTCAGTTTCTGGCTGTGATAAATTGTGTAATGCTGGTGATTTTGGGGTATTAGAGGGTTAAAGACTAAATATTTTCAAAAAATAATGGATAAAATCTGGTATTTTTTTCTTATATTTTTTGTATATTTTGGAATTGATCCATTCACTATTAACCACCTCTTTACTGAAATCATGTGTTATATAGCCATATTGAACCCTTCAGACCTCTGAACTTAATCATTATTGGAGCAAGTCTTAAGAGTTGAATAACTAAGACTCAGCAGTTATCTGAACTACTCAAGCGGAAGCAGAGCAGAGAGCAAAAAGCTCTCAGGCCATCGCTTGGTTAATGCATTTATGTTGCACCGAGCAGAAGTCATTAGAGGGAAGATGTGTCTTCCAAACAACTGAAAGCTCCAGTTTGCAACGGAAATTCGAAAAAACCTGGAGTCAGACAGTAGTTTCTGTTCCCCTCTGTTACTACTAGTAGACTGTTGTTGCATAGTAAACACTCAGCAATTCATTTGAGTGCATGAAACAATGACTAAAAATACAGTTTGGTTAGTTAAATGCACACTCGAAGACACAGAGGCGTAGCTATGGATGCTGGTCAACAAATGACTAATGTCAACAATAGCAGGTGCTTCTACACCCCCACAACTCTACACGCCGACAAGCACAACTCAATGAGGACGGAGAGTTCAGTTTTTCAGAGGTCAATGGTCAAACTCTGAAACATCACCACTAACAAGTGCAGTAATCCAGACAGAAGAACACCCACACAGCCAAGACGTGACGGATCTGCACAAACACAGTGGTTATATAAGCCTCAGTCAGACAAAGCTGCTCGATAGTAACACATGCTCCTCAAGGATAAACAGTCATTAGGTCAAACGGAAGGTGCAAAAACAAGCAAGGGTGTACCTGCACAAACACAAAGAAACACACGGTAGTACTTCTATGTTAACGTAATGCAATGTAGTAAGACCGATCTTACATGCATAAACTGAATCTTTAAGGGGTTCTCAAAGTACAGCTGAAAAAAGCAGTTGATTCATGAGCATTGAAATCAGCAAATATTGTGCTAATTTTCTTTGTCATATATGATGAATCTCTGATTGGTTGGACAAAATGAAACATTACAAGATGTAACCAAAGAAGCTGCAATTGGAAATGTTTCACTGCGTTTCGATATTTAACAATAAATCAAGAAAATAGTTGTTTTTTGCAGCTGTAGTTTGACTTAGTTGATTTAAATTTCAGTGTTCTGAATCATCAAAGCTCTAATTAACACTTATTTATTCTGGCTCAAGTTGAAGTCGTATTTAGAGCAACTTGTTCTATAAAACTGGTGGAAAAAATATTTTTAAAGTGAATAAAGAAAACCGAATACAACTGTAGATAATTATCAACATATGATGTAGAGTTGGGGTTATTTTTTTCAATTATTCATTGGGTTACAATAAATTATTTGTCCAAAAAAAAAGTCACTTAGACAAGCTAAAACCAGAGAGTTTGACATCATTGTTTTAAAAATATATGAAACCAATAATCAGTTATGTGTATCACTGTATACACATAACTGTCTATTGTGGGGGTTAGGTTCCAGAACCCCCCGCAACAGGCGAAAATCCGTGAAACAGCGACTTGATATTTATTTCATTATTGATATATATTTTAAGGCTTTATAAACCCTCCCCACACTCTTGTAAACCTTTACCACATTCTTATAAACACCGCAGAGCAACACTATGTGCAGCAATCAGACGTCGATGTGAAATGGATCAAGATGCTTAACGCTTGCTATACATGGGAGACGGAGGAATCTGAGCCCATCAGCGCCCAGCCCTGTATGCCACACATTTTATTTCAATATATATGTGTATATATGTGTGTGTATATGTGTGTGTGTGTATATATATATATATATATATATATATTATATATATATATATATATATATATAGAGAGAGAGAGAGAGAGAGAGAGAGAGAGACAGAGAGAGAGAGAGAGAGATGTGCAAATTCCCGCAATATAGCGAAAAATCAGCGACACAAAATTAGATATATACAATTTAAAAATCCGCAACACAGTGAAAAGTGAACCGAGGTGATGGACAACTGTAGTTGCCAAATATTTAATAAAATCAACAAACAGGTTAATCAAGTCAGCTCTAAAACTAATATCCATTTTACAAACTACTTCATATGCGATAGTTCATTGCAGGGGTGCAAATTTGGAACAACTTTGTTAATTGACATTTAACAGCATTGTCAATCAATAATGAATTAATTGATCACACAAATTGAGTGAAATGACATTATACCACATAGCTTCTTCTAACAACAAGCATAAGCTCCTAGTAGACTATGATTCGACTTAGAATCGTGATCTCAGTTGGCATTAACCATAACAGAAGACGATGTCATGGTGCCTCTATGCAACCTAAACTCCCACAATGCTTCCTGACTCCTCAGGTTAAACAGTAAAAGGCTATACCTGGTGGTGCAAACAGGTACTACAGCTAATCAATACATCAATACAGAGGCATTTTTTATTACTTATAATTGTGAGAATAAACTGGCATCACCTCCAAAGAGATCAGTGTCTCAAAACATCTCCTTCATAACAACACAGAGGCTCACTGGTTACACTGAGAATAAAACAGTAATTTGAAGAAAAAAAAAATACTGAAATCAGCGACTCATCCAAAGTTACAACTGGCTGACTCTCACAAAGAAGTACAAAAGCCGACAGGTCTTTGGAGGCCTGAGGAAGCCTTCTCATTTCTGCCTGAACATCTGACGCATCCAAACAGCCACGCACTCATCAATAAAACCCTTGACTATGGGAAGGAAACTTATGAGTGAGAAAAGACAGTATTAAATCATTAAAAGTTTAGCAGGATGAGGCCCCTTAAGGCAGTGCCAGAGTGAGAGATTTTCCACAGCAGCTCAGTAGAAGCTCTCCATTAAAGGAGGAAAGAGTCATGAGGCAACCCAAGTGCTCAGTCATTTACCTTTTTACTACAGTGAGCAGCCCACACAGACATGAACTGCAATCCAAACATATTTCTCTGCTGTGCTTCTGAATGAACACACAATACAATAATTCACAAGTACACAACACTAAATACTGATATTAGGATACGTCTTATTATTCAGTAACTGTTACTGAAGGGAACTTTATATGTATATATATATATATATATATATATATATATATATATATATATATATATATATATATATATATATATAAATAAAAATAAATCTACCTCTACTTTGCAGCAACAAATACAAGACAAGATTTCATAACTCCTTTACAGATTGACTTTTTTAAGGTAATATAATTTCCCAGAGGTTTCATGCTTTGTTGCATGTTTTTATACTTGACAATTCCTCTCTTTTGTAAAGTTAAACAAATACTAAAGGACCAAGTATTGTAAAACAGTAAAATGTTCTGCCTGTAATTCATATCGTTGTTGCTGTAAGCGTTAATGCACCAAGACAAGAGTTATTTAATTCATTATAAATTTTTAAAAATTAATCAGCCAATTAATCAGTTATCAGTATTTTTTTCTGCCAAATAATGGAATCGGCATCGGCCTCAAAAAATCCATATCTGTCAGGCCCTGGTTTTTATACAGTAACCACACATCACAGTTGAGGACTGAGGCATGAACAGAGCCTGTGACCTTTTAGTTGTGAGTCCTCTGACACCTCTGACTTCACTGTCTTCTGGTTTTTGCTCACAGAACATGAATAGAACAGACTGAGATATATTCTTCCAACTCCACAGGCTGAAGGTTTAATGCCATAAGACACATCCTTTTGCTCTGTACACTCTCACTAAGGAGGCAGGGATTCCATGTTTTCCTAAAATTAGGGAGACAGGAAAGCGTAAAACTAAAAACTGCAGTTTTCCCACACATTCCTGTCTCTGTGAAAGCTTTAAAGGTTAATTTTAGTAAGTTAGCTTATAGCAGTGTAGGTCAGACACACTGAGCACTCCCTTCATGGTGCTATTATAAATTACTAAAACATGAGAAACAGTGGAGACCAGCATCTCCTCCTCTTTCTGCTTTGCTGATTCAAACTGGGTGAAGCTGCTACTAAATCCCTGCTAAACTTCCTGCTGTGATGTTCCAGTCATCTCAGTGTATGAACAGCAGAGGTCAGTCTGAGCTGCATCCATCACTCTGCTCCCTCATTGCTTTACAAGGAGCGTAGGTCAAAAAGACGCCAGCACTTCCATCCCTCACCCGCTGCTTTAGGACTCAGCGTGGGCGAGGGAAACCCACACTGGTCTGAACTACCCTTTTTGTCCTCCTCCAAAGCTTTTTTTCCTTATTAAGATTCTAAATATTGTTCTTAAGATGTTGAATAATAAGTACATTTATCTGCCTGGTCTTTGCAAAACAGCCGTTTGTGTGTTTTCAAAGTAACACAACATAGAAAATCTTGTTCTGCGTGGGTGTGATTACGACCATGTGTTGAATTTTTTATTTTTTTTTTTGCTCAAGTTACATTTTTACTCAATATGGGCTCATTTTCACTGCACCTCTATGGGAACATAAGAAATAACTAAAGGTGGCTTTATTGGATTATTTATTTTATAAACTCTGCATGCTATAGATATTTCTAGTCTCCTGTCTGGTCTGTGCAAACACAGTCTGCGGTTCAGCCTAGAAATCCTGAATTTTTGGCATTTTTTGGCATCGTGGAGCACAGACTTAGTTTTTTTTAGTTTTTATTTTTTTTTAACAGAATCTATCAGTACTAGCCTTCAAGCCTTTTACTGTTAGAACATTTTTAAATGTGACAAAGTGATTTTGAAGGAACGTCACTTTGGTTTTGTGAGTTTTCAAAGTGATGCAGCGAAGAAAACCTTGTTCTTTGTGGGGGTGACTACAGCTATGTGTTGAATAATTTATATTTTATCTCACTGGAAATAAAAATCTTACTTATTTAGAAGAAGTGAAATGTGAGAACTAAACACGCACCGTTCTGATTATTTTCTCGTCTTGCAGTCGACAAATCTCATCGCTTCGGCTGCCATCAAAGTGCAGAAATGTCGAGCAGGGCAGCGGCGGCAGCTCCGGCAGCTCCTCCTCCCACCTTCCATCACCCCTTTCGAAGCGCCGTGTTCCTGTACTCAGCCGCCTGCTGAGCTCATTAGCAGGAACAAGCTGAAGGAGTGATGTAAGGATGAAAAGAGTGCCACAGGAGTGTTCCCAGATCATCGCTTCGGAATTAAACCGAGAACCTGGGCCTAATTGGAGTAAAAACCCAACTAACTAACCTTGACCTGGGGTTTGAAGCTTGTAATCGATTACAGAATGAGACAAACTTCACACACACGTAAACTGAAGCACAACTGACAACACGGGGGAGTTTTGCACCATAAAAGCAGCTCAAACTAGACACACATGTTCTCTAAACAGTGTTTTGTCTGACGCAAGGAAACACGCACTGTAACCTCGACACACACACAACCTCCAGAATGACATATATTGTAGTTGTAAGATTTTCACAGACACACATTTTCACTGCACTTTATGTAACATCTTTGTTCTGCTTGAGGTTGATGGAAAGAAAGAACAAGAAAAAAAAGAAAGTGATAGTGTTTCATAAGCTCAGGTTGTGTCTGGCTGAAGCGTTTCGCTAGATACCTGATCCAAGGTCAGATTAAAAAGAACAAAGTCTCCGAATCAACACTGACAAGCACAAGCAGACAGAAAAAAAGCCTGAGAATCAGACTATTAGAACATAATCCTGCAGCCACAGGACTTTCAGCCTGATACAATGTGTGACTTGGAACCCAAACGCAGGTTCAGCATTACAAGCTTCACAAAAAAAAAAAGACTGCAAGAGTAAAAGATACACCAAAGGAATTTAAGGAGAAAAGGGGAGCTTCATGTTAATAGAGTGATGGGTTAGTTTTTGCAGCATTAGAAAGAAAATCTAAATGTTTCTCAAAGTCAATCAGCAGTTTCAGTGTAAAGCTGCCATTTTGCAAACATACAAAACTCTACAGCAGAAGCAGTACCCACAGTAATATCAATGCACCAAAATGCACTGCAGCCACAGATATTGATTAAAGTACACAACTTTTGGTTCTTTTTCTCTGCTGGAATCCCTCCAGATCAAACTGAGGAGTTCACCCTGAAATCTGAGTGGCAGCTAACAAGCTTTTGCACAGCAGATATCCTGACTTGAAACCAGGCAGCCTTTCTTGCTTTTTTAACTTCTGGTTTTTAAAAAAATACATGAAAACATCCCCTAAATTTGTACTTTATTGACAGAATTACTCGTAAAACCGAATTGTGTCAATTCTTAAACCCTAAAAAAGTAATTCAAGGGAACCATTTCCACCAAATTTACTGTTTTAGAGTAAATTTGGGTTGGTATAATAATGCTGCATCAACTTAATATTGTGTGTAATTTAAACTTAAATGAAACTAAACTAAATTTATGTTGATGCAACTTTATGAAATTGGCTTGATAACTTAGATTTTCTACACCTCGAGGTCAGGATTTGACATCTCTTCCTCTACCTATTTAACATCAGAGAAACTTGTAAATTTGCCAACTTGTGTTAATAATTATTATAATTAAGTGCATAGCACTTCCATCCAAATAACAATGAAATACTAGTCTGACTAACTTAAATTTTATGAGTAATGAATTTAAAAACTTGCATTTATGCTACCAGTCTTAAAGTTAGTGGTACTTAAAAATACCTTTGATTTAAGAGAAAAAGCTAATACCTCTAACTCGATACAGTTTGTTGTGACCGATTTATCGGCCAGACGATTAAATTGGCCGTTTATAGCCCTTTTCAAAATAATCATCATTGGCCGGAGTTTGGCTGATTACACGCTGATATATTCTTAATTTCTCATAAAACAGTAAATGCTGTTAAGTGTCTGAGTTGTTTACAGTGATGTCTTTGCGCCATTTATCCAATACATGGAGCTGTGACTCCATTCAATCCTCAGTCCTCACCGCTGTGTTCTCAGTAATGTACAGGAGCAAGCTGCAGTCAGGCAACATCACAGGAGTGGACTGAGCCGACTGTTAAGTTTATAACAACGATGTGAAACTAACAATGACTCAACATGTCTCCCGTTTCAGTTTAACTCTCTTTGCCATGCATCATGACGAGTGACGTGTGCTTCGTTGCGTCTGTCATGCATTTCATTTACGTTGTATTGCTAAAGTTATGCTAACCTAGCTTAAGTTACTCCCCGTCTGTTTATGTTAGCAATAACATCACTGTAGTTAAGCGCACCTAGCATAGTGTTAACTAACAGCTTAAAAGCCAGAAGGTAACTGCAGAAATAACGTAAGTGTACAAAATAGTTGGCAATACAGAACGACCGTTCATCACTTCGTCAGCTGTTTGTTGAGGCGCATTTGAGGAGGAGCAATGTGAACGCAGAGGGGAGGGGGTTTATTCAGTGAAGGCATGAAAAGTTAAATGATTAACATTACTGTCTGTCTTCAGCAACAGTTATGATGTCATGTCACTCTTAGTTTTACTGTCAGAAAATACTATAATGTGACAGGCTGTAGCAGCAACTCTGTGTGTGTTGTTATAGAGAAACATTAATGTCGGACTATTTGTGATCATTATATATTTAAAATGCAACTCTGTCAAAGATGACATGTTTTTACATCTGAGAAAGGCGTCTCTGGTTTTTATTTTTATTCATAGGAGTCATGACTTTATGGCAAAGAAAATAATGGAGTAGAGAAAATGTGATTTCAAGTTAGAGGGCATCAGAGGGCTGCAGAAATAATGTTTTGCCAGTAACTTCACTCATTCTGTTGCTTATATGCAGCATATACATATATTTAACCTACCTCTAGTTTGCAGCAACAATAAGTACAAGACAAGATGTATTTCATGACTCATTTATAAATTGACTCTTTTTTTTAAGGTTATACAATTTCCCAGAGGTTTAATGCTGTTGCATTTTTTGTCCTTGAAAATTCCTCTCTGTTGTAAAGTTAAACAAATACTAAAGGACACAGTATTGTAAAACAGTAAAATGCTCTGCCTGTAATTCCTATCTTTGTTGATGTAAGTGTTAAGAGAACAAAAAAAGTTATTTTTTTCATTACATATTTTTAAATTAATCGGTTGATTAATCAGTTATCAAAATTTTTTTCCTGCCAAATATTGGAATGGGCATCGGCCCCAAAAAATCCATATTGGTCAGGCCCTAGTTTGTTGGTTGCCCTAAATTTCATTAGAAGTTTGCAGAACTCAAAAACATTGATGCAAACTACATATATTTATTTTGTTGTTTAGTCTAAGCATGATTTCGTAAGACCGTAGGAGCAGAGAAACACTGAACTTTCCTCCTGTTGGCCTGGATTTTGTAACTTCCTAGTTTCAGAATAAATTTAAACATCAAAGTCTGTTTACAGGTTTTGCAGAATTCTGTTGCATGTGTGAGGAAGGCTCCATAAGGATTTTGTGTCTCTAGATGGAGCTGTGTGAAGTTAGAATACAGTGAGCCACCTATGTTTTATATTCAAAACTGTGTATCTGATCCTACGCTACAAGTTGTTGAGTGGCATTGTGGGTAATACAGGAGGGCTGCGTTCCAAACTGCATACTTTGTCTTTTTACTTTAACTACGTACCACGGCTTCCCTTACAAACTGTTCCATGCAGTATGAATACAGTTGGGTCAAATCACTGCACCTTACTTTAAATATATATATATATATATATATATATATATATATATATATATATATATATATATATGTGTGTGTGTCTTTGTTGTTGCTGAACTTTGTTTATAGTCTTGCAGGACATCCTGATGCATGTGATGTAACTGTGCAGAGAATTGTGAATGCATGCTGGCTTGCAAACTGCAAATTTGACCACATGTCGTAGGAGATTGTAGTCTTCATGGTGTACTGCATTTTACATACAATGCACTGTATTATTATAGTATTGTAGTATGCGTATTGGAATGCACCCCAGCTTAGCATGCCTGTAGGTGAGAAAGCTTTATCAGCTTGTGACAAATAAATATAATTTAAATGATGCTGAGAAGAAGATGAATCGAGTCAGTTTTGGTCCTTTTTTAAAAATTAAATAAAATGAGTGAAAGCAAAACTGGCTTCAAGTTTAGTCAGCTGGAGTCGAGTCTTTGTTGTAGTTTGTTGTAGTTTGCTGTGAAGCATTTCTGCAACTGTTATTCTATCTAGTTTATAAACAATGCCTTTTCAACTGATGCATCATGCAAATTCTGCGCCGGTGCTGTTTCTGCTGAGTTTTCACACATTTTATTACAAGTTGCATCAGGCTACTCTCCTCTAAAACACATATCTTCAACTACCAGGAATTTAAGGTATTTATTGTTTAACTTCATGCCTTTGCAGATGTAAAGCATCATAATGTTAACTTTGAGTGCTTTACATAATGTTTAAATTTTGTCAAAGCTCAAATCAGCTTTTGTTTTGGTTTGCTGTGAAGCATTTTTGTCTGTTTTATCTAAGCTGGTTGAACTAAAAATACACTATGCCACTTCTGCACCAGTACTGTTTCTGCTGAGTTTTCACACATTTTATTAAAAGTTCATCAGGATATTTTCCTCTAAAACACATAAAATATCAATAACTACTAGGAATTTAAGGTATTCATGGTTACTTCAGGACCACAGCTGTTTCTGCTGAGTTTTTACTGACAATATGATGGATTTTATTAAAAAATACATTGGGTTCATTTCTCCTAAAGCTGCCTGAACAATCAAAATACCTTTACCTACATGGGATTTAAGGTATTTATGGTTTAATTTCATGCTTTTGCAAATGTAAAAGTTCCCGCTATTATTAAACTGTCAGAGTGCGTCAAGTCTTTTAAATTCCATTAAAGTCTACAGTTTTGTTGTGGTTTGCTGTGAAGCATTTTTGCATCTTTTATCTAAGACAAAAGCTACTAAAAATGCAGATTTCAGACATGCACCACTTCAGGACCGGCTCTGTTTCTGTATCCAAAATATGATGGATTTTCTGACAAGTTTGGGTTATTGGGTTATTTTCTCCTAAAGCTGCCTGAACACACACAGTATCAATAACTACCAGGAATTTAAGGTATTTGTGGTTTAATTTCATGTTTTTGTCAATGAAAAAGTATCCTTCTAATGTTGAGCTTTAAGTATTTTAAGTTTCGTGAAAGTCTACATTTTTTGTTGTGGTTTACTGTGAAACATTTCTGCATCTTTGATCTAAGCTAGTTGAACTAAAAATGCAGGTTTCACTCATGCATGACTTCTGCATCGGTGCCGTTTCTGCTGAGTTTCCACACATTTTATAAAAAGCTGTATCAGGTTATTTTCCTCTAAAACACCTAGAATATCAATAGCGACGAGGAATTTAAGGCATTTGTGGTTTGATTTCATGGTTTTGTGGTTATTTGAAGGTAAAACTAGCCGTCTATACTGATCTGTGACCTCTGACTGTGTTTCTGCAGAAAGTTAACTAAATTAAAACCAACTTTGTGACTTCAGCTGCAAACTGCACACCACAAATCAAAAGAGGGGCTACGTTTTTTATGTTCCTAACTTGACATTCAAGCCTCAGTTTACATAAGTCTTTACATAATCTTCTTCCTTTTCGGATTCCCCCTCACAGCCCGACGCTCTGTTGGGTAACAGCGCTGCAAATTAGCCGCTCACTCGCTTCTGCGGAGGTTATTTAGCCGCAGATGTGTCAGCGGCTCAGAGCTGCGGCTGAAAAAACAAAAACAAGAAGCAGAAGAGGAGCAGCGTGTTGTCGCCTCGTTTCATAACAGGAAGGAAGGAAGGATTGGGCTCCAGCAGACAGACGGACGGAAGCAAGTGTAGCCTCCTCTATTGTCTGCAGCCTAATTGACGCTCCCACACCCCAAAACAAGAAACACCGCAAACAGAGAAAAAAAAATATTAAAACAAAAACAGGTTGAAGCAGAAGAAGACGCAGCGGTCAGTGAAACCGGCGGAACTCACCTGTCGTCGTTCGTCCGTCGGTCCGTCCAGGTGAAGCAGCTTTAATCACATTCACTCATTCATCTCCTCGTGCCGTCTGATGCACGCGCTCTGCACAAAACACACATTACGAAAGTTCCGGAAGTGCACGAGCGTCTCAACTGAGCGGAACAAAGTGAAGCCCCGAATTTATTTATTTACTTATTTCGTCAATTAAAACCTGAAATATGTGTTATATTTTAGAGTAATTGTATCTACTATATTGAAGTAAAAATATTTAGAGGCTAACTAAGACTCAGGCAGTATGTATGTATATATAAATATATATATATATATATATATATATATATATATATATATATATATATATATATATATATAAAATTAAATCAATTTTAATACCAGTTGCTAAAATAAAATGACCTTTTTAAAAACAACTGCCATGTAGATGTTATATATTAACCCTTAGATGCACAAGTGGGTCAAAAATGACCCATTGAGGTCGTTTTCTTGCAATATCTTTGTAATAAAAAGTTTTTATCATTTCATATTCCAGCTATTCCTTAAAAAACATGTTTTTGATATCATTCCATTTAAATTTTTAAGTTACCTTTTAAACTTAAAAAAATGTAATATTTATAGTACTACCCCAAGCTTTTTATCGCAGATAATATCATACAAGAAGTGATGAAGTGCACAAACTTGGAAGAATGGAGAGTAGCAACAGCTAGAGGAAAAGAGTGGGAAAATGTCAACCAAATGGATATTGACATTCTTCTGTTGCTGGTCTGTGTAATATTTTTGTTTTTCATTTATCAAAATTTTATGTTAATCTGTTATAAAGTCAAAAATAAACCTATTTCAAGCATGAAATCATTGTTGTGGTGACAAAAGTATAATATAAATCATTATTCTCAACCAAAATGAGAAAAATGGCATAAAGACACACTGATTCTTATACGATTCATTTCTGACCCACTTGTGGGTCCAATCATTCATGCATGTAAGGGTTGATATTATTTCATGAATTATTTATTCATTATTTATTAATTTTTAATGCCAGTTTATTTACATGATGCCATTGTTGTTTTTTTATGAAATATACCCACAAATAAAGAATTATTTTCCATACAATAAGCGTTAAGTGGACTTTTTGTTATTGATTAACCCCCATATTGATTTATGGTCCCTTATTATTTTAATACAGTGTCAGATAAAGACACAAAATCAGCTCACACTCAGGACATTAAAGATGAAACATACATGTTATTTTTTAAAAAGGCACTAAAGTGCTATATATGAATATCAATTTCCACTTTCAATAAGTTTTGTTGTAGGATGTCTAGTTTTGTGGTTTTGTGTGTGTGTTATTTCTGGACATTTTTTTGTTTATTGGGAACTAAAGAAGATTTTTCCACGTTGATAATGTGTCCTGTGCTGTCTGCAAGACTGAAAGTGAGGCTGGAATACACATAAATATAATAACTGCTCTAATTGGAGAGCAGTCTTGTACATTCCAACTCCAACCATAACCCTCTCTGATAAGTTTTACATTCATTAACCGACATAATAAACTGTTTTATGAAGCTGATCAGCAAGTGGACTCCAGCTAGCATTTCTAAACTGATGGATCAATAGGATTTCACTGTACCTTCTCTTGTAATCATTCTTTTAGCGCCCCCTACTGGTCAGTGCACTGCACGACACCAAATTATACAATTTCAGCTGAGGCGGTTGTCATGGACGTGTGTTGAGACTGCACATTAGATGAGTGATTTAATTAATTTTAGGACAAGATAATAACTGTTCATGGAAGCACATGGAGACAGTGACACATTCCCATTTACTTTCAGTCACTTTTAAAAAGGTTTTGTACATTGTCAATTCAGACATAATTCAGAAAACATGTTAGTGCACTCTCAGATTTAGCTTAATCTTTATAAATGTGTTAACTGGGGCCAAAATTAAACTTCGATAACATGTTTTGGCAGGATTTTGAGAATTTCATATATTCCCAGAGTTAAGATTGTTCCTATTTTCACCTTCAAGAAAAAAAAGTCTTATCTGGGAGGACATTTTAAAGGCTCAGTATCTTCAGAAATATAACTCCCACACCTATGAAATTTGATGAGGACACATAAAATGCTTCCGTGGATCCAAATAACTGACTGGCTGACCCTTGAACATGGATGGAAAAGGTGAAGATTTTCAAACAATGGTGGATTGTTGCCCCAGAAAATTCTTGTAAGTGCATGTACACTACCGTTCAAAAGTTGGGGTCACTAAGAAACGTCCTTATTTTTGAAAGAAAAGCATTTTTTTTTCAATGAAGATAGAAATCTAGTCCAGACATTGTTAATGTGGTAAATGACTATTCTAGCTGGAAACGGCTGATTTTTAATGGAATATCTCCATAGAGGTACAGAGGAACATTTCCAGCAACCATCACTCCTGTGTTCTAATGCTACATTGTGTTAGCTAATGGTGTTGAAAGGCTCATTGATGATTAGAAAACCCTTGTACAGTTATGTTAGCACATGAATAAAAGTGTGAGTTTTCATGGAAAACATGGAATTGCCTGAGTGACCCCAAACTTTTGAATAGTAGTGTAAATAGATTTACCCATATTCATACTGAAAATGTAGTGTTTCACTGATATTACACCAACTTTTGAAGTTCTAACATCAGTAGAAGTTGATGTGCAGAATGTTTGGTAGGATAAGGTGAAATTCTTTGCTATTTTGACAAATTATGAATTACTGGCCTCTGCAAATGGGAACAAAAGTGCAATTTTTCCAACAAGCTTGGTATTGTTGCCCCACAAAGTTCCTGTAAGTGTATATAAATGGATGTGTCCATATTTATACTGAAGTATAGTGTTTCATTGATATTGCTCCAACTTTAAAAGACCCTAAACGTCAATAGGACTTAATATGTGGCAAATACGGCAAGATAGGGCTCCAGTTTTTGCCATTTTGATAAAATGGGGATTTTGACTCATTCATAGCACCACAAATGCTGGTCTCGAGTTTTCGTTTCTAGTTTTGTTGTGTTTTTGTGATTCATTCCTGTGTATTTTTCTTTTCATTTTCTGTGTTTCCTGTATCTCTGTTTGCATTTTTGTAGCTTTCATGTCCCTTTTTAACTTCCTTCCTGTTTTACTTTGAAAATGCCTTCTCCCAGCGAGTGACTTGTGTTTTAACATGCCCTGTTTTCTCCCTTCGATTACCCTGATTTGGTTCACCTGTCAGCTGTTTTACTTCCTTCATGTACTCCTGCCAGTTTCCTCTCCTGAGTCCTACAGTTTGTGTTTTTAATTCTGGGGATTTCACCTTTTTTTTGGATTACCGTCTTCACTTTTTGGATGTGTTTTGTATTACCCGTCGTCTCCCTTTCGTTCACCTGCACACCCCGGTAAGTTTCTTCATTTAAGGTTGTTCTTTACCACAGTTACCTGCTGTCTCTTTCTGATGAACCATTTAACTATATATTTTATTTGACAATATATGTGCAAAGCTACAAGTTCCTTCCACTTTGTCTTCATTTTGAAATTTAACAACATATGAGGATTATTTTGCAGAATGTTCTCAGACAGATATTTGAAATAAACACTGAACAGAGAAACTGATGATAGTTCAACAGAAATTACAGCAAATCTCATGTTTATTCAGTGAAACAGGAAATCAAAGCAACAAAAGGAAACAATGCAACTCGTCAATGGATTTCCAGAAAGGAGATTCTAAAAAGCAGTTTCAGTGTCTCTGTTGGTCCTAATGTCAAGTTAATACTGTGTTTTCCTCATAATAGTTTGAGCTCTATGGTGACAGAATCTGTTTTAATGGCACCAACAGTTATTATTAAATGGAGGCTACTAAATTAAACTTTACGTTTATGTCCTCTTCTTCCATGTCAGTGGTGATTCCAGCCACTACTTGCCTTCATGCAGATGTGCTGCAGTTTGGGAACATTCGCTAGGAAAAAATAGTCCTAAATTTTAACATGAAGACAACATGGAAGCAACTTGTAACTTTGCACTGCACATATAATGGCAATATGAAGTCCTCTTTGCACACCAGTTTTTGTGGTCCTATGAATGATTTTACATCATTGTTTCTTCAAAATGTCAAAAACTGGAACTTTAGCTTGCCAAACTTGCAGCAAATCAAATTCTACCGAAGTCAGAGGCCTTAAAAGTTAGTGAAATGTTGGCCAAAGACTGTATTTTTAGTAGGAAATATGGATACATGAACATATATACACTTAGAGGACCTTTCTGGGGACGTACTACCATCCTTGTTTTTAAATTGTGCATATTTTTTCCATTTTGAAGGGCATCTGCTGGAGCCATTCAATCATTTTGATCTGCTCGAAGCAATTTTCCTCGCAAGATTCATGGCTTTGGAACTTGAGAACAAAACATTTTAAACAAACTGAAATTTCTTAAGAAAGTTTACCATTTAAACATTACAACTTACAGATCAGAGTGTCTACAAAGGAACAAAACCTTTAGTCACAGGTTTCTGGAACTGAATGATATAATATTTTACTTTTAAAAAGACAAAAACAATGCAAAATATTCCAAAAATAAGACCCAAAACAACAAAAGCGAGAAAAAAATGTCAAAAATGAGACAAACGACACAAAACAAAACAAAGAAGAGACAAAAGATTTGACAAAAAGTTAGAAAAAAAATTTACAAACGAGACAAAAAATGACAAAAGCATGAAACAAAACCACAAAAACGGTACACAAAACAACGAATAAAGCAAAACACAAAATGACAAAAATTAGACAAA
The DNA here is from genome assembly GCF_022539595.1 of Amphiprion ocellaris. Classification (NCBI taxonomy): domain Eukaryota; kingdom Metazoa; phylum Chordata; class Actinopteri; family Pomacentridae; genus Amphiprion; species Amphiprion ocellaris. The sequence goes on along the minus strand of NC_072773.1, from coordinate 6,878,471 downwards.
AAACACAAAACGACAAAAATGAGAAACAAAATGACAAAAGTGGGAGACAGATGGCAAAAGTCAGACAAAAAAAAGACCAAAAAACAAGACAAAATATTACATAAATGAGACACAAACTGACAAAACAACAATGAGCCATATAGTAATTTACCTTATGTTTAAAACAACTTGTCAAAGTCTAGGAATTATTTTAAATTTTTAGTTTTACAAATTGCAGTTGATGTCTTCTCTGTAATTATTAAACTTCACAAAGACATCCCGCGGAACGGATTGGACCCTCTGGCGGCCTGGTTTTGACACACGGCCCGCATGTTTGACACCCCTGGTCTAGCTGATACATGTTGAACTAAAGATCAGAGCTAATAAAACCACCAGGAGCGACAAAAGTTCTGAATTATGGGATAATGGGACAAATACAAGAGTTATTGAGGTCCCCTTTTAGAAGTAGTCAGGAAAGTGATGATATTTGTTCATAATGGCAGCTTTTTTTATTATTTTTTTTTAAGAAACATTGATCGGCAGCACCTCACTCTGAGGCCTTGTCCACACGTAGCAGGGTTTTTGTAAAACCGAATATCCTGTCCCCTCCGTCTAGAAAAAAACTTACATACATGCCACCTCGTTTTCAGAAAACAACTTCATCCACACCTAACCGCATAAGTGCGTTTTTCAGCACATTCATAAGCATGCCGGACCTTTAGGTGGCAGTAGTTCCCCAAATCCTAGCAAGGTGGTGGAGAATAACCGTCCTTAACGTCGTCCTTCGCCTGTGTTGTTGAATGTGGAGCAGTATCTGGGCTTGTAAAAACAAGCAAGTAAAAAGCGCCTGTACAAGAAACAGCGGCCAAAACCTCGTGAGAGCATCCATACTGTTACCGAATGTAAACACGGGTCGCATATGTGACGTAAGAACATATTTTGTCGCAGACGGTGACGTTTCGAAACGCAAAACCCCAGTTACTGATGTCCACATGCAGACGCATAAAACGGAGAATTCGCAAATCTTCACTTTGGTCGGAGTTTTTAAAAAGAATCGTTTTTGATGACGTGAATCTGCGTTTTCGTGTGGATGATAGGCCGAATCGTAGAAAAATATCTTCGTTTTGTGAGATACCCGGCTACGTGTGGACAAGGGCTGAAAGCCCACAGTCTAACCCACACTTTTAAAAACCCCAGCAGAAATTTCCATTAACACAAAGAAACCACTGGCTTATTATGATATTTCTTGCACAGCCAGTCTTCTCGTTTCTGTATGATTTAGTCCATCTTCTCCTCCATTGATCCATTTTCTGTCTATTTCTCATCTTCTGGAGCTCAAGAGCAGAAAATAGTTTTTAAAGAATCCAATCAGGACGGATGGAGTCAAGGTGTTTGTGTAGCTGATGTCAGATATCTGAGCAGAGACGGACGCTGTTGGATGCTCAGGAAATTGGAACAAGCTCCAAGGCTCAGTCATCTTCTTTTAATCTTTTAATTTGCTTTTATTCGAATTTTATTGTTTGATTTTAACTGGAAAGCACTTTGGTCACCTTTGAGTGTTATAAAGTGCTCTATAAATAAATCTTGATTGATTGATTGATTGATTGATCTTCCCCTTTTTCCCCCGTTTTCTCTCTCTATCACAATCTCCAGTCATGTTCAGTCACCCTTCTTCACCCATGATGTCTCTGAGACCTCGATAATTGAATTCATATGCACTTCTGTTGGCGAGGAAACATCCAATAAGACAAACGGAATAAACAGCAGTACATGACTGCCATGTTTTGCACAACTGTTTCTGCACAGATGGAAATCTATGGTTATTTTAAATAAATCACATTTGAAATTCAAAATGCGTTTATCTGTGCGGATAGCCTGCTTTTATATTCTGTCAGTTGAATCTTTTATTTTAAATAATTGAATGAATAATGAAGCTTTGTTCAGTGGAAGTTAATTAAACACATAATGTAGTTTGAGTATGTTCAGTCAACTAATACATTTAGTGGAGATTGATCATCAAGCAACAAGAAAAAATAGACTCCTTTCAGTTTCAAAAGACATAAATTATTTAATTTAGAGCCTAAAGATGTTCGAACAGCCCAGATTTATCGAAATGTAAAACCTCTACTGTGGACGACGAACAGAAAATAAGTCCTGAAGACTGAAGCTTCCTTTCTGTGCATTAAAACAAGAAAAATGTACTCAAATCTCACAAAAAGACGGTGTGCACAAGGGGAAACATAACTTCTTAATGCTAAAGATGTTGACAGTCAGGCCTGGAGGATTTGAGTCTTTACCTTGTGTTGACCTCATTTTTACACTAGATGGAGCCACTCACCATGAAATACTGCACTGCTTTAACTGTATTCATTCACACAGCAGTGGTTTAAAGTAGGTTTACTCTGTGAAAGTCATTCATTCTCAGGCTCAGAGATGCCAGAATTCACACACAGGACCTACATGATTATAAAGCAACTTGTGCTAAACATGCACGGTCTGGTATGAGTTCCCTGGTTGATGTGTTTAGCATCTTATGTGTACATACTTTCATTCAATCTGCAAGGTTGCGCATTCTGACATTCTGTTCAGGGGGAAAAACCTACAATGCAAAAGAAAAGACACAGCAGCTTTTCATGTGTATAATGGCAGAAACAAACACGGCACTAAGCAGCAGCATTTTTTGTGTAGTAGTAGCACAAAACATTACAATATGTTGATTTAACACTTTGAGATCCACTAGTTTAACTACCTAAAGAATATGATGAAATGTTTTAGTTTAGACACATTTGCAGATTTCAAAAAGTGAAAAAAATACGTATCAGAGCCAGGACCTGTAAAAACAGAAAGAACTGCTGGATTTTTTTTTTTAACTTTCCAAAGTCAGTGAAATATTCATGCATGATTTGCAGTTAAGTCAGAGAAAATAACCAAATCTAAGCTTAAAATCAAGATAGGTCATCTAAATCACTTTATTACACAAGCCTCGTTTAACATTTTGCCGAAAAAAGAAGTTTTCTCAAACCAGATTCTGTAATTAACAAAAAAAAATCTGCATTTTTGTGGCACAACCAGGAAGCAATAAGTTTCTCTGCTGTGACCAACCATCATGTGACAAATATTCATGAGCTTCTTGGCTAAGCTCGCAGGCTGTTTGCACAGAACAGGTATGGGGCAAATCAATCAAGTGCCATTCAGCGTAGGCGATCATTTCTCCCCATCTAATCGGACCTTTTGCTTTCTGAATTGTGACTGTTGCCCGTTCCATGTGCAGCCATGATGTCAGTTCGTCTATCATTTTCATTCTGTCCGCCTCGTCCTCTCTTCCCATTAATTTTTCCAGTTGTGACGATAATGCATCAGTGTCTGAGTATAATGACATGACTCCATGGCATTACATTTTGATTTGACAAAGTGAGAAAGGTGGAAGTAAAACCAAACTAAGGTTGCATGTTATTTTTATGTTTCTGTATTTGCTGCTTCAAAGGTTTGGCTCACCAGAGGCTCACTATTATCAGCAGGTGCACCTGAGCTTTCCCTGCAGACCTGCAATAACTCAGAATGTTTCAACTCTCCGTCAGTATCCTCCAGAGCTTCAAGGTCTCTGCTCGCTTTCCTACCTCTGTTCTGCCATTTGAGTGCATGTGTTTATATGTGTTTATGTATGTGTGTGTGTGTGTGTGTGTGTGTGTGTGTGTGTGTGTGTGTGTGTGTCTGTCTGTGTGTGTCTGTGTGTAACTGCAGCAGGGAGGAAATCATGTGTCACCTCAATTTATCTGCTCACCATATGTTGCTTTATGTAAAAGCGGAGTCTTGTTGAGCTGCCTTATGTTGAATTGGAAATAAACAATAAACAGATAGAACTACTATGAAATCCCCGTAAAAGCATTTATTTACTCACCTGCTTCCATATATAATTAACTTAACCCTCCTGTTATGTTGCAGGTCAAATGAACCATTTTTACAGTAAAAAAAAAAAAAAAAAGATAAAAATTAGAATCTAAAAAAAATTGTTGAAATAATTTCACATTAACCCTTTTTACAGTGTAAAAAAAACTGTTTAAATTATTTTTGGGGGGGAATGAAACTGGTTCTTTTTACATATTTGGAAACCCACCCTGAACAGAAAAAGGTGTCTCATGTTTATTTATCAATTATAAAAAGAAAAAAAAATCTAAATGTAAAATGATTAAAAAAAAAAAAAAAAAACCTATATCATGAAAAATTATTGTATTTTATATTTAGGTCTTTCCAGTGTGTTAAAAAAAAAAAAATTAACATGCATTTTTTAAGTGAAAAACAAGTGAATTTTCACTGAACCATGATCTGTAAGAGGTAAAGAACACTGCTGCAGTAAATATTGATTGAAATGGTTAGTAATGCAGTGAATGATGAGATATAAAATAATTTTTTCTTGTTGAGTCGCATTCTGTTGAATCGGAAACGTACAATAAACTGATACAACTACTATGAATACCCCATTAAAGCACTTATTTACTCATCTGCTTGCATATATAATTAACTTAACCCTCCTGTTATGTTGCGGGTCACACTGACCCATTTGAAAGTAAAAAAAATTGTGAAAAATATTTTTTCAGAATGAAATTTCTTCAGTTTGGCTTATGTAAGTGGTTCATTTCACATATTTGCAAAGCCACCCTGAACAGAAGAAGTATCTTGTGTTCATTTATCAACTGGATAAAAATAACAATCTTCAAAAATGTAAATTAGAATTAAAGAAAAAATTGTGTGTGTATTGTGTTTTCTATTTAGGTATTTCCAATGTGCATTAAAAAAAAGTTTTAACATGCATTTTTAAAATGAAAAACATGTGAATTATCCTCATTGAGCCATGATTTGTGAAAGGTTAAGAGCACCGCTGCACTAAATATTGATAGAAATGATTAGTACTGGAGTGAATAATGAGATATAAACTATTATTATTGTTGAGCCGCCTTATGTTGAATCAGAAATAAACAATAAACTGATAAAACTGTTACGAATCAGTTTCCCCATAAAAGCATTTATTTACTCATCTGCTTGCATATATAATTAACTTAACCCTCTCGTTACATTGCGAATCACATCAAATTGACCCATTTTAAAGTAAAAAACAGTCTAAAAACAATAATTATAAGTGTTTCTTTTAGAGTGAAGCTTCTTCTGCTTGCCTTAATAAATGTAATCAACATATAAAATGAAAATGGTTCATTTCACATATTTGCAAACCCACACTGAACAGAAGAGGTGTCTTATGTTAATTTATCAACTCCATAAAAAGAAAAAAAAATTAAAATAGAATTTAAAAAAAATCTGGATTATGTAAAACTATTGTATTTTATATGTAAGTCTATCCAACTTGCATTAAAGAAAAGTTTTAATGTGCATTTTTTGGGAAAAACAAGTGAACTATCCTCACTGAGCCATGATCTGTGAGAGTTAAAGAACACCGCTGCACTAAGTATTGATATAAATGGTTAATTAAGGAGGTTTTTTTTTGGTTTCTAGTTTTTTTTAGGATGATTAAACATGCCCAGCAAAATCATTGGTGTTCCTGAGAAACGAACCTAACAGGAAGGTTAACTGTTATGGCGTTTTATTCCATTTTCTCTGAGCACCTTGTTAAGTCAGCATCACATCTACAGAGAGCAACAAGCTGCAGATGGATGATGCTGCTCTGGAGTCTGTTATGGTCCAAACAGCAAACTGTTGTGCCACTAAAGAGAAGAGAGGTTGCTAACACGCTAATTTGTGCAGCTTCATATGGTAATACATCAGTACTGTCCTTTATTTGGCCCCCTGTAGTGGCAGAAGTTGAATTAATGCTTCAATTTAGAGTAAAAAAGCACCAAATACAGCTACTTGAAACGAAAAAAGGAGCCAATTTAATAATGTCTGACAATCTAAAGTTGCAAAAACGTGATTACAGTGCAGTTTCAATTTAATATTCAGTGATCAGGTTAAAAATAAAATATCTTAAGTCCAATCTTTCCCTGTCTGCTCTGCTGCAGGATTCTCTGGGACGCTGCCCAAACAGAATGCTGACAGGGACCGAATGTTTCCCATCACACACATTACAGTAATTAACTCTGCATTCAGAGGATGAAAAAGGTGCTGCAGCTCCTTTGTCAGGTGTAAGATAATTTGGAGGATGGGGAGGGGGGTGAAAATGACTGTTGCACTCAGTCTTTTCTTTCTTTTTTAGCGTAAAGCTCCCATTTCTGCAGGGATCTGCATTTAATAAATTATTAATTTACTGTTCAACTTTACATTTTAAAGAGTTCAAAGAGGCCGCTTGAGTCACTCTGTCATGACTTCAGCAGGGAAACAAAAGCAACCGAGAAGAAAGAGAATGAATGAAGGCAGGAAAGGAGAACAAGCTCTCTCATCCTTCCTGCAGAGCGTTGTTCTTATTATTTATCACAACTGCATTGTGCTTTTGCATTTATAAAGCAGTCACATTAGAGAGAGGGGGTTGGGGGTGGGATTGCCTGAGGTTTTGAGAAATATTTAACCGTGCACACATTTCTCTGTTGATGTGATTTGGAATATAAAAGCTTTAATCAAAGATGGGGGAGGAAAAGAAGGAAAACAACCAGGAGCCTTTTTCTGTTATTCCCTTGAACTCATTCAGACTCGCTGTGAGGCATCACAAAGAACAAACAAACCAAACAGACTTTTTCCTTTTTAAAGCTTCACTTTAAACCCCACAATGTGTTGTGTGAAAATTAAACAGCAACTGAATCCACCTGTCTGGTGGGTGACAATCCTGCAGGTGTCTCAGGTAAATGTCTGCATTTGCTGCTTCTGAGGAATTTAAGTGCATATCAGGTGTCTAAAAGGTATGAATGACATATTTGCAAGTGCATGGTTTTTATTTTAGATGAATAGAATGAAAACGTCTTCTTGTAAACCCTTATTTTTACAAGTGCAGCAAGATACACATTACTGATGCATATGCTGCAAATTATGAAAGCGACTTATTTAAAAATAATAGTAGACGGATGTTGACGCTTATGATTTATTTACTTTTTAAAAGCCTTTTTGAGCTTTATTGATAGTAATTTTTTTCTGACATTTTTTTCAGACATTTTCAGAGTTTTTTTCCATTTGTCATTCTCATCCCTGTAGTTGACTGTGTGTTAACCTGCATCTGACAAATACACAAATCTTTAACTAGTTGACAGGACAGGTGAATGTTTGGCTTCTTTAAGGGGGAAAGGTTCAGTCATAGAAGCTGCAGATGTCCTAGGGAGGAGATAAATGACATGAAGCTCAGTGAAACCCTGCTGAAAGAGCTGATGGGGGTCTGTTCCGCCCGTCAGTCCCTCCATCACGGTTCACAGCTGCTCAGAGTGGAGTGGACTTCTGGCACGTTGCTCATTTTAATCTCCTTAAGTATGGTGTCAATATGGCCGTCTGTCACGGTGATCGATTCTGCCGCTGCAGGTTTTTTTTCCCTGAGTGACCAGGAAACTGTAAACTGGTCGAGAAAATGGATGTCGGGTTGCAACAATTCATCAGGAGCTTCATGATAGCAGATTAAAAAGAGACAATCTGGATTTCTGCCACTGGAGTCTGGAAGAATGACAAATGTTGGTGGGTTTTTTTGTAATGCAAGTTTTCTTTACTTCCTGTGGTTAACCACAACTCAACAGGCCTCAGAGTCTGTGGATTTAGATTTTCAAACGTCAATAGGAAAAACACTAATTATTATTATTGTTAATATTATTAATATTAATATTAATCATGTTAATAATATTAATAATAATAATAATAATAATAATAATAATAATAATAATAATAACAGTAATAATAATAATAATAATAATAATAATAATAATAATAACTGCTGTTTTCCACTACAGGATGATCTGCAGTTGTTTAAGTGGAATTATTATTATTCCAACTGCACTTTTCCTGTTGTGTCGAGTCAAAACGTCTTCTGCGGAATCATTGATTTTGATGTTGTAAATAACAAAGCAGCAGCCGAGCAGTTCCTTTTCACGATCAATAAGTTAACAAAAGAAAACCAAACCACTGTGAGAAATAATTACAATAATGATAACTTTACTTCTGTGGCATCTTTCAAAACAGGAGCAACAATAAAACAATAACATTCACATAAACAAGCTTCACATGTTAAAGCAAACATTTTTGCTCTCACCATCACAATAAAGCTGCTCAGTTCCACTCCTCCACTGCAGTGACGCATAAATCAGCCACCAGATTGATCTATCGTCTGCTCCTGATTAAAGTGAACACCAAAAATGTAGATTAACTCAAGTGCTGCTTCTCAGAACCACAGGATGGAGACTGTTCTGTAAATGGTAAATGATGGGTATTTATATAGAAGTTCTGATCTGAAATCATGTGACCTTCTGCTTCACCTTCTCAAGTTTTTTTTTAAAAAAGAAACATATATATATATATATATATATATATATATATATATATATATATATATATATATATATATATATATATATATATATATATATATATAAAAGCTCTGGTGCTAACAGCAACATGTTTTACATTGAGGTGATACCATCGGCTTGAAGTGATGCAGTGATCAGAAAACTCTTTGTTGTACAATTTGCACACAACCAGGCTTTTATCCAAGCTGCCATCAGGAAGATTTTTAAAAGGAAACTTTCTGCCCAACAAGCTCAATCTCGTCTTCCTTCACTGTTCACCAGTGGCTGACTTCACTCAGTGCTTCCTGTGCTTCTTCTTCATGGCTACAAACAGACTTTAGGTTCATTAGCGCCACCTACTGGGCTGGAGTGTTCATCAGAGTTACCAGTGTGCCAGAAATGAGGGAACTGAGGAGGGTGCGATTAATTGCGTTATTATTGTTAACGCGTTATTTTCGCTGTAATTAATTAATTGAAATTAACACATTAAAGTCCCAGCCCTAATATATAGATAAGACATTTACAGATTTTTCTGTTATTGTATAGATTTGTTGCATATTTTCCTTTTGTTAAATTATGGATAATATCTAGTAAAATAGTCGAAAAACAAGCTAAAATTGTGAATCCACATTTAAAAATTAGTTTGCTCACAAATTTTTGTCAAAATAAGCTTTTGTTTGCTTGTTTGTTTTTACAATCACTGACCTTAAAATTGCAGTGTTATTTTACTTAAATGAGCTAAAATGATAAACATTTCACATATATTTACTGTTAGTTTCACTAATTTCTAAAAACGCTTTTTAACATTGCAGTATTCTACCATTTAATGTATGGGTCATTACATATCATTTCATCCAGTGGTCCCCACCTGACCCTCTCAGATTTTTCTAAATTTTTACATACTTATAGAACATTATATATGATGGAAAAATCCAAAATTGCAAGGCTTAATTGTAAAGAGTTCCAAAGTTATGACCATTTGAAGTAGGTAGGGGGTACCCTAAAATTGCGACCAAAATTAAGACTTGAAATTTTCGGCTATTTTCAGGCTTCTATAACTTCTGAACAAAAAGAGCTAGAAGTCTGAAATTTTCAGGATCATTTCATAGGCACCCATAGTCCTAAGAAATGTGAAAATATTTACTTAAAATTTATAATTGCATGTTACAGAGAATGACAAATTTGAGGTTTTATCCATCGCAAACTTCTAAAATGCTACTTTTGGCCACCTGTTACACAAAAACTAATCATCCTATTCATTAGCAATTTTATGTGCTGTATCTTGGCTAACTAGGGAATGGATCTCTGTAAAATAAAGGTCCTATTTTATGTTATGTATGATATATGAACAGCTAAAAATCAAAAATGTCTATCCGACCTTCGGATTCAGAGGTCAGTATCAGCATGTCGGATAGGTAGTATCACAAAATAAAAGACACCATGTGAAAGTACAGGAATTGCCCTAAATTTTGACACCAAGCACAACTTGCTTCTGTAAATCCTTCTATGTTAAATGTTCAAATTAAATATGCATGTTTTCACCCCATATTTTAGCCATATATAACAGAAAATTTAGTGATTTTCAAGTGTTCAAATGTATGTTGAAATTTTCTTAAAATCAGTTGATTTCATATGGAGTGACCCATATTTTTTTCCTGTTTTTGAGTGTTTTAATGTCATTATTATTATTATTATTATTATTATTATTATTATTATTATTATTATTATTATTATTATTATTATTATTATTATTATTATTATTATTATTATTATAGCTACTTATGCTAATAGAGCAACTATCTGAATCAACTACACACACGACACTCACTGAACAAACCAGTAATTTTTAAAATAACGACCGGCACACTTAATTACGAGCCCTAAGTTACAGTTTGAGAACAGATTAACTTGCTGTTAAAGTCAAATATCCTCTGAGTGCCTCTGGAGAGCAGTGAAGTGGAATCAGACGGGTTCGGGGATGTTCGACTGCAGCTTCCAGCGGTCATCGGAGCTGCACATCAACATTCTCCCTCACCAGATTCAGCCTTGAACCTCAACTATCGCTGCTGGATTTTCCCTGCAGAGTTCTTCCTGTTTTATTGTTTCAAAGGCTTCAGCAGATCAGCTTTAGTGGCACAGTTTGGCTGCTTAACTCTGAAAGAGGAGACTCATTTTTCAAGGTCTTCAGAATAAATTTTCTGTCAATTTTTTTTGCTCTTTTCAAGCCTTTCAGTGTTTATGAGGATGTATCATAACCAGAAGGCAGTAAAATGCCCAATTAATCAGACACACATACTGTATTGTGTCTCTATATTCAAACAGGAACCACTATGAGTCACAGATTTTGGAATGTCACTAATATTGTGTTGGATATTCTTGTCTGGGAAGTGTTTCACAAAAAGTTCTAGTCCGGTTGAGACTCCATGATCTTGGAACTTGAGTGAACTTTCTTATACGACAAGAAATAGGTGTAAATGTCCTATTATTGCTGTTCTTATGTGCTGTTGTGAAACACTTTATTCTCATTTCTCTATGCGGACCTGTTAAATACTGCAAATGTTGAAATCAGAATAACTTGACAGGAGTTTTTTTGCCCCTTCGGCCTCAGAATAATAAAAAGAAGTTTGATCAAAAGAGAGAAAACTAAAATCTAACAGTAATATTGGTGAAACGCGAGCTGCAGAAATAAGCTTAGTTTGTTTTTTTTCCTTTATCTTTTGCGGCTGCAGCAGCACTTTGTCTCTTTCCTCTGTGCTGAGAGAAATACAGCTCAGAATACATGAGGGCTGAAGTTAGCCGACAGGGTTTTTCATCTCCATAAAGTCCAGCCTCAAAGGAGATACTTGGCTTTTAAACAGAGTCTGGACCTTTTTCCACTCGCTCAGGGTTTGACTCGCTGTTTGGAGGCTGTTATCTCACAGGCTTTATTGGTGTTGGATTAAATACTTTGTTCTTACTAGTTTTGTTTTTCTCAAACTCTCCCTTTCTGTTAAAAATCTGCTGCTAATTATTTGTTGCTGTTTAATTAAATTTTTTTTATTTAATAGGGACAATGCAATTAACATAGCTTCAATACAGTTCATGAATCCGATGTGTTGCATGTAGAGTTTTAGCTACAGCTAATTCTCAACTCCTGTCCCTAGTTGTTGCTGCTGGTGTTACTCCAATTCAAATACAGCAGGATAACTTCTCTTTAAAGACCCAAAGGCCGATGTTTGATTTTAGAGAACTAAAAAAAATAAAAAAAAATAAATTTAATGCAGCAAAAAGTATATAAAAAAAGAAAATCTCATCTTTAAAAGTAACATTGCTCCTGAATATTTTTTTTTAATTACTGACCCTTTATTACTCACCACTTCACTCTGTTTAATATTGTAGTTTTTTTGGAAAATTCTTTTTTATTTCTGCATTTTTCAAATAGATTAAATTTTCAACAAAATTACAAAAAATGGTGATGTAAATTTAAACCCTTTGACAAAAAAAATGCATAGAATGTGCCCTTTTATAATGAAATGTACTTTTTACATTTAAATAATTTTGTTAAAATTCCAGAATTACTTGCTAATTAAGCGTAAGTTTAATTATGAAAATATATTTCTAAAAGTAGCTACAATGTCATTGTTTTTACATGTGAAAAAAAGTCTTTCATTAAACATTAAAAAGCCAACAAAATAAAAAAAAAAAAATACACATGATCTAATGTAAAGTTATGGCTAGAAAACAGATTTTTTAAATAATGGAAACTGACTTTTTTTTTAAATCAAATGGTTATTTTACAGTATTTAACAAAAAACAACAACACTCCAGCTACCTTAATATTAGCATAACTTTACATTTTTTGTTTTATTTTTCCTAGTGCAGTTACTTAATCAACCTACTTAAGATTGCGTTTTTTTTAACCCTTAAAGTAACAACACACAAACAACAACAAAACAGGAAAATATGCTTTCAAATGAGATCCACTACAGAGAGGAGATCCAGCACTTATTTAGTGGTGTTCAGATAACAACCTTGTTCTGAACACCAGCAACAAGACCAAGGAGGTCATGGTGGACTACAGGAGGTCCAGGAGGACAGAGCAGCTCCTCTCCTCATCAAAGGGGAAGCAGTGGAGGGTGTTGACAACATCAAGTTCCTGGGTGTCCACATTCCACCTGACCTGACCTGGTCCCTGAACACAGCTCAACAAAGACTCTTCTTCCTTAGGAAGCTGAAACATGCTGGTCTCTCCTCTTAGCTCCTGGTAAATTTCTACAGGGCCACAATAGAAAGCATCCTCTGTCTTGGTGCAACAGTGTGGTACGGCAGCTGCACAGCTCAGGACAGAAAAAACTTATCCTGGGTGGTGAAAACAGCACAGGGGATTGTGGGAAGTCCTCTTCCAGACCTGGACTCAGTATACCGGGTCCAGAGGAAGGCCCGACATATCGCTGCCGACCCCACCCACCCAGGAAGTGGACTGTTTGTTCCGCTTCCCTCAGGCAAACGGTACAGAAACAGAAAAACTCTGACCTCCAGACTGAAAAACTGTTTTATCCAAGAGCTGTCCGGTACATTTCCCCCCTACACACACAACAAACACACTATGTACAACAAAGAACTGAGTCTTGCACTGGATTGAACTTTACACTCATCCTACTGCTCATGTGCACTAAGACTGTTTACATATTTATATCTTTTCAGTACTTTTTTATTTTATTTGTATGTACTGTGCCTTTTTCTATTTTTTATATATAGCTGGGAGTCTACCAATTGTAATTTCACTGTGTGGAAACACAATGACAACAAAGATTCTTGATTCTTGAAATAATGTTGAATAAACTATAAACATATAAAAATGAATATTTTTTGAGAGATCCTGCTTAATAACAGACAAACAAACCAGTCCAAAAACATAATCCTGTTTACACAGCTAACTATCTTTTTATTGTATATTATAGACAACTAATACTTTGCTATATTATTAAAAAGATAGAAAACCCTTTAATCCAATTCATTTTTAAATTTCTCTTTGAACTTCCATTTTGCTCTTTATTATAAACCTGGTGTCTTGTCCAGGTAAAACCAACTTCTGATATGTCAAACTGAACAAACCTTCTCTACGTGTAAAACCCGGAAGTTGTGAGTCTCCTGCAGGTGAGAAACACCTTCGAGTGATTCTGGTCACGTGATGTTTCAGTGCAGTCCGTCCTGGAGCCTCTGCACGTTCGCTTGCCTCATCGTCAGTGAGAAAAGCGTCACGTGAACGCGCGCGCACGCTGTAGCTCTCTCTCTCTCTCTCTCTCTCTCTCTCTCTCTCTCTCTCTCTCTCTCTCTCTTTCTCTCTCAGTCAGAAGCGCGTCCACAAGTTTGTAGCTTCAGATTCCATATTATTGATAAATTCTATCATAGTGATCACAGGAACTCTGGTGTTTATTAGTCCACAGTCTGATCAGACAGTGACGCTGATGTTTACATTTTTAGCTACTGAACATTTGCATTTTCACATATATTTACATCATTCTGTAAATACACAGGTAAGTAGACTACTACTACTACTACTAATAATAATGATGATAATAATAATGATAATAATGATGACAATAAAAACAATAGTAATAATAATAATAACTTCCTGTTTAAAAATACAGTGGACAAAACAAGTAAAAATCTGGCAACAAGAGTGCCAGAAAAAAATAAGAAACAGTGGCAAACTGTACGGTTAAAGAACTGTAAAAATAATTATACATAAAAAATAAATAAAAATAATTTTAAAAATGGTGAAAATAATTCAAACTATCAGTAAATAAATGATTTTTTTGTGGATTTAAATGTAGTAAAACTCTGATTTTTATGGCCACATATTGTAAAAAAAAATTATAAAAAAAATATAGATTTTTAAAAATAAAATTACAGACAAATCTGTAAAATAATGGTTTAAAAAAGTTTCAGTTTTTCATTCTTTAAAATACATATTTTTCCCTGAATAACAGCAATTATCTGTAAAATGTTGTTTTTGCTGATGTAAATACACTTATAAGTGTAATTTTTTTAACAATTGCAAAATTTAAAAAAAATTGAAGTGGATATTACTTGTGGTTTTTCAGTTCTTATTATACATAATTCTTTCAAATAACAACAGTTATCTGTAAAATGATGGGATTTTTTGCACATTTAAATACAGTAAAAAATCATTAAAAATGTATATGACTAGTTTTATAGTAAAATGTTGTAGAAGAACAAATTCCTGTTTATAAAAGTACAAATTTTAAAGTTGTTATTTGCAGTTTTGGCACGTGATTGTACTGTGGTCTATGCTATAGCCTGTATCGAAAAATATGTAAACCAATTTTCAGTCTTCAATACATACAATTAATCTTTCAAATGACAGCAAATAGTTGCATTATTTTCTCATTTAAATACTTTAAACTATTCATGTGAATTAAGATCTCTGAGATTTTACTAGTATTTCCTTTAATTGAACTTAAAAAAATAACAGACATTTTTTTCTGTGATTTTACTAAATTTTACATGAAATTTATCAAAAGGAAACGTGTAAAATTACAGTAAATTTCAATTAAACTCACTTTTTACAGTGTAGAAATTCTGTTAGCGTTGCAGTTAACACAGAACTCGTTTATGTGCAGAGAAGATGCAGTGTCCTGGGACTACACGACCTGAATGGACCCAGAGAATAAAATAACAGTATTTTCTTCATACCGACCAGAAACACCTCTGGGTCAGAAGTTCTTTCCTTCTTCGTTTATCTCCGCTCTGCTCCTAGTTTCCTAATCTGCTGCTCCACAGGGACTCATTTAACGTTGATCTAATCTAATCTAATCTCGCTCTTCTCGCACCTTTTTTTCCTCCCCCCTCACTCCCTCCTTCCCTCTCTGTCACCGTGCCCGTGCAGCGCGCTCCCGACACCACGTCAGGAGGAGGCAGGCTGCTGGTGCTGAAGCTGACGAGGATGATGATGATGATGGCGGTGATGGAGGAGCAACGCTGAGTTTCGCGCTCTCGCTCCTCTCTCTTCCCTCCTTTTTATTCATTATTTTGAATTGCATAAAAAAGGAGAAATAAGATCACAAACCATAGCGACTTGAAGGCGACGCCGCCGATCTGACCTGACACCTTTTCTCCACCTCCCGCCCGACTCCGGAGCCGAGAGATGGGGAACGAAGCGAGCATGGAGGGCGGCGGGCAGCCCGGGGAGCCGGGAGCCCAGCCCGGGATGATGGGCTCGATGATGCCCGGAGGACCAGCGGGGGGACCGGGTGCAGGACAGCACATGAAGCCGGTGAACGGAGCCGCTGCCGGGGGAGGAATGGGAGTCGGAGGCCCCGGGATGGGAATGACGAGGTAGGAGCAGCGGTAGTTATTTTTTATTTATTTTATTTTGGAGGTTTCGGCTGAAGTCCACTCTGGAAAGCAGCAGAACAGATGTCGTCTGATTTGAGATTTTGCGGGATTAAAGAGTATTTCGGAGTGTTTCCCTGGTGCGTAATTACGACCCGGAGAGAAGTGACAGCCCGCCTCGGTCTGTAGAGGCAGGGATAAAAAAAATCAGAGAGCTGTCCGCGGTGCTTGAGCGCGTCTCCACATGCCTTTCCTTCCCAGAAAACCCGCTCTGACATTGCATGTTGATGTGTTTTCCAACCACCGAGCCCTGGCGCTGTGCGTAACGGCTGCTGGAGTCGTTTTATTCCGCGGTGTCATGTGCTGCTCTAATAGTATTTCCCCCTTCCTTGGCTTGTGCTTTGGCGTAGTGTGCGTGTGCATGTGCGCGCGTTTGTGTGACATGTCTCTGAAGGAATAAACAACCGCAGCTTTTTTAAACATTCTTTTCTATTCTTGTATCTACGATTATTGCGTAAAATTGCAGCATTGGCGCGTTTTTGTGCGTGATGTTGGAGACGAGATGCAGCAGGATGCTTGTTTCCGCATGGGCGAGGAGGAGCTGCTGGATGTGTGTTTTTCGTGCGTGCGTGTGTGAGTGAGTGAGTGTGTGTATTGGTACGTTGAGGGGCTTGCCTGGATATGTAGGCGTGTGTTTGATGATGTGTAGTACTGGTACTATCAGCGACGCCACCGTTTCCCGGTACTGACGTGAAACATCTGCTTTACCGACACAATCTACAAACATATGCACATAAATCTGCATTCTATTTTCTACTCGGCGCTTCAGAATTGATCATTTGCAGATATTCTGGGTGTGACACATAAATCAAACATATAAAACATTCATTGTGGCAGTAGTCAGATGTCTTTAAGTAGGACGCCATATGCGAAAACCGTAAACCAGCCTATATATTTTTTTGCAAAATAAATGAGCTCCTGCACATTGATCGACAAAAAAAAACAACAAAAAAACCCAACTCCAATAGTATATGTCATTATATAACTTCCACAGTTGGTTAACCACAATAAGAGCATTATTGTTTTGCATAATGAGTTGAATTTTTATGTTTAAATGAATCATTATCCATCCAAATATAAGCTAATTTGCATTCATTCATGTTTAAGTTTTTTGTTTGTGTTTTTTTTTGTGTTGTTTTTTTACAAAATGAATTTTGGATATTTATTTTTCTTAATCCATAAATCAGTAAAGAACTGAATTTTCTCCACATATTTAGGAAAAGGTTGTGATATAAATAAGGCTATGAATGATATATGAACAGCCAGTTGTTTAAAAACCCTTCAGGATATAGATAATAATAAAATTGGACAGCTTGATGCATGTAAATGCTGCTAAAGTCAATATTTCCAGCTCAGAGTATTAAAGGAAAATGGTAAAAATGTAAAACTCCATACACTGTTAGTTGAAAACACTATTTATGAGTAAATATTTTAATAGATATCACCACGAAACTTCCCCAGTTGATGATTTACATCAAAATAACTATTTTTTATCTATTTCTTTGCATTACAAGTTGATTTTTTATGTTGTTGCATGTGATATAAACAAGGCTATGAATGACATATGAACAAACACCTCTGTAAAAAATCTTCAGAATATATAGATGGAAATAAAATTGGATTTATGATTGAATGGTTTGATGCTTGCAAATGCCACTAAAGTGAAGATTTACACTTCAGAGTAGTAGAGAAAACCGAAGAGAAAATGGGAGTAATGTAATTTCCATACATTTTATTGGAAAACACTATTTACCAGTAAGAATTTTAATCTGTCACCACAAAACTCACCCAGTTATTTACTTACATTTACACAATTACCTTTTTTGCATTACAAGCTTTCTGAAAATGTACATTTAAATATGCTATGAGGTTATTAAATATAAACAACTTTACATTATTTTCCAGTTGACAAAATGTAGTAAATAATACTTCACTACTTGTGTATATGAGTAAGGTATTAGCCATCCAGTTATGCGCCAATTTATAGCTATTTCCATAACACTGGTTTAAAACAGGTTCAAAATTCTTGTTTCATTTTGTTGATGTAAAACAAGAATTTGACATTAGAGTCAAAGTTTTAGATATTTCTTTTAGTTCCTCCATAAATCAGAAAATACAATCAACAGCCAGAAAAAGGTACATTTTCACCATATTTGTAGGAGTAAAATGTAATATAAATCAGGCTATTAAACAATATCAGAACAAAGACCTTTGTAAAAACCTTCAGAATAAAAGTGGGGAGTAATGCCACTAAGGGAAAATGAGATTTTTTTTGTAGAAAAAAACCCCCTGTTTTGTAGTGCATAAAAAATAGATATCACTATGAACCTTCCCAAGTTAAGACAGTTTTTTTTTTTTTTGCATTGCAAGTTTTCTTAAAATTTATATTGAAATATGCAAAGGAGGTTCCATCCTTGCAAACATGCACTAATTTGCATCCATTTCCTGAGCACTGATACACTATATTAGAGGCAAATTTTGGAAAAACTCCATAAATCACAAAATACGGCCAGCAGTGAGGGAAAAAATCAGTTTTTGAGCTGTTTCTTTAGGGGTGAAATGTGATGTAAATCAGGCTATATAAGATACTTTAACAAACTAATGAAAACCTTCAGAATGTGGACAGTTTTACAAGAAACTCAAGAGAAAATGGCCTTGAAGTTAAAATTTTAACAAATATCAACACAAACCTTTCCCAGTTGATTACTTACATTAAGACAATTATTTTCTTGCACCTTGCGAATTGTGTCTTATTACCTTTGCATTCAAGTTCAATAGACCGTTGAGTTGCCAATGAAATCTCAGTGTGAGGACAAACCTCCTTAAACACTTTTCAGCTTGACACTTTGGTCAAGATTTGTGCTCCTTTAAGATGCACTTTTACATTGAATTTTTTTTGCACAAAGTTACTTTTGTAATGTTCAATACAATCTTTTTTTCTTCTTTTAGTGTCAGTTTTTGTTAAAGTAAAACAAACGTGTGTGTGTGATTCATTTATTTAGGAAAATAGTTTTTGTTATTTTAAATATTATATAATTACTTCTTGATATTTTAATGCATTTCAGCTTTTTTCAGTTTTTATTTGTTTTTTACAATGTATAGAAAACTCTTTTGATTTTAAGTAAATAGTAAATTCCCTCTTCAAACAGTGAATAAAGGCAGAAAAACTAATGCAGTAGATCTTTTTTAATTTCTCTGGAGAAATATTTCATTATAAAGAAGACTCAGTCAAATCACAATATTATAGTGATGACAAAAGTTTCTTTCAATATTAATTTTATACCAAAAATTGAGTCAAGGCCACAATAAATGACAACATGATTCTACTAATGCAAAGCTGTGGATGTGTGTGAATATCATGCCTGATCGATGTATTTCTGATGGGTTTTTGTTGCACTTGTCTGAAATGTGACATATTATGGAGGCAAAATCTCTGAACAAGGCTGTTGTTTTTACATTACATTACAATAAGCAACATCTATTTCTAATGTCATCCCACTCCACTAACATTAACAGTATTTAGTCTCCCAGACCAAAATCAGCAGCCCCATAACATACATCATGTCCCTAAATCTGTCCTTCACATATATATAGCACACCAGAACCAGAACCAGAACCATGAGGTGTCCTGACCTAACTTAACGTGACCTGACATGCCTCAGTCCAGGGATCCTCCGTACTGTAGCCCCTCATCATTACAACCTTCTGCACATCTTCATCAGTGGAGATGAAGTAGACCTACAGCTGTGATCATGTTCTATTTAGGACACATCCTGGCTTGGATTCCTGCCTCTATATGCGAGACGAGAGGCCTCTCCATCATTATGTAACGCTGAGAACAGATGACAGCTTCAGCTCGCCGCTCTGATGCATTATTGGCGCATTAGTGCAGTTTGGAGGGATTCGCTCTCCTCCTTGTTTCAGTGTTTCCCGTCCACGTTCCAGATTCTCTCCACAATAAAAGCCTTTTTCTGTAGCTCACATGAAGTATTTATGACGATGTGATACGAGGACATGTGACCAGATTGCAGCACGTGCAGAGCGATCGCTGCCTCCCTTCCTCACTGCTCTGCCTCACTGGCTGATACAACCTCCATCCTTTCCTCATCCATTCATCCTCCATCCATCCAGCCTTCATCCTCTGTCTCTCCATTCTCCATCCTTCCATCCTCCATCCATCCATCCATCCATCCATCCATCATCCATCTATCCATTCATCCATCCATCCATCCATCCATCCATCCTCCATCCATCCATCCATCCATCCATCCATCCATCCAGCCATCCAGCCATCCATCCATCCTCCATACCTTCCATCATCCAGCCTTCATCCTTTCATCATTCCATCCCTCAATCCTTCTTCCTCCATCCTCCATCCCTCCATCCACCCAACTTCCCTTCATCCTCCCTCCATTCTCCATCCTTCCATCTTTTCTCTTCATTCTTCCATCCCTCCATCCTTCATCTTTCATCTGTCCATCCCCCATCCTCCATCTATTATCCTCTAGCTCTCCATCCTTTTTCTTCCATCCCTCTATCCTTCATCTTTCATCTGTCCATCCTCCATCTATTATCCTCTGTCTCTCCATCCTTTTTCTTCCATCCCTCCATCCTTCAGCCTCCATCTCTCTATCCTCCATCCATCCCTCTATTTATCCTCCTTCCATCCATCCATCCATCCATCTCTCTATTCTCCATCCATCAGTCATCCATCCCCACATCTACCCAACTTCCCTTCATCCTCCTTCTATCCTACATCCCTCCATTCTCCATCCTTCCATCACTCCATCCTTCATCCATCCCTCCAACAAAAACCAACAACTCACTGCTGAAAACAATACCAGAATTTGCAGAACCTTTTCAGAACATTTTTAGAACAAAACAAAAAAAAAAAGAAAATCAAACGGGGATGTGGTGCATTTTTCAGCACAATTTAAAGCCAGTAGAAGTTGGAGTGATTCAGAATAAACTACACGTGGACATATAATACTGTTGGCTGCTGATGTTTTGGTGGCGAAGAATCAAGATTTGACTGCTGGTTCAGTTTATTGCTGGTTTTAGTGAGAAAAAAACAATAATATGTTTCATGCTCTATGGACCAGGTGTATTTCTATTTTCACTGCGGTCATGTCATCCTAAACCTGTAAATATACCGTACAAATAGCTCTCTTTTAATGAAGATCCCTCCCTCTCCATCGCTCTCTTCACCTCCCCGCCTCCCTTCTCAGCCAATAACCAGCAGCCTATAAATGGATCTACTCTACAACAATGAACCTTGGTGCTGTGCAGGGTCTATGTGAGCACAGATAAGGAGGGAGGCAGATACTGAGGTTGAAGGGAGGCGAGAGGGAAGAAGGAGGGAATAGAAGCTGGCAGAAATAGATCAGGCAGAGCTGGATGTACAATAGGATAAAACCTTCAGGGACACAGGAAGGAGGAAGGGAAGTGATGGGGCGGCGATAAATCAGGAGGTGAATGACACAGTTTGGTCTAGTAAAGGATCAAGAACAGATGGAATATATTATTTAGCAAAGCAGTAGACACTTAAATCATATTGGAAATATGTTGAAATACCAGCTTGATCCAACTTTAAAATTGACATTATGGACTAAATCTGAAGGGAAACTAACTGCTTCAATGATCTGTATATATGCAAAAAAAAAAAAAAAAAAAAAAAAAAAAAAAAAAAAAAAAAAAAATATATATATATATATATATATATATATATATATAAATAAATAAATAAAATTATTTATTTATTTATTTTTTTTATTTTTTTTTTTAAAGCCAATACCAATGCCAATTATAGGTAATTAAGAAAGATTGATGACTGATATTTGGAAGCGATACACATTAAGTGTAATGTTTTAACTGCATGTGACAGCAGAGAACGTGTCATTCATAACAGACTTCTTCATTAATAAGGGTGACTGTAACTGAATATGTAAAATAGAAACAGGAGTGATTAAATTAGGACACTCTCCTCTGTTATGTGGGATCAGCTGAGCAGTTTGTTTCCTGTATTTTCTTAATCTTTCTTTATTCTGTCACTATTATTGTCCACTAAGGTCCAGATCTTAAATGAATTATAGTTTTCCAGACTGTGTTGCTGCCTTTTAACTGAGCTGCTAGCCATTAGCATAGTCTTAGCCACTGTGAGAGAAGCTAATTTCCTCGTTTGTGTTCCTTGTTCAGTTTTTGGTTCTGAGACCACAGACTAATGACAGAAGGAGAGATGAGGCTGCATCAGACCTGAAGTAGAGCATTAAATTCATCAATGATCAATTGGTCAATTAAAATACTGATGCCGATAATTGGAAAAATGCCAAATATCGGCCACAATATTCAGCCAGGCTAATATTTGGTCTACACCTAATTTAATGTTTTGGTGCATTAATTGTGGCTCAGTTTTATTTAAAGCATAGCTAAAGGACTTCCATTTACATTAGACAAATCTACACCTGATAGTTGGCTTCATTCAGAGTGAATGCATGACGATGTTTAAGCTGCAAACAGGAAATGCAGGATGTGCTGTTTCTGTGCAGTTGTCTCACTTCACTCCAGCTGTTGGAGAACTTTGCCAGTCACATGTCATCTTTAGGGGTTCAGTAAAATCAGAGATGTTATTGCACTTTTTTTGGTGTAAGAGTCATAAAAACATTTTTTTGGTAACTTTTTTTCTGATATGACACCACGATCAGCCACCTTACTGGCATTTATACCAAGTTTAAGGTTAAGATCTCTACCTCCTTATGTATGACATTTTTCTAATTTGTCAGTGGTTTCTTAAAAGAATTGTCCTTTATCTAAAATCTATTTTTTACTGCATTTACTCTATGAGCATGTGACAAATAAAAACTACTGAATCTTGAACTAGAAGAGTTGTTGCAAATAGAGCAATCAAGACTGAGATACCAATATAAAGGGCTGAAAAAATGCAAAAAATGTCCATATATAGAAAAAATACAAGCACAAAAATGAACAGTGAGTCAAAATAGAGAACATTTTTCATTTAATTTCATAGAAAACACAAATCTGCATCACAGGAGAGTTTAACAGTCACTTTGGATTTGACTACACAATCAAAACTGAAGAACTGAAAATAATTTAAAATAATGCCTGCATAAAGAAAAAACTGCCACCAAAATGAACGATAAGTCAAAAGAGGGAAATTTTTAAAAAAATTCAATTTCAAGAGCAAATCCCAGAAAAAATCTACAAATATTCATCACAGGAGAGCTTGAAAAGAATTGTCAATACTGGATTTCAAATAAGGCAAATTGGTTTGCAAGTGAAAAGTGGGGAAAAAAAGGCATGAATTCATAGAGGAATTACTCAATGAGGGCATTTAATGAATAGAAAACAGACGAGAGAGTGAAAAAACAGGAATGTAGTGAAGATATGAGGCGACAAAATGGGACTTGGGAGTTTCTGTCCAGATGGCAAAAGGAAAACTGATTGAAAATAAGAGAGAGAAGCTCAGATTTGCAGCACTTTCCACCGTCCCATCACGTGCTCGTCTGACTCCACTCATGTTTGCAGGTCTGTTTGTCATGAAAAGGCTGCGAGTGTGTGCATGTGTGTGTTACGCATGAGCGCTTCACTGTTTTGTGACCAGTAACTGTGAAGAGCTGCAAACGCTGGCGGTCGTCACGATCGATTCCCCTTTTGCACAGTTATCCAGCGAATCTGCTGGAGAGACGAAGGAGAAAAAAATGTGTCGAGATTGAGTAGGCTGTTGTGTTTTGTTTTTTCTTTTTCTCTGACACTCTGCACCCGAGACAATTTTCACTTTCCAGAGAGGTTTGCATGTAGGACGTTTGTGCGCGTGTGAATGTGTTCGAATGCAGAAGTGTGACTTTGTGTTGTCACCTCTCACCAAAAAAGCAGTTCGGTGTGAATGTAAAGTACAACCGAATGTGTTTCTTTGAGACTTTTTTTTTTTTTTTGCTGACAGTCCTGCTTAGAGTGACACCATCATTTTCTCACATCAGCAAAATGACAAACACTGATACCATTCAGCTTGTGATCCGCTGAGTGGGCCAATGTCATCTTGCTAGCTGTTCCATTGCTGCTCTTATTTGCTCATAAATAGCATTAATTCAACAGAAAAGGATGCAGAGTCACAATAGGACCAAACTGGAACTTGTCATCACTCTTAAACTTATCAACAGGCTTATTTAAATGGAGATAATCATCAAAATTATGTGAAATTATTTGAATTTCCTTAAGAGTTGAAGATTTTGGACCAAGATATTAGATAGCGCTATCCACCACCATCTTTAAAACACCAAATAAGGGAATATTTTTTATAAAAATGGTGTTTATCCCTCCAGTATAGTTCCAAAATACTTCATGCCAATGTGCAGTGAAGCTATTATGGCGGCACATAATGGTCCAGCACCTTTAATAAGATGGTTTTTCCTTTAATTTGTCGCCCATCTGTACTTTTTCTCTGTTTGTTTTGCCAGATTACACAAAACTAAAAGGCCAAATTTCCTAAAACTTGGCAAAGATGTGAAGGATGGCCAAAAGAATAGCCCACTAAATTTTGACACAAATCTGGATCACTTTCTTTAAGATAAGGCAGTGAAAATATAAATGCTAAAGACACATAAGACTATTTGGGCATTAATAAACTCTGACAGATGACAACTCTGACATATTTATTAGTATTTTTTTCTTCCACATTGCCTCTGTCAACTCCATTTACTGTTAATTAGTACAAAATTCACTTTTTAAAAAAAAAAAGTTCTTTAACTACAAAATATACATGTTTGGCTACATTTATCAGCTAGCTGTTAGCTAGCTTGGCCACAACTGCTGAGTAAAGAGGCTGAAATGCAGAAATTAAACTAAACTGTATATTAGATATGCTTCTAAATAATTCTAAGAATTATTCTTCTAATAATTCTCTCCAATACTGAGCTTTTCATATTGAACACAGATCGATTCATTCTTACCAAAAAAGAGCAAACTTTCCCACCAATTGTTGATGCCCTGGTCTTAAAGAAGGTGATCAAGATTTGCACTAAAATTTTCCTTTTCCACCTTTCCAATTTTCCACCTTTCTACCAAGTTTTATAAAACTTGACCTGGGAGTTTTTGTATAATCTAGACAAAGAGACAGACTAAGAAAGAGCACTGAAAAATATAGATATATAATATAGATGGGTGACAAATTAAAGGAAAAACTGTCTTATTAAAGTGTTGGACCGCCACAGAATGGTGTTACTACATAATTGCATTGCATTTCAAAGTATCTGGAACTCTACTGGAGGGATGGACACCATTTTTCCAAAATATAGTTCCTGATTTAGTGTTTTAATGATGGTGGTGGAGAGTATATGTATAATATATGTTGGTCCAAAATCTTTGGGTGGAGCTCTGGAGACTCTAAATGTTATAACATGATTCATATCATTTTCCTCAAATCATTCAGTGAACTCTTGCGCTTCTATGGATGAAAAGACTGGAAAAGACTACTTCCATCAGTTTTCAGTTGCTTGTATTAATCTCCAATAACCATTCCATCTAAGGGGTCAAATACACCCAAACCCAAGCAGCAAAATGTCCCAAACAACACAACAGATCTCCTCACTGTCAAGGTCAAGCTTTCCAGTTTTCAAGTTTTTCTTTTATTCTGAAGAATGCATGACTTTTTAGATGTAGCTGAGCACAGTCCACCAACAAGACCATCAGAAACTCATCAATACTGGAGTTACAGTCTTATTGCAGCATAACAACAAAATACAGATCTCAGAATTCTGGTTGCTTTCTGACTCCAACAGCTGGTTTCCACTGGTGGTTTCATTTTGTACATAAAATAGCTTCTAATTTCTTCACCTAATTAATAAATATTTGCTTGGGATCAAGTATTGTAGAAATCAGCTTATTGCATCTTTGATAAGTTATGTTCTGAGTAAGTTTTGTGTGTGTTGTTTGTATATGTCCTTTATGGTACATTCAGGGACACTCTGACATGTGAGTTCCGAGGTTCAGCTGCTTCAACACGTCACTTGTATGAACTTTCCTGTTGGAAAACCAAACTCTGGCAAAAGAACAACATGCAAACATGAACTAATTTGAATTTGTTCACTTCTTTCGTTGTGTTTTCAGGCCAAATTTGCTATTTTAGCCCGTGCATGAACGCACCGACGGGTTTCACAGTGGTTCCTCATTTCAGTATTGGAGCAGAGAGGAGAGAAGGAAATAAAATGAGATGGAAAAAAAATATGAAAATAAAATCCAATGTTGATGAAAATGCACACAGAGATTAAATAAATCCTTATTTTTTTGAGTCTGTTCTTTGCCGTCATCTTCACCAAAAGTAGCTCAAACTGCAGCCTGGCCTCGCCTCAGTCATCCCCCAAATAATTTTCCAGAAGTTAATGTGTTAGAGAGCAGGTGTGAAGGAAAACAAGTGTGTGATTCAGTGTGTGGGTGTGTTATGAAGGTGTGAGAGACCGACAGTCAGACTCTCTATATATTTACGCGCCCTGTTATCGGGAGGCCATGTTTGCGGGAGCCTCCAAATACTAAATGTGTTTGGGTGGCTGCATCTGGAGATAAGATGGCAATAAGCGCAATATCACAGCCCAAGACAGTATTAGTTTCTCAGCACATAGATGCTGTCGCTGGAGCTCATGAGTGAAACCCAGAAATAAATGGAAGAGGTGTGACACAGCGATGTGGGCGGGACCAAGGGTGAAATCTGCAGAATCACAGGGAAGAGCCCGATGGATAAATGGATTATCTGTTGGATTTTTAACATACACAGGCTCAAAACTTCCACAGTTTCAAAGAGAAAGTGCAGGATTTTTGTCCTAAAGGCCTTTAAAACCGCTGGAAGTTACTCACCTGTGACTGAACTTGGAGCTGTTTTCCCAACAGACAGGCTGGAAGGTAAAAAGCTTGACTGCATCAGAACACAGGCCAAAATGCTGTTAAATTACACACTCTGCAGGAAACACAACTGCACTGAGAAAATATGAATTCAGCTCTCGGTTTTACATGTTTATGAAATGAGGTGTTTATTAAAATGTCACTCAGACTAATTATGCAAAATGTTGTCCTTAGTCAAGTTTAGTTATTAATTTTTAGTCCTGTCTTCTAAAAATCACTTTCCTCTCCAACAAAACTGCATTCTCAGTTAATCTTTGAAATATTTTTCCTTGATTACAAATACGTTTCCAATCAATGTTCTGAGGATGTTTTAGGGATGTTACTGTTGAGAAAGTTTACTCTAAAATGTTCCCGTAATGTTTCATGACAACAAAAGAAGTACATTCTCTTGAAAAATTCTGAATTTAAAAAAAAAAAAAAAAAACAACATTCCTTTTAAAATGAACATCCTGAGAACTAAAATAAAACTTCCCACTAAAAATGTTACTAGAACTTTGCGGAGACAAATCTGGATGCGTTTGTGGTTTTCTCAAACTGCAAGCATTTCCTGCAAGATCATGGTCTTCAGCTTTGAGGAGAAAATGCATTTCTCTCAAAATGTAAATGAGAATTTATAATGAGCTAAATTAACATTTTTTTGTGACACAGGGTTGTTGTAAAACATCCAGAATCTACCCAGCTGGATTTTTCCTTGTTCTAAAAACATTCTGAGAAAGTTCTGCAAAATTCTTGTAATGTTTTCAGTGGGAGTTTTTTCCTCAGGTTCATAGTTCAGGGTAATCTTTATTATCCCAGAGGAGCAATTTGTGTTGCGGTCAGCAATACACCACAATGGTACACAATTGAAGCACACTCTAAAACCACACAATAGACTAAAAAATGATGACAAAATAAAACAAAATAGATTGAAAAAAAAGCATCATCAGTGAGAGACAGGCAATATGATGGTAAAATGAACTAAAATAAAAATGAAATACATTAAAATAAATAATATAAAATCAATTGGTGCCGTGTAAAAAGACAGTTTTTCAATCTATTGTTCCTGCACCTATGCTGACAGTATCTTTGACCAAAAGGGAGCAACTTAAGCTCTCTAAACAGCAAATGACTGCTGTTAGCCAGAAAGTTACCAGAAAGGCAGAATAAAGTAGAAAAATGCTCTTCTTACAACGCATTTTGTTTAATATGTGCAGAATGAGGTGATTTATCTTTGAAAGAAAACTTACTGTGACTGGAGAGAATCATGCAGATGTAGCCCGAACCCAGAAATACCAAATTTGTGCTGGTTTTATTTCAATATTTTGCACATTTGTTACAACAAAGTTCAGTTATTTTATGTCTTTTTCAGTAACAAGTGGAAAATGTGGCATAGAAGGAGATGACTATCCAACATGGAGAAGAGAATGAGCAGAAATATCTTGCTAGCTATTCTGTACTGTAAAGCTGATAACCAAATAAGCAACAATGTTAGTAAAACTAGTTATCTTACATTTGTTGTATTTAATTTGTTCGCATTAGTTTGCAGTCTGACAAGTGGTAACATGAGCATTTATTGCACGTTTGCATTTTATTTTCAGCTCATGTCACAGATGCGTTGGACCTGGACACACCCTTTGAGCTTCCGTGAGTCGAGGATCAAAAGTCTAGATTATGGAGGCTTTCTGGTTTTGGCTGTGAGTCACAGAGTGCTGCATCCATCCAGAGCTCAGCAGGGATTTGTAACAGACACCAGTACAGCCTGACCTCATGTAGCATCACTGCTAAATGAACACTATAGGTCTGCTCAGTAACTCCAGCTTGGAGGATTCACGCCTGAAACAGTCAACCAAAGGGTCGATCAGAACTTTCCAGGACAACTAGAGCCTCAAATGTAGCTTAAAAACATCCTATATGATTATAATTTACTTACATCATCTGTTTCAAGACCTAGAAAGTCTTTTCAGTGCAAACATCTGCCTTTTTTTATTTTTTATTTTACTCCACAGAGGAAATCACTGCCATCCAGAGCTCACTGATTAGCCCTTCAAGGCCAAAAAAAGGGGCCATTCACATCTTAATCATCGCTCATGTTCCTTAATACCCCTTCAAAGCACATCATTAAGAATCTATCTCTTCATCACAGATCATTTGTTTGCTGCACTTTGGGCTAAAATAGTCCAAAAATACTTTTTGAAGTCTTTGAAATACTCTGAGCCGGGCTTTTAAGATGATAGATTTTGATCGGTCTATCGCAGATCACACAGCATAATTTGCATTTACCTATTTTACATGTTTGAAAGCATAAATTCAGACAGGAAAACCCAAATATGCTCAACATCCTTCCAGTAAACGTGGATTAAATCCGCTTTTTTTGCAACATGGAGGTTCAATTAAGGCCATTAAAATGTTTTAGACTAAACCTAGAAGTCTGAAGAACTCCTTAACTTTACAAACAATCTTAATAATAATAATAATAAATTTTATTTATAAAGCGCTTTTCCAAAAACTCAAAGACGCTGTACATAAAATACAATAAGATAAAACAAAATTGTTAATTAAAATCAATAGATAGTAAAACAAGTTCAAGATAAAATACAGAATCACTTAAGGAAAGCAGATCTAAAAAGGTGAGTCTTCAAAAGGGATTTAAATGTGTTGAGGTTGGTGCAGTCACGGAGGGCATGGGGGAGTGAGTTCCAGAGTGTGGGGGCGGCGATGGCGAAGGCTCTGTCCCCCCAATGTCGCCGGCTGGTCCTGTGCGGGATGGAAAGGAGGTTTGTGTGGGAGGAACGGAGATTCCTGGGGGGGGTGTAGGGGAGGAGCAGATCGGTAAGGTAAGAGGGGGCAAGATTGTGGATGGACTTGAAGGTGAGGAGAAGCAGTTTGTACTGGATGCGGTGTGAAATGGGGAGCCAGTGGAGGTTCTGCAGGACGGGGGTGATATGGTCGTGAGAACAGGTTCGGGTGAGGAGTCGGGCAGCAGAGTTTTGAATAAGTTGAAGTTTATTGAGAACTTTGGAGGTGGAGCCGAAGAGAATGCTATTGCAGTAGTCAAGGCGGGAAGTGACGAAGGCATGAATGAGGGTTTCAGCGGCTGAGAAGGAGAGGAAGGGGCGGAGACGGGCGATGTTGCGGAGATGGAAATAGGCAGTTTTGGTGATCTGATTAATGTGGGGTTCAAAAGTGAGGTTGCTGTCAAATATCACACCGAGGTTGCGGATGTGAGCAGAAGGAGATAGGGTGGTGTTATCAATGGTAATGGGGGGGTGGGGAAATGGTGTGAGTGATTTAGGTCCAATAAAGATGAGATCAGTCTTGTCGCAGTTTAGCAGGAGAAAATTTTTCCTCATCCAGGATTTAATGTCGGCCAGGCAGCTGGAGAGAGAGGGGAGGGTGGTGGTGGCGGTGGTGTTGGTGGAGATGTAGAGTTGGATATCGTCGGCGTAGCAATGGAAGTGTAGGTTGTGGCGGCGGATGATGTTGCCGAGGGGGAGGAGGTACAGGATAAAGAGGAGGGGGCCAAGGACTGATCCTTGAGGGACACCATGGGACAGGGGGGCGGTGGCGGATGTGCAGTTGTTGACCTTGATGAATTGTTGTCGATTTGTGAGATATGATGTGAACCAGGTGAGGGCGGTGCCGGTGATGTTAATGGAGGATTGAAGGCGGGACAGGAGGATGGAGTGATTGATTGTGTCAAATGCTGCAGAGAGGTCGAGAAGAATGAGGATGGTGACTTGTCCAGAGTCTGAGGAGAGGAGGAGATCGTTGGTGACCTTGAGGAGAGCAGTTTCAGTGCTGTGATGAGAGCGGAATCCGGATTGAAAGGTTTCATACAGGTTGTTGGAGGTGAGATGAGTTTTCAACTGGGCAGCGACGACACGTTCTAATGTTTTGGATAAGAAGGGGAGGTTGGAGATGGGCCGGAAGTTGAATCTTGTCAGTTTCAGGAGCTGAAAAGTTAATGTAAAAATGCCAAGAACTGCAGTACTGTAAATGTCCACTTGAGGCTTCAAAGGAAAATCAAATCCCCTATAGACTCCCATGTTAAAATGTGCAACTTTCCAGCAGAAATAAACATGTTTACAGCCTGGAACAAAGCCAGTTTTGGTCTCTGTGGCTAATTTTTCTCTTCATGACAACTGTACAAGGTGTGAATTTTAAAATAACGTACACATTTAAATTGCATTGAGGTTTAAAGTTATGCATAAATACAGGTGTGGGTGACATCGACCTCCACCTTTTTGCTCACTTTTGCATTAGCCAGGAGTTAGACGGAGCCAAGATGGCGGCTATAACCCAATTTAGCATCTCAAAACTGCTGTTCAGGAAACTTAAAGGTGACATCACACAGGGTTCATCCATTTATATATATACAGTGAAAGCTTCATTCTTGACTCAGACGTCTTTCAAAATGCAAAAACTCAGCAGGGTGAGTGTTTCATCTGTTAAAAAAGCTTCTGCTGTCATTTCTGCTCAGTTCAGACAGGAAATAGTTCAGCTTTCAGCAGTAAGAGGCGAGTACTAAGAATAAAAACATAAGTAGGTGTTTGAGATTAATCAGATAGTTTTCCGCTGTATGCTAATTTTGGTCTGAAGGGACGAGAATGAAGAGTTGTCTCGCGTTTCAAGTGGAAAGTCAAACTACAGAATAAATGCACAAAGGGACACTTTTGGCAGGCAGTTACTATAAATACATGAGTTGACAAAGGCAATGAAATTTATTTTCATTGTCCCTGCCGACCCATATAGCACTAAATAGACAGATCTGCTGCCAGGGAGAGAAAGAGCGGAGGTTTTTTTATTTTATACGACTGTTTTTGGAAGAATGACAGAATAAACGCTGATGAATTTCTCTCTCTTTTTCTGAGAGTATTTCAGCATCATGTGATCTAACTGTGGGGTGAGAGGTCTTCTAACCTGGCAAACAAACCATCTCTGGGTGATGCTCTGGTGTTAACAAACTGATCGACCCGGAGGCGAACATCTGCGGGGTCAACGAGCAAACTGCTCAGCTCCTGCCACAAAAACCAAACATCAGGGGACGGTTAATAAGCCAGAGCTGGTGAAACTCCGCCGATACCGAGGCACAAACTGGCTCCAACATCCTGTCCCGACAAATACCTGGATGCAAGTGCAGCGTCTCCCTTTGGCTTTGTTTACTGCCAAGCGTTTTTCCAATCAAACACAGCAGACTGAACAGGAACAGACTAATCATTGTAAACCTGGTCTGGAGGACAGTTCATGAATAAGACACTTCTTCTTGTAATAACTGGTCTGAGCACTGAGGCTGTGCAACCAGCAGAAATAAGAGACTGTAGTTTGTAAAATGCATCCAGTGTTCAGTAGAAAAGAGGTAATCTGGCCTCAGTATGCTGCTAATATTCCTGATGCTGGAGCAATGCCAGATGAGCAACATCTGTATCTGAAACGGCAACTCTGGCCTTTAAAAGCCTTTTAGCATTCACAAAAAAAATCATACCTACTTATACAAAAGACATCAGAAACACAGTATAGTATAAAGTTAAATTCATATTCATGTTATTATTGGAATCCAAAGTCATTATAGTGTTTTCTAAAGTAACTGCCTGATCTTTTAATTAATCAGCTGTTATATATGATGCAACCTTCTCTTTGTGACTGAGTGCGCATTCGCTGGAATTAAAATGACTTTCGTTTACATACTTTTTTTATTTTTTAACATCCTTTTGCAGCTGTTTACCTTTTAATGTAAGAGTCTTGTTTTCATCATGATAGAGAAAATTACTTCTGAATACTTTCATTTGTCTTGTTATGGGTTTTGTCTATATGCAGGTTCAAAAGACTTTAGCATGAAATGAATGCATTATGAGAACCTAGTAATTATAACACGTAAAAACACTATAATTAAATGAGGCTTTAGGAAAATAAGATTAATTAATAATGGTAATTACACTACTGCTGCTGCTGCTACTACTAATATTAATAGGAACATTTTTATGATCATAATACAGATTATGATTATGATGATTATTAATAATAACAGCGATAACAATAATATAACAATAACAACAATAATAATAGTTATTGTATTGTTATTTTTATTATATCATTATTAATATGTATTATTATTACTATTATTGTTGTTGTTGTTAGTATGATTAATTAAAAATATTTACTCAATTTTAGTAATTTAAAAAATTATTTATTAAAAACATAATAGTAATAATAATATTTATTTTTATAATGCTAATACTAATTATTTTAAATAAACTGCTTAGACTGAATACTAATTTTTCTAAGTCATAATAATAATGTTAGTAATACTTATTTTTTTGAATTTTACCTGCACATTATTATGATAGTCTTATTGTACTTTTAAATAAAATATTTTACAATAATTATTACTTTATCAAACATATTTAAATTTAATAAATATTCTTTATTATTTAAGTAGAAATTGAGTCACAAGAAGAATTGTTTCATTCATCACTTGTTATTAGGCAGTGACCATAAGGAAAAGCAGTGTTGCCAAATAGAGAAAGACATGTTAAAAGATAAATTAAAAACTGACTTTGATATAATAAACTAAAGAGTAGACAGAAAAATTTTTCACTTTCCCGTAAGAGCGGTTGCACCATCCTGTCCACTAACATAAAAATAACATTCCACTTTTAATATGATAGTACTTAGTTTTAAATGTATATACAGAATTATTTGATTAAAATATAAATAATTATTATTCCTGCATGCTAACATTGCTATACTATCTTCATGTTGTCATTTTTCCAGTGTGAAGGTTCAGTAAGAAATTAGACAGAATGTAAATGTGTCTTAATTTGAGTTTTTACTAATTGTACGATCTTTTACAAAGACACGGCAGGTTTGCTGAGTTCTGCTGTTTCATGTCTGCGGTTAAAAAGCACTCGAGAACTCTTTTCCTCTGACTTTCATTTGTTTGTCACAGAATATTTTGCTGTCTCTGCTGTTTTCTTCCTCTGCATCCGTGAAGGTCACGCCGTGTTTCTTCATTATGTCGTTGCCACCTGACAGTAAATGTTACCTGTATCAGCAGAGTGTGTGTGCATGTGGTATTAGTGTGTGTGTGTGTTTGTTTCATCTTAGGTGTTCCTTCTGTATTGCAAAGTGTGTTGACAGATGGATATTTGCTGCTTATTTGTTTATCCTTTACTGTGGTCAATTCAACAATGGAGGGTGAAAATATAGCAAAAAAGTAGCTTATGAACAGAGTTTACATCACATTTTAGCTAAAAAACCCCTAATTTCTGCATTTGAAAAAGAGCAGGTATTACATGCTTTGTGTTTGTTCTGTGACAACAAGCAAACGTCTGAGTGTGATTTCCAGAGCAGCTCTTCTCCTGCAGTCATTTGGCCTCGGTGGGGGGTTTGGTACAGCAACAGACACTGAAATGGGATGTTATTGTTATCAGCGTGAAATTAGGGAAAAAATGGGATTTTGAATGTAGGTCACTTTGGATGATGTGTTCAAAGGTTTGCGACCGATTTTTCAGCAGCTTCAAAAGGATCCGTAGCTTCCGCTCTCAGGCCGACGTGTCTGATTTCTCTACATGAATCCAATCATGAGCGAACCCTGTTCCAGTGCAAACAAAAACACTGAGACGCTCAAAGTCTGCAGTTTTTAGAAATGTTCTAAATGTGTCTCTAACACATAAAACCGACCATGAAGAGTCAACAGTTGGTTTTGACATTTTAAAACTTGTTTGGCAGGATTGATTCTGATGCATAATGAAGGCGATAAAGTAAAAGGAAATTACAGAGCGAGCTGAACAAAGAGTGAAAAAAGAAAAAAAACAGAAAAGAATGAATGTCAGAGAGAGATACTGCATCAAATACTGTCAGTAACAAAAAGCACAAAGAGGTTTGGGTTTCTGAGCTAAAGCAGCTTCAGTCACAAACATTTTATATTTTCCAGAAGGTGTGAAATAAGTTTTATGGTCTTAAAATCTCAGTTAACACAACTTGTAATGCATTTATGTTGCATAATCGCTCACAGTGACTGGATGCATGATAGACAGCACTGCGAAAACAACTTCTGTTTCAAAAATTGTGAAAATATTTGCGAAATAAAATGTTAAAAACCGTCCCAAAAAAATCAAATAATTGTTTGAAAATGTGGTATTGGCTAAAATCTGTAAAATAATTTGATATTTTAGCTGATTTAAATACAGTGAAATGGTGTCATTTTGTGGTCAAACATTGTAAAAGAAAAAATTACTATTTGTAAAAATACAGTTTTTTTTAGTGTGGACATCATGTACAGTTTTGATCTGTTTCTTTCTATTTTCTTTTCTTGCAGTCAATGTATAAATTAATACTCCTTTTCTGTGATTTTTCTAGATATTATCTGTAATGTAACAAAACAGGGAAAATCTGTGAAACAACAGTTTTCAATCCTTAATGTATTTTACGCATGTGTGATTAACAGAACTGTGAAAAAAAATGGTGAGAACATCATGCAAAGGAAACAGAAAATGTCTTTTTAAAACAGTAGAAAACTAATGCTCAAAAATTTGTAAAACAATGAGTTTTGTGCCAAATGTCTGGAAAATCATGTTATTTTTAGCTGATTTAATGGCAGTAAAAGAATGTAATTTTACAGTCACATGCTGTAAAATAAATCATTGCATATTTATACTAAACAATTAGCAATATAACAGAATAATTAGAATAATAATTTACCATTTTTCAATTATAATAGATACAATTTTTTTCAAATCAGGCAAATATTTGTAAAATAATGAAAGTTTTCCTAATTTAAATAATGTAAAAATAATGTTATTTTATGGTCAAATGTAACAAAACAAATTATTATTTGTAAAAAAATATCGCTTTTGTGAACCTTATGTACAGTTTTGACTTTTTAAAGAAGTGTGTACATCTTATTAAATACTTTTTAAATTTAACATCAATCTGTAAAAATAATAATAATTAAAAAAAACTCCTGGAAATTGAAAGAAGCAGTAAACTGCTGAATTGTCCTGGAAAATACTTTTGACAGCAACTGAAACTCTGTTCAAGGACTAAATGTAGTTAAAATCCACAAAGCAGTGGGAATTTGAATATGCAAGAAAAATGGTAAAGTTTTCACCGAAACAAAGACTTAAATTTATTCTTCGGGTTTTTTTTTTTGTTTGTTTGTTTTTTTTTAATTACAGAATAAAATTGAGACTCCAAACTCCTTCAGTCTCACATAGCTGTAGGGATATATGTAATTAATCCTTAGGTGTGTAAGTGGGTCAGTAATGACCCGCTGAGATCGTTTTCTTGCAATGTTTGTAATGAAAAGTTTCTTTCCTCAAAAAACATGTTTTTTTCATATCATTCCCTTCAAAGTTTTGAGCTGCCTTTCATACTTTTAAGAAATTGCAATATTTGTGTTACTACCCCAAACTCTTTATCACTGATAATATCATAGAAGAGGTGATGAAGTACACAAACTTGGAGGGACAGAGAGCAGCAACAGCTGGAGGAAAAGAGTGGAAAAATGTCATAAAATGGATGTTGACATTCTTCGATTGCTGTTCTGTATAATTATCTTCTTTTTCAGTTATCGAAATGTTATGTTAATCTGTTATAAAGTCAAAAATAAACATTTCAAACATGAACTCATTCTTGTGTCAACAAAAATATGATAGAAACAATAATAGTAATTATCATTCTTAACCAAAATGACCAAAACATGGCATAAAAATAGACTAATTCTTATATGGGTCATTTTTGACCCACTTATGGGAGAGTGTAGGGTCCAATCACTGGAGCATCTACGGGTTAAAAGAAAGAAAATGAAACAAAACAATGTGAGGCTGTTTGTGCTGTGAAGTGAGCGGCCGTCTGTTGAGGCTCTGCAGCTCTGCTCCCGTTTTCCTGCAACGCCTCCATGTTTGTCCCTGATTCTGTTTGACAATCCTGCGTGACAGTTAATGAGCAGAATAAAGGGAGCGGAGAGTCAGAGGTAAATCCAACAGGACATATTGTGGCACAGCAGTTCTGTTCAGGTCCGACTCTGCCAAGGACAGGCTGCATGTCCTCGCCGTCCTGCAGCAACCTCAGAACTCCAGTCCTGCCCTTATTGATTTTATCCTGCATGTATTGAGAGGCCACTCGGTGTGCTGCCGATTTTCCTGACCTTCAGGCCTCTGCAGCACGATTAAAACCTCGGCTCTCATTTCAGATGCCTGAATCTAAACCAGCCTAATGCATTCAACAAAAACATGATCAATTTTTGACAAGTTAAATTGTCTAAATTCTTTAACAATGTGTTGGAGTCAACTTCACCAGCCTGAAGCCTGATGGCAGCGTTTTCAGTCTGGCACCACTTTCTGTCCATCTGTATTTGTAGAGCAACTAAAAAAAAAAAGAATCCAATAGCCTGTTTGGATGTACTGCACACAACCAGACAACTAATTCCAGAAAAAAACAACAAAACACTCGATTTTCATTATAAACCATTGAAATGATAGAAAACAGTGTCCAAGTTGGAAATGAGCTGAATCACTGTAATGAGTGTTAAATGTTACATAACCAAAACAAAGAATGAAATGATTCAAAGGGATGAAATAACTGCAAGAACGTGAACCAAAAAAGTAAAAAAAAAAACTCCAAAAACTAGATATTGCAGCTTAGCAGGAGTAAAACAAAAAACTCTGTCCTCTCTTTGCTCTGACATTAATTTACAATGACGTGTCACCTTCGCTGTCACCGTTAAAAGTAGGTTGATGTCGTTCTTATACAGGAAAAAACTTGATGGCCGCTTTAAAGAACAAATGTGATCACATCCACATTATCTGTAAGGCAGGTACATTAAAAAGAGCAGCAGTAGAAAGAGAATAATGTCACACTTGCTCAAAAGCCACAAATTAAATTTACAATAGCTGCAAAATTAGCTACAAAATGTTGAACTGAAGAATCACTGACACGGTCACTGAATGTTGCATTTACTGAAGTACATACAACAGTTAGCCTTTTTGCATTATCGCCAAAAAAAGTCATGTGCATTAAGATGAGCAGTATTAACTGTAATATTGGCATTAATAATGACAATCTTTGTGCCAATTGTCCTCTGAAAACTATGTGACTGCAGAAATTCTTTAAACTTGAAGAAGATTGAGAAAAAAATGGTGCATTTATAGAATATTTTAAGTCATGCACTGTTAAATATTTGAAAGAATGACTGGCAGCAATGCCTGTTAAACAAAATGCATAAGATTTAAGTCAAATATTGGAAATCAAATAAAGTGAAAAAGGAATAAATTCACTGATTTTTTTCATTCCATGTTTTGTGATGAAATTATTTTGCGCTTTATAGATTTTTTTCCTATGTTAACACAAACCTTCAATAAACTGACAGACCTAAGTTCTGCAGTTAAACAGCTTTATTTTGACAGATCTGCAGTTATTCTAATTATCATGAATTAATTCAAATGAAAAACCAACCAATTTTTTTTGTGTTTGTTTATTTATTTATTTTTTTCAAGAAAAACTTCCAGTAGTAATTGAAAAACTAAAACTATCCTTTCTGTGTGTTACAACCCAGTTCATGGGTTTAAAGATCGTCAAGACAACACCAGAGTTTACAAAAAAAGAGTTTTATTAAAGAGTTTTATTCCAACAAATCGACACCTTCAAGCTCAACAGCAGTGCATCTTTATACTCTTAAAATAAAAAAAAAATTCGACATATGTCGGATGTAATATGAAAAATGTGCTTAAAAAAGCTTGAATGCGAATTCATCTTTAAAAAAAAAAAAAAAAAGGACTTCACACTGAAATTGGAATAAGAAACCAAGAGAAAACATGTCAATAATCCAGGTTTTATAATCTCACACTCACCAGTTGATTCAACACTTTCAGACGCAGCTTTTGAGTGAGAATTTATCATTTTTGACTTAATAAAACTGTGAACTTTGTGGAGTCGCTCCACCTGTTTTATGTTATGATTCGCTCAGGTTCCTCCTGAACTTCTGTCCTTGTATTATGCTGAATCAGTGTTTACTCAGCATTACTTTCCTGAACTCTTATTATAATCATCAAGCTGCATTCAGATTTACAGTTTTAATTTAATTTAAAGCCTGAAATGAAGCAACTAACAAACAGGTAGAGACTAAAAGGCCAAATCACAAAGATGCACCATCAGAGATACTGATAATAATGATGATTGTGAAGACTTTTTTTTTTTTTTTTTTTGGCAGCAATCTGTGTCAGGAAATAGTTGGAGAGAGGTGCTCTATTTATATCTCTGTCCCATTTACTGGCCATTCTGAGTGTGAGCAGCACAAATTAATCCTTTTATTAGACATGCAGCATGAAATAGCTGCTGATGCTGCTAGCGGGGCTAAAAGATGGCTGGTCAGGGGAAATAATATTTATGAGGGAGGAGACAATTATAGAGAAAAAATGCTTTTGTTAAATGTAAACAAAAACAAAATGGTTTTTTTTTTTTTTTTTTTTTACATCATATTGTCAAATATAAAAAAATATGAGTGGGTTGCCATAGAAATGGACAACTAGCTGAGCATCAACTTCTAAATTTGCTTTTAGGATAAACAATGTGCCTAATAGCTGTTTATTGATTATTAATCCAGAGAAAAATGTCAAAAGTCTTATGAAATTTTGAAAATTTTGAAAAATTGCTGAACTTTGATGAATTAAACCAAACTTTTGTAATTTTTTTTGCAAGCCTTGTCGAGAACATGCCAATCTCCTGAATATTGCAACCGGTGAATCAGAAAACACACATTACTGCTTGTTTCTGTCATATATTATTAATTTTCAGAAGAGTTCTGTAGGAAATGCAACAGAACGTAATGAGGGAACATTGCTGATTGAGATATTTGCCAAGTTTCAAAGCCTTGCTTTTGAATATTTCATCAATAACATTCACCAACTACATATTTAATCTGTTTCTGCTGCAGTATCTGCTCTCCTAATACAATAGTTACGTGCAGAGAATTATACATATTTTATGGTTGTCTTTAAACATGTTTGATTTGGTCGGGTGGCGATGGTTTTCTTGGATAAAAATTAAAAGGGCAGTGACTGACCCTAGAGTGGGTTTGGACTCATATTACATGAATACATACAGCAGATACATGATGTGTTTAACATTTAAATTCCCTCTCCAGTCATTGATTAAACCCCTCAACACTAATTTCTGTGTCAAACTCATAGGCTGTATATAAAGATGGGGCTGGCTCCAAAAAGCTCTGGCTCCATAGACCCCAATTCATCATGGGAAAAACTAAAATTTGACAGACTTCAACTGCTCAGGACTTTTTTTGTTAGCTGTTATGGTCAAAATGAGAGATCAGGTGGCCGATCTTAAAATAAATCAATACTGAATTTTATATAGAGCGTTAAAGTTTTTCAGAGCCAGGGGGCGGGGCTACTTGACTGAGAGTCTGGTCTGGAATGATTGACAGGTCCTATGGAGGAGGCAGCCCAAACGCTCATTCACCATAAACACTATTCTCCTCGATGGGATTATTCAATTCAATTCAATTCAATTCAATTCAATTCAATTCAATTCAATTCAATTCAATTCAATTCAATTTTATTTATATAGAGCCAATTACAGTCAAATTGTCTCGAGACGCTTTACAGAACCCATATGCCTGACCCCCAGAGCAAGCCAAAAGGTGACAGTGGCAGGAAAACACCCTTTTAACAGGGAAAAATTGAGCAGAACCCGGCTCTAATGTGGGGGGACCCATCTGCCTGCTGGCCGGGCGGGTTGAGAGGGACAGAAGAGGTAGAGAGGTGGAGATAGAGGGTTAGAGGTGGAGGTAGAGGGTTAGAGGTAGAGGTAGAGGGATAGAGGTAGAGGGTTAGAGGTAGAGGTAGAGGGTTAGAGGTAGAGGTAGAGGGTTAGAGGTAGAGGGTTAGAGGTAGAGGTAGAGGGATAGAGATAGAGGGTTAGAGGTAGAGGGGTAGAGATAGAGGGTTAGAGGTAGAGGGTTAGAGATAGAGGGTTAGAGGTAGAGGTATAGAGGTAGAGGGTTAGAGGTAGAGGTGTAGAGATAGAGGGTTAGAGGTAGAGGGTTAGAGGTAGAGGGGTAGAGATAGAGGGTTAGAGATAGAGGGTTAGAGGTAGAGGTATAGAGGTAGAGGGTTAGAGGTAGAGGGGTAGAGATAGAGGGTTAGAGGTAGAGGGTTAGAGATAGAGGGTTAGAGGTAGAGGTAGAAGGGTAGAGATAGAGGGGTAGAGGGTTATAGATAGAGGGTTAGAGGTAGAGGTATAGAGGTAGAGGGTTAGGGGTAGAGGTAGAGGGGTAGAGGGGTAGAGATAGAGGGTTAGAGATAGAGGGTTAGAGGTAGAGGGGATTAACTTTGATATGATCACTGTTGGGTTATTTATCGGTGAAGCAGCAGAACATTTTCCACAGACAGTTTTCCTGCCCGTTGGCTCGTTTTAACCAGTTTTCTCCCTTTGGCTGATTCTACCACCAGACACTGAAAGGACTCTGATAGTTCGGTAAGTGTTGATTTTCTTAACGGTGCCGGTGTTACTACACTTTATATGCAGCTGTAGTGTCAGATATAATGTGTGCCGTGCACTCCAGATGTTGGTGGAGTTTATTTCAGTGTGTGTTGACCAGAGAAGAGAGTTAGCATCCAGTAAATATTAGCTTTAATGTTAGCGATGCTAACCGAGCTAGCTGCTCTGTCGTAGCCTGATTAAAGCTAATGTAGCATTAAGCTAACGATGTTTGTGTTGAGTTTCATGTAAACAGCTGAAGTGCGTTGTGTTAGTGTAATGTGGTACATTTAGTTAATAAAACTGTCAGTGGAGATGCTGGTTCACATTAATGTAATGTTTAGAAAACCTAAATGTGATTAAAACAGTAAGGTTCAGGTTCTGTGTTGTCAGTAGTCCTGAATATCTGCTGAGTCTCTGAAGTTAAACTGGAGAAAACAGTAAATCTACTCTCTAGTCGTTAACATTGTTTAATGACTGGTTCACATGTTGTAGTACTTCTTACTGCAGTGTAGGTTGGAAAAATAAACTCCCAGAATATGATCAAAGTAATGATGAACACTACAGTTATTACATTTAAATTGCAGCACAGAAGCTGAAGAATAAAATCTTCTCCCCTAAAATGACTGCAGGCCTTTCTGTCTTTCAGTGCTTGGAAAACTATATGAAATATGAAATCTTTCCAGGGTGACTTTAAAATGAACCTCTGCTGTTGATGCTGATACTGTGACGTCTGTCTTCATCTCAGGTGTCTCATGTTCACTGTGAGGATCTTCTGAGTGAAGCCAACAGAAGGAAAACCTCATCTGGTTGTGAAGGAGACTGAATGGACGACATCCTCAGTGAATCACTTCCTATTTAGCTTTCACTTACAGAAGGTCAGACCAACTCTCAGCAGTTTATTATTCTCTGTTCTTAGTATTCAGGGGTTCTATTTATCACCTTTAACTTCATCTCTGCTGTCGTAGCATAATGGTAATACAGAGTACATGTATCTATCATTTATAGCAGATATGCTGCATTAAAACATCAGAACATTCAGGTCAAGAGCTTCATTATTACCTTTATCGCACATTTAAAAACTGCATTATTTAACAATTCTGAACAGTAAAGATGTGTAAACACATGTATTAAATGGATGAAATAAATAATGTGTTGCTGACAGTGAAATGTAAAAACTGAACAGTCACAAGACAAGTTGTATTATGAAGAGAGGAGCTGAATCTGCAGCATTATTGTTATTACTGGAAGGATGAGGAGGACATCAGTGCTGCTCTTCCTCACAGTGATGAAGGAGAAAACACTCTTCAGACAACCACAGCTGGATGTTCATGTTCTCTGTAGCTCTCAGTCCATCAGAGCAGATGTTCCCAATGATCCAGACCAAGGCTGGAAGGAAAAGACACTAACAGTGAGGCAAAGATCTCCAAGGTTCTTTGATTCCAACTGCTGGAACATTAAATATCACAGTGAACACAGCAGCATATGAATGGAACATAGTAGAGTGTTGTGTTTTGTCATATTTTTTAATCTTATGGAAATGTTTGTTTTCCTGGTTGAGGCCAAAGAACATTTTACTGCCTTAGATGGACAATAAAGTTTATTCTGTTTTATTCCAATGTGTCATTAGCATTAACATGAGCTTCACAGTTATCTGACCATACACTGTTGTATGAACAGAAGCTGTTAAACACAGTATGAACCAAAGAACAGAGATATTAAATCAGAACTGTTCTTCATTCACTGAACTGAGAGATCAACATTCATCAGGAACAGAGTTCTGTGGAGGAACATTTAACGTAGATTTATTTATATCTGCTGATTAACAAACTGCACCTCGAGACAGCAGTTATTGATCCATTATGATTGATCAGCTGTGATCTGCAGGACACTTAGCTACAGCTAACAGTTAACTAATTAATGACACTGACAAACCTGATTTAGCATCAGTGTGAACACAAAGTTAGGAAACGTAACTTGAGATTTACAGAACAACTTTAAAACATGATGTTAGAACATGTTTATATCAGAGGTTACAGTCTGATGTTACCTTACAGTAACTTCACCTACAGTAATGTAGGTCACTGATTTATATGTGATATAGTCCAGTTGGGGAGAAGAGTACAATTACTTACAAAGACGACTTTAACACTTACCTGTACAGTTTAGCTCTGCTTTTGGAGGCTAATGTTGTTAGCAGCACCGTCGGTAAATAGCAGAAGACGGTAAATGAGGGCGGGACAGAGAGTCCTCGGCTCTCAGTCAGTCTGACCAATCGCTGCTCTCCGGTTCCGCCCTTGTTGTCGTCACTGGCTCCAAAAATCCAAGATGTCAACCAGGAAGTAGCAAAATCCGGGCTTCATTTTCTCAGTGCAGAAACCAACGGGTGACGTCACGGTAGCTACGTCCATCTATATGTACAGTCTATGGTCAGAGTTACATATTTAGAATTTTTCCCATATAAAATAATCTCTTCCTGCTTTAAAATCACTTAGACATGACTCCACACTGTTGCTTTCTTGCAAAAAATGCAGATTTATAAAGTTTCTGCTCTTTTCTCCACTCGCCTCCCTAAAAATGTTTGCATTTTGACCACACCAGCTCACCTCAAACACTGTACAACTAGTCTATGCTGCACGATGGCAAGTTGTGATACTGGAATGCGTGATAATGATGCAGAAAGCCCTGCCCTGCAAGTAGACAGAATTTGTTAATGAGTTTTGTTACCCATGAAGCCCTACATTCCCAGACAACTCAACTGCATCACTGTAGTAGCAATTTCAATAAAAGCCTTTAGTCTGCTGCCTGACTACTGATGATGGCTGAGTTGGATTTAGTCTTGACACATGCAGGTGAAGGATGAGGAGTAGAAATGGATCCAGTTGGTCCCAGATACCATTTACTGCATTGCAATCAAATGGTTTTAATCTAAAGAGTCTTTAAGGAGGCCTAGGTCCTTGTCTTCCTTAGCCATGCCCAGATGCTGTGGCCGCTGGTTCTTAAGCCTTCCCCCCTTAGGCTCCACCTTCAGCTTCCTCATGTATGAAAATCAACATAAAGCTCAACTTGGCTCCTACAATTACAAACAACAACCTGGAACTCACTACAGCAGAGTCAGAAGCTGTCCAACTTGATTCCCCTGGTGGACTTCAAACGTCTCTTAAATACTATGGAAACATCATCTTTTAGGACTTGTTCTCATTCTTGGTATTTTTACATTTCAACTTAATTGCTTGGCGTGTAGGGTCCAATCACTGGAGCATCTAAGGGTTAAGAAGAACATTCCTGGAACTAAAAGTAAGCTTCCTGCTAAAAACATTTTTAGAACAACAAAATTCTAGCTAAGATGACTTTGACAGCTTATTTTGCTCATGATTTATCTTCTATCACATAAAAACCTAAT
This sequence comes from Amphiprion ocellaris, assembly GCF_022539595.1. NCBI lineage: Eukaryota > Metazoa > Chordata > Actinopteri > Pomacentridae > Amphiprion > Amphiprion ocellaris. The sequence goes on along the minus strand of NC_072773.1, from coordinate 6,833,897 downwards.
CATCCTGTTATGGGGGAAAGCCGGAGAACCCAAGCGCAGACTCATAGAAACTAACAGACCAATGAATAACTGAAAGAGATTTATTTAACCAAATAACTAACCAATACATAAATACAGAACTGAACTGGGGGGAAAGAACCAAACCAAAACTACTAACTCGATAAGCAAACTCTATGAATACAAAAACGGAAGTTTTACAAGACTGAACTGAATTACAAAACTAAGCTGGAGAGGGATACTCACAATATGGGGAAACTGACAACTGAGGGGAAAACAGGCTGGGGAAAATCCATGAACAACCAGACAGGAACACAACAGAGTCCAAGAGGGGGGAAATCCAGGAGGGGAAAAGCAGCAGAGTCCATGGGGCTGAAGCAGTCCGGAAATTGCAGGCTTGGTGGGGAACAGTATCTAGGAGGGTAACAGAACCGATGGTCCGACGGGGAATGAGTGACTGAGCAGTGTTTAAATAGTGAGCAGGTGATTTTGAGGGCAGGTGAGCTGATTACTGCAAAGTGAGTCACCTGCAATAATCAGCTGAGTGCAGGCAGGTGAGCAGGGAGAGCAAGACACAGGGATGAGAGACAAGAGGGAGAGAGATGACATATAGAGGGAGCCAAAGGGACAGGTCAAAACAGAAACAGATCAGGAACCAAGGGAAAAAGGAGGAAAAAAGAGGAAGAAGGGAGAAGAAGAGCAGGGGCTAGAGCAGGATCATAACACATCCTTAGCATATAAAAACACCATAAACCAATATTAGAGGTAATACTACTTGAGAAGAACACTGACACATCTTTACACCTAAAAATTCTAGCTGGGATTGCATTGACTGCTTGTTTTGCTCATGATTGATCGTCTACTGTATAAACATTTTAAAAAACACCCTTAGCATACAAAAACACCAATATTAAAGGTAATACTGTTTGAGAAGAACCTTCTTTGAAATGAAAAAACCCTAAAAACACTGATTAAACTTTCTCAGAAGACTTTTACAACAAAAATTCTTGCTGGGATTGCAATGACTGCTTATTTTGCACATAATTTATTTGTCTTAGCATTAAAACCAGCACCACAAGGACATGTTAGCTAGTTAAAAGCTTGGTTTTCACTACATTTTTTTCTTATTCTTATATCGATTAATGCACATTTCAGCACATCGGTTCAGAGCAGCTTCTGCGCTAAATAAAAAGCCACAGGATGGTATATAAATGTCACGAGGGACACGATTAACCCCTGACGTTGGAGACGCTAAGTGCTGGTTGTACTTAGTCACGTTACAAACCCACAGAGGCAGTGATCGGTGGTCAGTCCTGGCCTCGGGGTAGCAGTGTTCTCTGAGAGCTACACTGGAGGATTTACCTCCTTCTACACTCCACCCAACAAACACATCCTCCGTGAGTCTCTGTATTTAAGTCAGAAGGAAAAAAATCGACTTTATATTTGTAGTTTGCACATTAATCTTGTAGCATTTTTGGAGATGATTGCAACATCTCGGATTCGGTGATTTGAAATAGCAAAATTACTCAGCAATTTTATTCTCTCACTATGATTTTAGTCATCTTCGTCTATTTTTTTCATCTGGGTGTTGTTTTTTCTCTATTTTTTTTTAAGTCGTCCGATTTTCAAGAACTCATGCAGCCGTTAAGCTTCCAGAGGATGCTATGAATGTATATTTAGCATAAAGTTTCTCATTAGTGATGCCAATATTAGAGCTAATACCGCTAATCTCAATGCAAATAAGGCTTACATTATGTTTGATGTGGTTCCCCTGCCCTGCCTTAGCTAAAATTGCCAGTACATTTCCACTCCCATATGCCTCTTTGATCAAACCTTTTATTGCAGCTCCACTTAGGTGTGTCTCAGATTTGTATGTTGTTCCTGCTTATTTTCTCACTTAACCACAACACAGTGCTGCCTTTGTTTTTTGTTTTTTGTTTTTTTTTGGTTTTGTTTTTTTGATCCCCTTGTGGGGCCTGTTGGTCGACTTAATGAGGGTAATTATGAAATGACTCTTATTAAGACTAAACAAGCCGGTCTGTAAACAAGGATCATGGAGGGGGAGAGGGAAAGCAGAGCGAGAGGGCAAAAACTGTAAAAACAAAAGCAGGAAGAAGCAGAGGAGCGAGTGTTAATTATGCAGAGAATAGTGAAAATGAGGAAAAAACTGTGAATTTATGTGCAAATATGTGAACTTGTGCCTCACTGATTATGTTTTTGTCAATTTCCTGCTTCCTACTGATGAAATACATGAGCTGAACTGAAAATTAGTCTTTTATTGGTGAGGGAAAAAACTGTAAAATGAAAAGAAGGAAGAGGCAGAGCTGGATGTGTTTGATTCGCAGAAAAGAGAAGAAATTAGGAAAAATACTAAATATAAGGGGTCCTCGACTTACGTTAGAATTCCATTCCTATGGAGCGACACAAGTCGATTTTTGACGAAAGTAGGAATTCACTCTGTATAGCACAATCCAGTGTGGCGTATAACCAACGAATGAAAACAAAGCCGTCTTCCTCTTATATCACAGCGTGATGACGTATTCATCCGCTCTGCTCACCAACTAGTTCCACGTAACCAGTTCTGACGTAACGGTGAAATGCCGTAGGTCGAGGACGTCGTTAACCGAGGACCCCTTGTGTTAAAGAAATTTCATGTGCAAATCTGTCTCAATTATTATGTTTTTGTCATTTTCTGGCTTCCAACTGATGAAGTACATGAGCTGAACTGCAAATTAGTCTTGTTGGTCAATAGAAACTGGAAAAAGTGTCAATGAAATCAGCTTTTCTTTGAATTACGCTGTATTAAAATGCAGTATAAATGAGAGAGCAGGAAACAAGTTAACACATACAAAAACACTGAGTTTAGGATTGATTGGTGAGGGCAAAAATTATAACATTAAAAGGAGGCAGAGCTGGGTGTGGTTAATATGCAAAAAATAGAGAAAATTAGGAAAAAACTATGAATATAAGGCAAATTTCATGTGCAAATATGTGAGCTTGTGTCTAAAGGATTATATCTTGTCATTTACCTGCTTCCTACTGATGAAATACATCAACTGAACTACAACTAACAGGAGTTTGTTAGAGGAAAAAGTAATTTTGACTGACTAGCCTTTTTTGCATCTTTTAGTGTCAATTTTGTATGTTTTAGTGTCATTTTTGTAGCTTTTTGTCATTTTTGCATCTTTTAGTGACATTTTTGCACCTTTTTGTGTCATATTTGCATCTTTTAGTGTCAATTTAGCATCCTTTAGTGTCACGTTTGCATATTTCTGTCATTTTTGCATCTTTTAGTGTCACGTTTGCATCTGTAATTTTTGTATCTTTTTGTGTTATTTTTTGCATCTTTTAGTGTCATTTTGTCATCGTTTTGCATAATTTTTCCATCTTTCTTTTGCACCTTTTAGTGATATTTTTGCATTTTTTTGTGTCATTTTTTGCAACTTTTAGTCACATTTTTGCACCTTTTTCTGTCATTTGTGCTAACCTGATATAGTTATCATAGTAGGTGTACATGTGTGTTTAGATGACATTTAGAAAAAAAGCCTTTTAAATCTAAAAATACAAGTGAAGCTGCTGCAGCTCTTCACAGAAATACGCCGCATCACTGAAGATAAAGGTTCTCTCACCTCTGCTTTAACCCCACATCATCTTTTCACTTCAAACTGACAGCATCACCTGTTTATTCCTTATTTCATGCCCCCTTTTGCACTTTCTTTCTCCTCTCTGTTTACACCTGCTGCATCCATCCTGTCCATCAGACCGCTCCGTTTTTATGCATGTATTCGCTCTGTCCTCCTGAGGCGACGCTCTGCTGATGAGAATTTCAATTAAAGTGCAGAGGAAATGGTCAGAGGGTGTTTTCAAAGTTCACCTTGCATTGACGGAGAGGCTCCTTCGAAATCCCCTCTGGTGCTGTGGAATCTTTTTATTCTGCAAACGAGAAAAAAGTAGCTTGTTAAAAAGTTTCTCAGATGCTTTAAAGTTCCTTGTGACAAACAATATACCATCTCTGTCCTGACATTTAGATTTGTTTTTTTGTGTGTTTATTTCTTCAAAACATGTTTTAGTCATATTTTAAAGACTGATTCAACCTAATAAAGAATAAAATCAAACACTAAATAGACTTGCTATATTCAAAGAAGTATTTCTGCATCCGACTGGATTCAGTGAACAGGGGAAACACCTTGAAATGGATTTCCACGTGTGTGCAAAAACACGTATAAATGTGTAAATGCTACGAGGCAAAATGTGAGTCTGAAGGATGGGTTTTTCCAAAGTGTGGTGCAGCATGCTAAGCCGTTTAATTCTACTCTGAGACCTTTCCTCTCTCCTCTCCTGCATCTCACTGCCTCTCCCTTTGATCATTTTCACACCAGCCTCTATTTGTCAGGATTTGGCTGCCTTCATTTTAGCCCCCTGAGCTGATATAAGCGCCGCCAGTCAACCAGCAAGGTAGCTGTTCAGACAGTCAGTCAGGAAGTCAATCGATAAAAGTTCCATATTGTGCTTCGTTTTGGTAAAATTTGTCTGTTTTCAATTTCCAGCTCAAAATGCTGCAAATATGGTTCATTGTCCCCGTGATTGATTTCTGCTATTTAGTGTGGTTCTAAAAGAGCCGTTTCAGTGTTTGTAGCTTGAAATGTAGTTGAGCTGCTGGCCCCGCCCCCTTCAGGAAGAAAACTCTGTCTGCCTCTGTGATTGGCAGCACAGAGCAAAACAACTGAAAGTGTGTGAAACTTGGGCTTTTTGTCATTTCCACATGGGAATATTAACGAATTAGTCATGTCAGAGACCAGGAACAGGGAGACATGTAATTGAAACCAGCTTTATTTTGAATTCTGCTGTATTAAGGTGCTTTATAATTGAGCACAGGGAGCAGGACAGAAGCAAACATATGTTAACACTGACTCTGTTTAGGTTTCCTTGGCTTTATTGGTTTTAAATTAGTGTTTAGATTTCTACAATCTCTGATTAAACCTCAGCTTTACAGTTTCCACAGAGCTCTGACCTGTAGACGTACAACCAAAGCTAATATTAGCTGCATTAGCCATACAACATGTTAACAGGAAAGATTTTCCTATTGATGTTAGTGACATTGCCGTCAATAATAAAACTAGTCCACTAGATCTTCAGTTTCTTGGATTTGGGAGTACACAAAGACTCTTGTGTTCACTCTTGCAGTCAATAGCTGAACCTTTATCAAGCAGCGACCATTCAGGGGCAGGATTATGCCAAATTTGAGCTACATTTGTATTGGTTATTTATTTGCAGCATACTTAAGTAAAGTTCAGTTTAGTTTCTGGTGGTTCTTCCTTTTGCCCATTTTCCCTCCTTTTTTGATTGTCTGCTCCACCCTCATTGCTTTAACCTGTGCCCTCATTAGTTCGCTGTGTATAGAATATCCTGTGTCTTCACGTTAGTTGCCAGGTTGTTTGTTTACTTGCGTCAGCTCCCTGTTTTCTTGCCCATACACCTTGTGTTTCTGTGTTGTTCCCAGTATTTGTGCTCTTCAATCTTCAGTGCCAGTTTGGATGGACTTTGTTTCTTTTGGATTATCATTTGTGGATTTACTTGGATCTCCGTACATTCTTCTTTTGGTTTATTTTACCTTCCTGTTCCCCATGTGTATTCACATTTTGGTCATGTTTTCAATAAAACACAGCACAAACACTTCATGAATCAACCTTAAATGAAAAAAAAAACCACACCTCTTCTTAATATATTGTCTGTTTAGAAATGTGACTTGCACAACCCACAATAATGTGAAGCAACACATTTCCCCTTTCCTCTAGAAATGACATTCATGTTTTTGTCCTAATTATGTTTTGAAAGGAAATGTAATTGTTATCCAGATTAACGTTTCCCTCACAGCAATTATTTTTGTGTTGGAAGTTCTGCATGGTCGTAGGGAGCTTGTCATGTAATATTTAGTAGAATTTCTAGAGAGTACTGTTATGTATCTTCCAAAACTGAAGACTATGTCCTCTAACTGTAATGCACACATTTTGTGACAAATTGACTTTTGATAGTTGATTGTAAAGATGCAGACATGAAGCAAGGGGAAAGGTGAATTTTGCAAACTGTCAATATTTTATAGTTTGCTTCAGATATGTCAAATTAATACCACTCGTCCCATTTGTCCCTATTTAACCCCCACACACACACTATTTTTAGCATATTAATGAAAGTCTCACATGTCCCCACAATGTGTCTTTCAATTTTTTACCTCAAACTGCTACAAATATGGTTAATTTCTCCATGACTGTATAACTGTAACTGGTTTTAGCCCTGTTCTAAACAGGCTGTTTCAGTGTCTGTTGCTTTAAATGCAACTGAGCTACCCCCTTCAGGAAGAAGACTCACTCTGTGATTGATAGTGTAGAGCAAAACAGCAGACCAGGACTTACTTTCTCTCTGAGCAATATTTGAGAGGTGTTCAGTTCCTTAGATGCTGGGAGTGCATGAAGACTTTTGTGTTCACTCTTGCAGCCAACAGCAGATCATTTGTTGTGGTTTGGTTGTGTGTGAAACTTTTTAGGTTAGCAGAATTGGCTCTAGAAACTAAATAATTACAAGGACTACGAGACTGTGAAGCTGCTCTTTCTCCGAATAGATAGTGACTGTTGGTGTGTTAGAATGCAGACCACTGGAAATGAGTAAAATTCTCATTGACTTGTACAGCTGCAATTCTATCTTTATATGGTGGTTTGAAGAACGGCAGAAGTAAACATCCACTCATCCTAACAGCTTTTACTGTACACCTTGAAGTCAATAACAAATACAAAACACAGCAAAAATGGAAAGTTAACCAAAAGATGGCAAATGTAGGATAGTTTGTCTTCTTTCACTAGCAGGCTACTATGTGGCAACATGATAGCGCTTGAACTTCAGTCTGGCAGATGTGTCGGAATAACATGGCGGCTTGGCCACAAACTTTCTCTTTTGTTACGAAAACAGTTCAGCAAAAAGTATATCTGAAAGCATTTGAGGAGAGAAATAAGCTGCTGAATCTGTCCTCATTTTAGTTTAACAACAGCTGGCTTAAACGTTTGACAAAAGTTTAGGCACCAGACCTCTGTTCATCGCACCGAATTTGCATAAAGTAGAAGTCAGATCTGCTTTATGCAAATGAAATCCAGGGAAACAAACTGAAATGTGGATCTAAATTGTGGCGCAACGGAACCAGATCCTGGGGACACAGGATCCGTCAATTTCTCGCATCCCATTCATACTCTATGTGAAACGCACTACTTTGCATACTGGTTCCGTTGTGACACGTTTCAAGCTGTGATCTGGTGCGTCTCTCCGGAGCTACCCACAGCTCCTTTACATAAAGTAGACTTGACTTCTACTTGAACGAAGGTCTGACGCATCGCAAAATTTTTCTCAAATGTCTAAAGTTGCTGTTGTTGAAATAAAATGAGGACAGATTCAGCAACTGCACAGGTAATTTATCACCTTAAATGCTTTCAATTTTTTTTTTGTTGAACTGTTTTCGTAATAAAAGAGAAAGTTTGCGGCTGAGCCGCCATGTTGGTCCGATGCATCTACCAGACTGAAGCTCAAGTGCTATCAATGGGCCAACCTAGTGACCCGCAAAGTGACCCGCCCACCAAGCAGGCAATTTTCAAATGCGGAGCGTTTACATGTGAGGAACAGGCAAAACATCCTGTGGACATGTACCATTAGGGTCCTCACTGGGCAACTGCACCCTGACCTGGATTTGAACCACCGTTCTCCCATACTTAAGTCAGGGGTGTTAATCACTGCCTGATCCAGCTGCGGCAATCATCTATAACACCTGCTGGACATTCTGTCGGTTAAAATACCAACAAACGAGTCAGCCAGTTTAACTGTCATCTAGTGTGGTAATCCTAACTAAGCTATTTGACCACTTTGTGAATCAATACGCTAGCAAGATAATCACTCACCACCAGCCATGCTGCTGGTCAATCATCCACTCAATACTCTGGGCATCCAGACAGCAGACAGCCAGCATCAGACTGGTTAAGGAGTACTTACTGAACCTGGCAAACAGCAGCTTACTGATTCATGCACCCGGCCAGTCGGCATGCCAGAGAGACAGTAATCCAGCAAATCCATCAGCCTTCAATTCGGCCACACAGACATGATTTTCCAATTCATGTTCTGGCTTTTTCTTTCTAACGGATATAGGAGACGAGTTTCTGTGAGGCAGAAAGAGAAAGATGTGGCCTATACGTTCATATATGGGCCTGATGTAAGTGATTGCTAGCCTCAGGTGTAAGTGCAGGCAGCTGTGTCAGTGTGTGTGTTTGTATAGTTCATAATGAACACTCTATTATGCGGCGCGGAGCCGATGGCATCTCTGACTGCTGAAAACGCCGTTCTCACACAGAGAGGTAAACGTAGACAGGTGCATGCCGTCATTTCATCACGCTGTTCACACGGATGAATGCATCGGACACGGACACATTTAGCTCAGGCAGGAACATACATGCACAAAACAGCGAACACACTTCACATGTACAATAAAGCAATACAGCAAACCCTGTCTCTGTGGCGCATGATAAATTATCATGTTTTCAATCACTGTTATTTATAGCATCTGCGGTAAGGTTTCAAACAAATGGGTTAAAGGTATAAATAGGTGGAGAAATACATGCTTGCTGGTTGATAGAGTGTCGCTGCTGCAAAATTGAGCAAAATGCATGTGTGCATATGTACACATGCACGGAAAGGCACCTGGGTGTTGTAGAATACATTAGCCCTTCAAGTCCTGCTCTCCAGCCTTTCTGGCTATAAATCAAACTGCAACCATCAGGCACCTGGTGTGAGGTGCCTCGACTGCACCACACTGGATGTAATTTGAATGAGAAATTTTATTGTACCTGTGGTGCTGCAGAAGAGATTTTCATGGCTTTATGCAACCCTGCTTCCATTATATTGCTGTCTTTTATATTTTAAGTAAAGAATCGGTGGCAGTATTTGCCTTTTGGAGGTTTTGGACTTTCTGAAAGGTGCTTGATCTACTGTAGAGCTGCACTACAAATCATTTCAAGTTCATTCACTTAAAAAATGAAGTTGTGAAAGTGTAAAACTAGCTGAGTTTAATTAACTAACCTTGAAAAGACAAGTTGATTGAACTTCAGATAGTAAATTGAATCAACTAGTTATGAAGATAATGGTTACAGAGTTGCCTTCCTTTCACATTTTCTCAATTTGAAAGTTTTTTTCATAGGTTTGCAAATTTTCAGCCTTTGAAGCAATTTTTGAAAAAAAAATTCACAGACATCAGGACTGAATTCAGGAGTAAACTTGGTTACAGATGGAGCCATTTTGATAATTTTTAAAAAGAAACAACCAGAATTCAAATTAACAAACAGGGTTGGTTTTCTAAAAACCAAAAATGAAGTGGAGTTTTAACTTTCTAACTGTGTTCCCTTGAACTCTGCTTATGTGCTCATTTTGATTCTTATAAACTCAGTTTAATGAGTTGAATGAACTCTCAGTTGTTTATTCTTTCAATTCTTTTTTGTGTTAAATTATAAAAAAAGTTTAAAAGTGCTAAAGTGATCTGAAAATACGTTCAGTTAACAAGAAATGAGAAAAAAACTCCTTTATTTACATTAAATAAACTAGAAAAGATGAGTTGATTTGACTGAACTCCTTCATGACATTTTACAGTGTGATGTCTGAGTAATTAACTGCTACACTACTCTATGACTGGAAAACACCACATTTATGGAATATTGATTCTCGCCAATATGGTTTGGTCAGTTCCACTTGAAAGGCTTGCAGGATGTTGCTGTGTTTAAATCCAGGTCAGTGTTTACGGCCTTTACTCGGCACCATGTGGGATCATTACAAAGTCATTTGCAGCAAAGCCTCTTACTGTGCATGGCCTTCCACTAACTGCCAGCAGGACACGTGCTGCCTGCCACTACGGTGTGTGTGTGTGTGTGTGTGTGTGTGTGTGTGTGTGTGTTGACACTGATCATGTGTGCATAAATGTGAACAATGCACATGGGAGTTTAAGATGTGTGTGTATGTGTTTTCTGGTGTGTATTGGTGTGAGCATTGCAGAGAATAGCCCAGCTGCTGTGAAATGTTGCCACTCCCTGATTACATAACAAGGCTTTGTCTTTAACCAAGCGCTTCTATATTATGACAAAGTACGTTTTCCGCTCTGAACTCTGGCATCTTTTGTGTGCTTCCCACTGTGGGTTAATTTTTCACTGCAGCATCAAGTCCTGCAATCTACAGAAACAGAAAAACCTGAATAGAAGGAGAATAAAGTTTGAAATGCATTTTGTGCAGAATAATGTAGTTTTAATGCAGTTCAATATAAAAGCATGAAAAAATAAAAATTGAATTCTTTGATTTTTTTTTTATTTTACAAAAATTTAAAAATGGAATCAACATGTGCAGGTGACTCTACAACCGACAGGTATTTCAATACTTTTATTTTTAAATTGCTTCCATACTTGTCACCTATCTGCTCCGTGCAAACACTGCCTGCAGTTCTGCCCAGTTTCGGATAAAAAAACAAACAAACATATTTCTTGTCATGTCATTGTTTCATTCAGCTGAGTCACTATTAACTTTCCCGTTGCACTAAAGAGTGCAGAATTTTTTTATTTTTTTTTTGCAGTATCTGGTTAGCACAAATGCTTTATTTGTAACAAAATTTGAATTGAGACATGTAGAATTTATTGATTTTGATGAACTATTACAACACTCTGCTTAGATTTTAAGTTTTCCGACAAAATGACACATCACAGATAAATAGTCTAAGGATTCTGATGATTCTTTCAGTTTTTACAGGTTCTCGCTGTGTAAAATGTTCTATATGTTAAATATTGGCATTTAAAAAAAACCCCAATATAATAACTTTTGGAACCCACAGGTGGGCTTTAAAAGTCCATAAGGTTCTACTATTTTTTGCAGGATTTGACATTTTAAAAATTAAATCAGTAATTGTGGATTTATCTTGGCATTGTGCATGTTTTTTTCATTGGATAGGAACAGAACATTTGCCTCATACACAAAAAAGATGATTTTTCTTGCTCTTCTGTATTTTTTATTGCAAATTCGTGCCACAACAAAGTATTTTCACCACCCCATCATATACAAAACAAGAGTCTTTTTTTACTTTTTAGCATGAATGTATGGCAGAGACACAGCTGTAAAAAGCACAGTATTAGCTTCAGTAAATTTACGATCATTGTAAGATTATTGATATTGTTTTGCTATTTCAGGTGTTACTACTTTTCAATTAGGAGTTATGTACATGAGGTCACATTAAGTTTGTGAGGTATGGTTTGAATCATTACTTTTAAAGTTAATTTGTTAAATAAGTGTGTAGTTTTTGTGCTGTTATTTGGCATTGGATCGAAGCAAGAGATTCTGCTGGAACAGAGGAGGTAGTGGGATTCATCACCTCCCACTTCATGGATAAAGTGTCAAAATCTGCCACAGGGAGCTGAGACGAAGCAGGTTTTTACACCGACAGGAGCCAGATTTCATTGATTATTTCCCCTAAATCAGTAAAATCACCCGGGGCAGTCTTTGATTTGAATGAAAAAGCCCTGCAGCTGCAGCTAAAAACATGTAGCATGGTTTAATGCAGCACACATTTACTCCATCTTATCACACAGAAAATAGCCCTCTGTGCTGCCCACTCACTCCTTCAAACAGTGACAGGCGCTTGTAAGAATGTGTTTGAGTGGGCATGGGTGGATATTATTTTTTATCAAGTTCCTGTTGTCCACTTACATAAATTGTTTTGATATTACACTTTGCTGCTGTGAGGCCCCACATGGGATTCAATAAGGCTTTATTTTTCATGCAAATTACATTCAAACCACTGTATGTGCATGCTTGGACTTAAATTTATGTGCATTCGTTCAGCTCTTGTCCTCCACTTCTGCATGAGCTGAGTGTGTTTGCATATACCCAGTAGACCCGGTGCCCATAGTAACAGCTATTAGCAGGTTGTGCTGTGTTGAATCATCTGTTACAGGAGCAAAGAAGAGCATCAGCTGCCAAGTCTGTCAGCACTGTGGTCCAGGTGAAACCAGTAAACAGGCCTGACGCTGGGCTGGTTTCAAGTTTTAATTTAGATGTATGCGATAATTACTGTCTGTAGCAGTAAAATATCCAATGATAGCAACGTCACATGGCAAATAATCAACAAAAGAAAGCACAAAAAGCTTTGAAAATTCCTGTGAAGAGCTCAGGACGGAGGTAAGAGCAATGTGAGTGTGCAGAGATGTGATTCGAGGAAGTGACCTCCTGATGTAGTTCTACAGAGGATGAGTTGAGCTGGAGACTGGCTGCTGCTCAGAGGCGATTGGCAAGGTTACTGAAGGTTAGCAGGAAGGGAAAACATGCAGTGTTACAACGGTATGGGGAAGAGCATGAGGAAATATGAAATAAAATGGAAAAACATGGATTTTAGGTCATTTGACGAAGACTAGCCTACCAACATGCTAATCAAACTGCTGCCATACCTGTTTTAAAGCTGAGTTAACTCTGTTTTTAGTATGGTATCTAGTATGTTGTCCCTTCAAGATTCCAGATGTCATGTGCAGGAATGCATGAAATACAAAACAAATTTAAATATGCACAGTTTACAGGAACTGAGAGAAACTGCAGAAAGATAGAAGGATAGAGGAAAAGAAGGAACAGAGAACAGCAAGAAGACAGAAAAATAATGTGAGGTGATGTGGAGAGAGAAGAGGAGGCAGATGGAAATAAATGGGCCGTACAAAAGCAATTCTGTCAACAGCCCTGAGTGGGAAGAAATGGAGGCAGATGAGGAACGAAGGAGGAGAAGGAGGAGGAAATAGATGTTTAGTTTGGGTCCACCAGTAACCTAAATAGGCTTGTTTTGCTGCAGGTCTGGAGCTGGGATAAGGATTGTAGCCATCCAAGGGGAATAAGTTGAGGTGAATCCTACCCAAACCGCTGTTATCTCTGCATATCAACTGGAAGAGAAGGATACTAAGAGCTTGGATCAATAAAAAGTGAAAGCACCTCCTCTGGGGGGTTTTCTGGGATTGCAAATGAAAAACTGCAGTCAGGCAGCGAGACTGCAGTGTAACCCATTCTCCTCCTTAAGAACTGACCTCATCAGCCGTGTGTTCAGAACTGATTCACTGCTCTCCATAGTATTTAATACACAATATAGAAGCACTGTGTCAAAATGTCATCACTTTAATGATAAGTTGAAGCTGAAAAGGTCACATTTTTTGGAAGAATATGGCAAAGCTACCCCAAAATACACGTATTAGCACTAAAAGCAGAGACTGGTGTCGTCTGCATAGAGGAGTATTTGAGGTTTTAGCTTGTGCATAAGGAAAATCACGAAAACTACAAGATTGGCTGACTTTAAAATGATAGGAGCTGAAACTATTCATATAGCTAGTGTTGTTTACTCAAGTAGAAATTTTCTTCAATGAAATGGTCATAAATATCTGAAAAATACATACATTTCTGTCAAATAAGGTAAAACAGACCCATTGTCTTTATTGTACATGAAGAAAAATGAGCCTGTCTTGATCAGATGTACATGTTGATCCTGATGTTTCATTTTGAACTCAAATCTACCTGCTGCAGCCCCCCAAAATATTTAATAAATCTTGGTTAAAAAAAGTTAAAATCTAATCAAAATCCTCTTCGCAATGCCAAATAAAACGTGGCAAAGTTTAGTTTAGACTAATTAAAGCTGAGCCTAACAATGCAATGTTACAATGTTCCACAAATGTTCTGAGAAAATTCTGCAAAATTTCACTCATGTTTTCATCGGGAAGTTTTCTTTTAGTTCCCAGAATGTTTTTTTTAAAGGCAGGATCACTAAAAGATATTCTAAAAAATTTTGCTAGACCGTTGTGCTGTCAAGACTAAACGTTGCATTGAGAACATTCTTCCTTTGTTATAATAATGGTCAGTATTGTTGGAATGTTTTATAGATTCTATAATGGGTTCTATCAACAACATCCCCAAAAGTCCCTTAGAACTTTTCTAGCCAGAATGTTCAAACTTTGCTCATATATCTCAGTACAGGAACCTTCTGTCATTTGAGGTTTTTGATAGCATCTTGAAAATGTTTTTGGAAATATTGCATTGATCCTTTATCATTGTGGAAACTTTCTATGGAGGATTTTTCTGTGTTCCCTCAACAAAAAGGAAAAATGTTTCATCTTTCGTTATTGTGTTACATTAATTCTTTTACATACAACATTCTGTCATTTGACACCTTGATAATATCTGGAAAACATTCTTTCAATATTGGTTTGAGAATTTTGTTCCTTTGTTATTATGGAACATTGTTAGAATGTTCTGTAATGTGCTGCCTTAACAACATCCCCAAAAGATCCTCAAAAACCTTTGTTAATATATCAGGAGCCAGGAACGTTTCATAAATATCTTCTGGGTCCTTACTATGGAATATTGTGAGAATCCCCAAAACACCGTCAAAACATTGTTACAGGAATGTTTTTGAATGTTGCATTGAGAACATTCTTCCTTTGTTATCATTGTGTAAATATTCTATTGAAGAACCTTTTATAATGTGTTCCCTCAATGAAAAGACAAAATGTTCCACCTTTATTGTATGACATTACAGGAGCATTACAAAATAATCTGTACAAAAAAATTCTGTCATCCGAGACCCCGATAACATCCGGAAAACTTTTTTTGAAAAACATTCTTCCTTCGTTATTATGGAATGTTGTGAGAATGTTTTACAGAAGAATACTCTACAATCTACAACACCCCTAAAAAGTCCTCAGAATGTTGCAGCCAGAATGTTCCACCTTTGTTTATATGTCACATCACAAGAACACATCATAAAAAATCAATGGAGTCCTTGATAACATCTGGAAAACATAATTTAAATGTTGGTTTGATTTGGTATTATAGAACATTATCTGTTTTCCTGACAACATCCTCTAAATGTTGACATTAAAATATTAGATGAACTTTATAGGAACATTACTAGAAATAAAAGTAGTCTTAAAACTTTCTTTGAACATTTCATGAAAACATTTTCTTTAAAAAAAATATAGTAACTTGCAGGTAGTGTTATCCAATGTTGTGGGAACGTTTCCTGCCTGCTGAGAAACCTGACAGACTGAAACCTGCAGAGCTGGACACCATAGTGATGGCTTTTTAAAATATTAAATATATATTAAAGCTTCAGTTTATGAAAAAATCCCCGCTGAGATTAACAGCGTCTTACTGTGACATCTTCACTCTGTTCTTCTTCTGTTCTCATCGCTTCCTGTCAGTGTCGCTTGCGTGTGATTGGCAGACAAGCTTTGTCCCTCTCTGCCACAATTACAGGCTAAATTGAGGGTTCTAATGGGAGTGGGTGAAATCACTTTGACTGAGCGAGCATGTGTATTGGGTCGTTAAATGCTGGGTGCGACAGTGATAAATGTTCCCCGTGCAACGCGGAGCCGGAGTGTGTAAACAGGCAGAGAAAAGGACTGTTCCTACTATTTGGGTTGTCACCTTTACGTCTACCGAGTTACTCACAACAATTAGTGATGGTGTCTTCAGGAAAATGAAACGATGTTGTTTTTGTTCTTAACTCCTTATTGTCTTTGCATTATTTATATAATTTAAATGGTTGTACACAGCATAAAGTATCCATCCATGCTGATAAAAAGAAATAAAAAACCTCTGTAACAGCTGCCTCAGCAGTAAATGAACAGGTGTTTACAGGTGTTATATCAGCAACAAATTACCCACAGACAGTATAATGGATAACTTAATTAGCACTGACCTGATAGTAGAAACAAAAAATGAATAAATCACAAAAGATTACCGAAAGATAGGAACTTTCTAGAGTAGATGGCAGATACTTTGCTGTTTGCTTGGTTCCAAAACTGTCTAATCAGTTAAATTAAGAACCACTGCATCACAAAATTCAGGTTCTTTGATACGAGTTTGGACTTGTTTACATAAAGTTGTCTATCTCTCTCAATGTGCTTTTCAACAAGAAGCATCCAATCAGCATCCAAAAACTCTTGCACACAAGATGCTAATGGTAAATCAGAGCTAAAATTATAGTGTTGAGACAACTGGAAACCAGTTCCACATCTTAAACTGGTAAAATCTGTGGCAGCTTTGCAGCTGTGGTGACAGGAATAGATGACCGCAAAGATGAAGAATTTTTTGCTGTAAGAAAAAATATGAATTGAAATGGAAACCTGAAATTGTTTCTGAGATCATCCCCTCCTTCTTTCTTTCACTACACTGTAAAAAATAATTTAAAAATGGTTAAATGACTGGGAACAACAGCTGCCAAAGAAAAATCATTAAAATAAAATGTTCTCATTCAAATAAAGTGCAGAAACAATACATTTACAGACATTTTCTGTTATATGTTTTGTTGAGAAACCGTGCTGTCTTTTACAGATTTTTCCTGATTAAGTATTACAGTCAATAAAGTTCTGCAATCAAGCAGTTTCATTTCACACATTTGGCCTAAATTATTATGATTTAACACCTTAAACAGGACCTTCAATAAAAGTTTTATTTTTGAAAGACAAATAAATAAACACTAATTTTGGTTCCAAAACACTTTTGCTTGATTTACACTGATGAAAAATTACAATTTTGCAGAGCCTCATGGGAGGAACTGAAAAAAGATTATTTAACTGTTACAATTTAGCATTACTGCCATGATACTTAAAATAACTGCTGGACTATTCATTTACAAATAATGCCTAACTATTGTAAAATTTGTAAACGTTCATTTAATTAAGACAAGCATTTGGGATTTAAAATGCTTATTTATTCTCATTTTCCTGCATAAGCAACAGCTGTTGTGTTGCTTATATCACTAAAATGCTGCACTTTGCAAAATGAGATTATTGGCAGAAAGTTTTGTACAAGTTATTGATATTACTTGTCTTGTACAATTATGAAATTTCTGATGCCTCATATAGTGATAACATTTACACTCTGAGAATTTTGACATTTTACATTTAGAGACAATTTAGACAATACACAGTAAATGTGGTGACTATGAAGTACTATAGTACTATACTAAAAAGGAAACATGAATGTTCTGCAGCTCATCTATCTATTTTAACATCGCCAGGTTCTCTGTTAGCTTAAGTTTCTAATTGCGTCTTCTTCAGAGTGAATCTGAAGGTTTTAGGTTTCTGTTCCAACATACACATCGTAAAACACACTGCACAGCTTTGCATCTCCTGTAAAGCTGTGTGTGTTTTAGGTTGTGTGCACGGTGGCTGTTTGTTTTTCATTAGTTTGACTCTGTGTGTCTTTACAGTCAGCAGAACCTGTACTTTCTGTTTGTTTGCAAGACGTCACAGTTGCTCTACAGAGTCAAACTCACTTTGAATGATCCCCACAGTTGAACTTTTTCAATGAAATTCGAAAGATATTGAAAAAAATATTAAAAACCTTGAATTTTTACAACATGCACAAGTTGTAATGTGTGAACAGTAATGTGGCAGAGGGCTTTTTCTTTTGTTCATCTTGACTTCAGGATTTGCTTCTTTGGCTGGTAGACTTGGTATAAAAAAGACAAATAGGGTCAGTGAAGGTTCAGTTCTCTTTCAAGAACCAAAATGGAAATGTCAAGAGAGAAACTGAAGAGATTCAACCGAAAAAAAAGAAAAAAAAAAACCCTGCAAGGCCATGGTTAGTGCAAACTGAAAAAATAATCGACACTGAGAAGAGAAGTAAGAGAGGGAAAAAGTTCATTGAGAGATAACAAAGGGAGAATAGATGGAAAATGAATGAAACTGGAAAAGGAGAAAACAATCAGAGGAGGTTTTTCTCGCAGACAGACAGACTGTCCGCTAGAAGAAAAGTTTTCAGTGAAAGGAGAAGCAGACTGGAACATTTTTCAGTCTCCACTCTGACACCGGAGCTCAGTAAATCAACATTTCCAATTTCTGTGTGCACTAACCATTTAAAACTGGTAATACAGCAGTCGAGACTCCGTCAATCACTGCCAGCGCAGGAAATAGAATGGAATATATAGTGTGCATAATCATAATAATCTTTATTTAGCAGCTTTTTTAACAAAGCTGCAAAGTACTTCACAGAAAATACAGTTGGTAAAAAAATAACGAAACATAGACAAAAATGCATAACCTGTCAAAAGTCGAGTTGGTATCATAAAATAATGTAGTCACTGTGTTATTGCTTCACCTTTTTTTGCATTTTACTCCCTTGGATCTTTTGGAATGACTCCCTTCTCCTGGCTTTAACCCGATCCTCATGCAAAATGCTCAGAATGCAAAGATGTGACATGAGAAATAAGTATCTTGTTTTATAATAGTGCAAAAGCAGGACCATTAAACAGCATATCCAAACTTTCCAACAATAGAAGGAAGACCACGGTTTCTGAAATTTAGTTCCTAGTTTTCTTTTGTTTGATTCATTCCTTGTGTTCCTCCGTTTCTGTCTTCTTGTTTGTTTTTCCCTGTGTTAGTTCCTTTTTCACTGTTTTACTTCCTCCCTTTGTCCATTTGTCTAGTATATAGTATTAGTCTTTTACCAGTTTGTCCTGTTTGTCTATCTGATGTTGACATGCCAAAGTCCACCTGATTGTGGCTTCTGTGTTTAGTTTTTTGTACCTTGTTTGCATTCCTGCCCTCCTCTCGGCTTGTATTTGTGCCTTTTTGAGGTTTTTTTTGGCTTTCTCTGCATTAGTTTCTTTATACATAGATACATCTCTTGGACTTTAAGCTAGTATTTTCCTGGATCTCCGGCTGCTCTTTTGTTTGCTTCCCTGCCATCTGTGTTACGACCAAACTTTAAAGTTTCTTTTGTTACTTCCTGCCTTCTGTCTGTGGTATCTTAATTTGGTGTAGTAATGTGTGTAGTAGAGAGCTAAATTTTCTAAGTAAAAAAATCTTTATCTTTTAAAAAAAGAAAACAAAAATACTAATAATCCTAAAATTGCAAAAATAGACCAAACGCACCTGTCAAATGTAAGCTAAAGTTTTAAATTGTGACTGTAAATAACCTTAAAATTCCAAATTTTGAATAAAAAATTAAAATTGGCATTTGCAAATTTTGCAAATATTTCCTTTTTTATGGAATGTAAAAATAAAAACTGTAAAATTCAACTTCAACACTTAGACAACACATATATTTCTAAAATTAGACACACTGGCATTTTTTAACAAAAGGTATTGTTTCTGTGCTGAAGTGTTTGTTAAATGAGATGTATCTTGTTTTTACAACAAAAACGTTTAAATATAATATAAGCATTGATTTATCTTCTGAAAAAACTGTACTAAAATTGAAAAAAAATAGACAAACTTCTTACAACACAGTAAGCTTGGGCTTGTCACATTGAAAAGGGAAAAGTAACTCCAGAGATATTACTTTGTTAACATTAACTTCTTGTAATAATGTAAAAGTGTCCTCAGGCAGAGTTTTGCACTATTTTGCTTCCCTCAGGTGTGTGTTTGTGTGTCCTGCCTGCACTAAGTGAACATGTTGTGTTGCCTCAGGTGAATGTGCGCACGACGCCTTTGACACAGTGGAAATGTGAAGTTGTGTGTACGTCCTGTTACGTTTTAATTTGTTGATGCCGGTGGATATTCAGAGCTCTTTCCACAGCTTTCAGCAGCTACCAGTGAATGAATCCGTAATTATTGTCACTGGTTTTTAATGTTTTTTTATTAGCTGCACTGAGGAGATAATTGAATTTGTTCAGATGTAGTGATGATTACCAGGCGGAATTCTCCAGTAGAGCTCGTTTATTTAATAATGTGTTTAAAAAATGTAATTTCTTTCATTAAATACTTGGGTGGCAGCATCAACCAGTCCGGCTTATTATTACATTTTCTCTTCCAGAGCAGAAGAAAAAAAAAATCAACTATAACTGTAGTCAGCAATGCAGTTGTTCTAGAAATTGAAATGAACGCTGATTTTTTTTTAAATGCAGTTTTTAGGTTGGAAGTATTTATAATAATATGATGACTTGTTGAATGGATAGGCAGTCTGCTTTTGTGGTGAGTTGCTAAAATATTGACAGAATTTTTTTTTCTAAACAGACCGATACATGTGCGACAGTTTCCCATTTGGATTAACATTATTGTGTCTGTCACGATTTCCATTCTCTCAATACACATATTCTGCTGCTAATACTTTTTTATTTTACTCTATTATAATAGGGCACTTTTCAAAATGTGCTTTCCAAAACTGCAAAATAAAGTGTACAGGCATAAAATCATCAGAATTTAGCAGCATAAAAACAGTAGTGTTAAAACGTAGATGTAATAGTGGAAGACATGGAGCAACTTGGAAAACTTCCTTTCCTTATCTGAGATAAAGTGAACAAAGGAAGGCTTGTCATTTACTACATGCTGATCATGAGTTTTGTAGACCTAGCTAGCCCATGAAGCTCACATTGTTCAGTGAGTTGCACTGTGAAATAAAGTTAGTTATTCTTTCTTTTTTCATATTTTCAAAATACACTGAAGTGTTTTTAAAATGAGAAAAATAGACTCTAAATTTGCATGTCAAATGGAAGATAACATCAAAGACCTGCAAGTGTGAATGAAAACTTCAAAAGTTTTTAAAAGAAGTTTGAAATTTCTGAACATAAAGAGTAAATTTGGAACAGTTCTCACAATTTCTAAACTTAGCATATTTTATCTTTACCTTAAACACAGTGGAGCCCTTTATGATTAAGGAGGAACTAAATTCAACATGTTTCCTTAATGTGACAGATGTTTGCAGCTGTACTTGTGGTCCGTTTATCTTTGTAAATTTAGGAAAGATTTGTTTTATTTCTTACACGATGTTTCCCCTCTGATATATAAAAAACTGACAGGTCTGTGTTGTTTTTTCTGGTTTGTCTGCAGACTTGTCCTTGTATCTTTTCAACAGACTTCTGTATTGCTGTGTTTCTGTCGAGGTGTTGGGCTCTGGCACTTGGACACAGATTAAGGCAACTCCCACATTTGGGTTTATCATCCGATAGATTTGAAATTCCTGTTCAGCCACTTCACTGATGATGCTTGTACACCTGATTTAGGTTGAATATTTGTGTCCGCCTCATGTCTTTGTCTATTTGGACTCTGATGAAGCCACAGCAGTGTTCAATGTTGGTCTGTTTGCACAATAAAAGGCTAGAAATTCAGCAGTGTGCTTACTTGCTTCACTTGCATTTCACTTAAACACGTGGAAAGAACCCTGTTAATGTTGTTTTTTTCATGTCTTACACTTTTGGTTTTGAAAAGGTACAAAAACAGACTCCTGCACACTGCCTAACTTGCAATCATAAATTTATTGGTGCAATGTTTTGGTACTAGACCTTCATGATGCAAATAGACTAATATACTATTTGCCTGATGAAGTTCCAAAACGTCGCACCAATAAATTTATGTTTGCAAGTTAGGCAGTGTGCGGGAGTTCATTTTTGTAGCTGTTGGATGTGCTCTTCCCTCTACACACATGCTTCATTAAATAGATGTGTGAAGAGTTCCCTTGGTTTTAAAAAAGGGTAAGAAACAAAATCCAAATCCTTTAGCTTTGGCTTTAGTTCATTTCAGCCCTTAAATTGTACATTTTGCGATGCTTTATTTATAGCTTTTGGTTGGCACAGTGGTGAAGTGGACAGGTAGAAGGTCCTGGGTACAAACCTCAGCTGGGGTCTTTGCATGACATATTTGGGTTAATTTGTGATTCTGAATTGACGGTTTGCCGTATGTGCAATCCTGAGTGAGCCTGGTTGTCTGTCTTTCTGTGATGGACTGGCAGTATGTCTTGGTGGACTTTTGCCTTAAGTCCACTAAAATCAGCTCCAGCTACTCCCTGCGAACCTTTACAGGATAAAATGATGCTTAGTAAATGGATGGGTTGTAAAATCTGGTGTGATTTTTAAGAATTCCAAATCGTTAAGTTGTTATCTGATTCAAAAAACTGTCTTTTCTTTTGCTTTTTCCATTTTTTCCAGGGGTCCTATGGGTCCGATGGGGAGTCCCAAACCTGGCATGCAACAAGGAGGCATTGGAGGAGGAGGAATGGGAGGAATGGGAGGTGGAATGGGAGGAATGGGAGGAGGAGGGATGGGAGGAATGGGAATGGGAGGAGGAATGGGAAGTATGGGAGGAGGAATGGGAGGTATGGGAGGAGGAGGAATAGGAGCTGGAATGGGCACCGGTGGAGGAATCGGGTCCAGAGCTGGCGAGCCTTACCGCCTGGCCACCCACGAAAGCCCGACCTCCCCCAGACACATGCAGTCCAGCCAAGGTCTGGGTTCTGGCCACGGGATGGGTCACGGTCCAGCCAGTCACGGTCCAACTGGTCACGGTCAGACCGGGCCCGGCATGGGCGTCCACGGAGGCCAAAGCCCCGGTCAGCACGCCTCCCGCCGAAACCTCCAGGTCGACTTCAGCGGCTCGGGTGGCTCCAGAACCGGTCGATCTCCGTCGGTGTCTCCTGACCGAAGCGTGACGCCCACCTCGCCCTACTCGGTGCCCCAGATCGCGCCGATGCCGAGCAGCAAACTGTGCCCAGTGTGCACCACCACAGAGCTGTCCAACCCACCGGCTGTACCCAACTACAACACCTGCACCCAGTGTAAGGCCACCGTGTGCAACCAGTGTGGATTCAACCCCAACCCACACCTCACTGAGGTAGGCCGAGCAGCTGTGTGGAAGTGTGCTTGTATAAACGTGTGGAAGATTTCTCTCTTAAAAAATATGCCCAGGGTTATTTATAGTAATGCGTGTGCAACTATAGTTCAACACAAGCAGCCGAATGTCAATATTTCCAATTTTTAATGTGAAACAACAGGAAAAAGTGCTTTTTTAGTGCGTTTTTTTTGTTTTGTGCCATTAATGCACGTTTGACCTCAGTGAGTCCGAGCTGCAGTGAGTGAATGGAGCAGTGCAGTGAAAGCAATAGAAGAAGTGAGAAATGGTTTGAAGCGAGGGAGATAAATGAGGTCAGCAAGGGAGAGTGTGAGCGAATACTGAAGGTCTTTGGGTGTGTTTGTGATGGACAGTGAGTGTAAGGACTCGGCGAGTGGCAGTAATTCCTCGCTGCCAGAATGTCCATTAATGTGCCGAGGCAAGACACACGAGTGACGACAGTGTGTATGAGCGAGTTTGTGTACAGTACAGTCGGATGTGATGTGAAGACGGGAGGCTTAAAACACTACAGTCACTGATTTGCATTCTAAAAGAGAGATAAAGGGAGAATAGCTGCAGAGCTAAAGACAGAAAGGACGAATCAGGAGGTTAAGAGTCGTTTTTTGATTGAGAGGATGACACTGATCTTAGCGGCGGGTTCAAACCATCAGTCTGGTGGTGACAAATATCAAATCTGAGCATCCTAGTCAGACAGAAAGCAGAAGTCTGATATATCTGACGCCCCGTCGACTCCCACTGATGTCAGATCCAGGAGCTTTTCACTGGCAGACAGAACTGCAAACACTCTGCAGGATTAAACAAACAACGTTGGTTGTGTTGTTGTGTCTCATTCTTTATTTGCTTTGGCTCCAGCATCATCCATGTGCACATCATTCACCCTGATGCTGCACGCTGACAAATTAGCGGTGTAAACAGCTAACAACAGTCAATGTTAGACACTGACACACTGTATTTTCTTATTTATGGTGTTTTTGAAGTTCCTACTGTACATTATGGTAATTAGAAATAACTGATTTACCTTTACAGTTGGACTTCATATCAGTGATAATTACTATGATCCATATGTTAACAAAGATTTGACTTATGGTAAATAAAACTAAATATTGGAATCAGCGACACAAAAATGCTGCCTCCCAAAATAGCAATCCAGCTGAATCCACAGCTGTCTTAGCTTAAAGCACATCTGTATGAGGCAGGCAGGTGAGTTTGATTCTTCATAATGTACATTACTGTTCAAAAGTTTGGGGTCACCCAGACAATTTCAGGTTTTCCCTAAAAGCTCACACTTTTATTCATGTGCTAACATAACTGCACAAAGGTTTTCTAATCATTAATTAGCCTTTCAACACCATTAGCTAACACAATGTAGCATTAGAACACAGGAGTGATGGTTGCTGGAAATGTTCCTCTGTACCCCTATGGAGATATTCCATTAAAAATCAGCTGTTTCCAGCTACAATAGTTATTTAGCACATTAACAATGTCTAGACTGTTTTTCTGATTAATTTAATATTTTCATTGAAAAAAAAAAAAGGTTTTCTTTCAAAAACAAGGGCATTTCTAAGTGACCCCAAACTTTTGAACCATAGTGTATATCAATCTTTAATCCCATAGATACTACTATAGAAATCGACAGTTTATGATTTTTTAAAAAATCTAATAAATCAGAGATGGTTGAGCAGAAGGTTTCACATAGGAAATCTCTTATCTCCAGAGCTAAAAGAATCTACAGACAGAACATGGAGGATGTCGGTGCAGGATGTGAGTTTCTGTTAACAGTCAGTTTTGAGTCGAGTCTTTCTTCTGCACAGGTGGCTGTGGATTTTTAATTCTCCTGCTGTATTTACCATGTGCCAGTTTGTTTCTGGTTAAAGTGGGATCATCTCTAAGGCTGAACTTTGATCTGCGCTCATGTGTTCACCCTGGAACATGCAGTCCAGAGTGCAGGTTAACTACAGCGGATAATGCTAACGAAGCGGGGGGAGAGACGAGGTGATAAGCCTGTGATTTAGGGATTTGCGCTGCACTTGTGATAGATTGAAACACACAAAATCACACACACATGCGCACAAACAGACAGATGCTTTCTGTCCTCATGTGGACCCTCACTGACATCCGCTGAACCCTAGAACTGAGCCTCATCTCTGGGTAAATGCTTCCATTGTGGCAGTTTTTAGCTAAAATTTGTAGAGCAAAACACAACACACAGTCACTCCCATGTGGCTCAACATAATTCATGCATGAAGCCTGTGCATTAAATTGTGATGTTAATTAATTGAAGGGACCCTCAGGGGAATTCCTGCAGGGCCGAATGGAAAACACAACATCATAAAACCCAATCAGTACCTCAGTGGAAAACTTTTCTCTTCCTGTCATACACATCTATGGACACATGAGGATGGGATGCTTATATATAAACTTTACATATTAATAATAATGCAGTATTATAATCATCATCATTATTGTGTCATGCAAAATGATGCATCAGTAACATTATTTTTTGCTTTTTTTGTGGCAAATATATTAAATTGACTTATTTCTGTTATTAAAACAGATCTTGTTAGGGTTTACTTTAAGCATTTTTTCTCTTTACATCCTAATTAAAAACGCATGAAAGAAGAATATATTACATAATAAAACAAACTAGGGCTGCACAGTGGCGTAGTGGTTAGCACTTTCGCCTTGCAGCTAGAAGATCCCTGGTTCGCGTCCCGGCTTTCCCGGGATCTTTCTGCATGGAGTTTGCATGTTCTCCCTGTGCATGCGTGGGTTTTCTCCGGGTTCTCCGGCTTCCTCCCACAGTCCAAAAATATGCTGAGGTTAATTGATTATTCTAAATTGCCCATAGGTGTGAATGCGAGAGTGATTGTGTGTCCTTGTATGTAGCCCTGTGACAGACTGGTGACCTGTCTAGGGTGTCCCCTGCCTTCACCTGAGTCAGCTGGGATAGACTCCAGCCCCCCGCAACCCTAGTGAGGATTAAGCGGTGTATAGATAATGGATGGATGGATGGATGGAATAAAACAAACTACTAACACAAAGCAGACATTTGTTTTGTTTTGGCCTGTGTTTATGCAAACTGTTGCATCAGTCACATTATTTTTGCTTTTATGCTGCAAATACCTTACTAAATCTACTTATTTTCATTATTTAAAGGGCTCTTTTTCAGGGTTTTATCCAAAATACCTTGAGAAGATGTCTGGCATTACAATAATGCTTTTACTTTTTCCACTTAAAGCACTTTTTCTAATTACATACTTATAAAAACATACATTCAAACAAATATTTTATTAAGGTACTTGGATAAAACTTGGGGAAAATAAACAAAAAACTTTCAATAATGGAAATAAGTCACTCTGTTAACATGTCTGGCATTACAATAATGCTTTTACTTTGCCCACTTAAAGCACTTTTTCTCTTTACATCCTCATTAAAAATGAAAAAAAGAATGATATATTTACATCATAAAACAAACTAATAAAACAAAACAACCTTTTGTTTTGTTTTGGCCTGTAGTTGTGTGAACTCCAAATATGTTCATAAACTGACATATCTGTTATTAAAAGGGATCTTTTCTTTTGAGTTTTAGCCAAAATACCTCGAGAAGATGTGTGGTGTTAAAATAATGCTTTTACATTTTCCACCTAAAGCACATTTTCTAATTACATCCTTATTAAAAACACATATAAAAAGTAAATATTTTCTCAAAGTACTTTGCATAAAACTATTTCTAAAAAAGTATAAAAATAGTGGGAAAAATGTGATTGATGCATCAATTTGCATCACTATAGGCCAAAACCAAGCGTATTTTGTGTTATCAGTTTGGTTTATCATATAGATTTTTCTCCTTTGTGTTTTCAATAAGGATGTAATAAGAAAATGTGCTTTAAGTGTGCAAAGTAAAAGTTTTACTGTAATATCAGACATTTTTTTTCAAGGCATTTTGGATAAACTCTAAAAAATATCCCTTTCAATAATGGAAATAAGTCAATTTATTCACATATTTGCAGCAAAAAAAAGCAAAAACAAAATGATTGATGCATCGTTTTGCACAATCACAGGCCAAAACAAAGTGTTTTTGTGTTATCAGCTTGGTTTATAATATAAATATGTTTTTCTTCAATGTGTTTTCTAAAAGGATGTAATGAGAAAAATTTCTTTAAGTGGGCAAAGTAAAAGCATTATTGTAATGCCAGACATGTTAATAAATTGATGTATTTCCATTATTGAAAAGGATCTTTTTTTTTTAGAATTTTAATTTTATTCAAAGTTCCTTGAGAAAATATTTGCTTTTAATATGTGTTTTTGTAAAGATGTAATTAGAAAATGTGCTTTAAGGGGCCAAAGTAAAAGCCTTACTTTAATGCCAGACAGTTTTTCAAAGGTACTTTGGATAAAGCTTGAAAAAAAAATTTAATAATAGAAATAAGTCAATTTAGCAACATATTTGCAGCAAAAAAAGCCAAAAAAAAAAAGTGATCAATACATCGGTTTGCATGGCCACAGGCCAAAACAAAAGTCTGTTTTGTGAAAATGTGCTTTAAGTGGGCAAAGTAAAAGCATTATTGTAATACCAGACACTTTCTCAAGGTATTTTAGATAAAACTCTAAAAGGAAAAAAATCCCTTTCAATAACAGAAATAAGTCACTTCATTAGCATTTCTGGCATTACATTAACGCTTTTACTTTGCCCACTTGCAGCACATTTTCTCTTTAAAAACACATAGAAGAAACAAATTATTTAAAATAAAAGCAAACTAATAACATTTTGACATTAAAAACTGTCATGCATCAAAGAAATGAAACAAAGACGCAATTAAAGTATTAGTAGTAAATATTAATAAATATATATTTTTACATATAAATATAGAGCAATGTGAGATATTAAGTCTTTATTTTTTGCCGCTTTTTTGCACCACACTGTGATTTACTGCACTTGTCTTTACTAGGTTGCTTGCCCCTGTTTAAGCAGGTAGATAAATGTTCAAAATAGAATTAAATACTTCTGTAAAACTGAAGTGAATCAGTTAGAAACACTAATGCTCCGTGCATGCAGGACTTTGCTGCTCCTGCCTGATATCGCTTGTTTTCCTATAAATTATAGATCAGCTCTCTGCTCCAATTAACTTTCAGTGTCTTCTCCATCACCCTCCTGCTGATCAATGCTTCCTCGCTGCTGCTAATCCAATGAACAGCGCCACCCTGCAAACCTCGTTACTCTAATGTGGTTGTGCAGCATTAAGGTGACATTAATACATGCTAGCATGTCACGTATTTACTCCACAGAGTTTGCAATAATGTGATAAACAACACTCATTTGCAGGCACTAAATAAATGCTAATTCTTCACTGCGGCTGATCTTGCACAATGCAAACACTGCAAAGTATCTCTGACTCTACTTTTGACTATTTTGCTTTATTGACTTCTACCCAAACATGATATTTTCTAGACCATGTGTAAATTAGAGAAAAAAGCTATTTTCATTCAACTTCTATAACCGAATAAGCAGATATGACCAGTTGTAACACAAAAACTAAATTCTTGCTAGATTAGTTGAACATATTTTTGGATATTACTTCAAAAATATGGGCATATTTTTCATTTTCTGATCCCATTTGTTAGGTAAACTGTATTAAGCCTAGTCCCAGTGGTCCAGATTATTTAATCAACTAGTCCAGTATTGTAGATTCTGAGTCAATGACATAAGATATATTGATAGAGATCATGTCTGGTCACAACAAGAAGTAAATCAGCATTTAAAATATTTAGATAGATAGATAGATTAAACCTTTATTGATCCCACAGCAGGGAAATTTACAGTGTAACAGCAGCAAATAGAACAGTTTGAATAAAAAAGAGAGTAGCACACAATGCACACAGTGCATAGATATAAATATTTTCTTCTTCTAGAAGAAAAAATGCAATATTTACGGTAAAGTTTCTATGAAATTGCACAACATCATTATTTACATTTTTATTGCACAGTTTGTAGGTGGGTGAACTGAACTACTGGGAGCTTGACTGTAAAGTGTGACTGCAGCAGGAAGGAAGGACCTGCAATATCTCTCCTTTAGACACTGCAGGTGAAGCAGTCTGTCACTGAAGGAGCTGCCCAGTGATCTTACTGTTTCCTGCAGGGGGTGGGAGGTGTCCTCCATGATAGACAACAGCTTTGTCATCATCCTCCTGTCTCCCACCACCTCCACAGGATCAAGGGGACAGCCCAGGACAGAACTGGCTTTATTTACCAGTTTGTTGAGTCTCTTCCTGTCTGCAGCTGTGATTCTGCTGCTCCAGCAGACCCTCCATACATGATGGCTGATGCCACCACAGAATCATAGAAGGTCCTCAGAAGTGCTCCCTGCACCCTGAAGGACCTCAGTTTTCTGAGCAGGTGGAGTCTGCTCTGACCTTTCTTATAGAGTGCATTGGTGTTAGTAGTCCAGTCCAGTTTCTTGTTTAAGTGAACACCCAGGTACCTGTAAGAGTCAACAATCTCACTGTCTGTTCTCTGGATGTTCACTGGTGTAGGAGAAGTGTGTCTGTTCCTGCTATGGAAATCCGTGAGAGAGAACGTTTGTGCATTTATACTCCGTGCAGCTTCTGCTCCCAAACTGCAGGGGGCAGTGTATCTCAAACACGCATCTACTCTGTAAACCTTTCAGAAATGAAAATAAAGGACGGCCACCACGGCTTCTCGGGGGCCACAGTTCAGTGAAATTAGAAAATGTGCTACAAGCCCAGTTTTATCAAAAGTGGCTGTCTTTCAAGCTGCAGGAATAACATTGGTGTTAATAGGAGCCAGTTGATGGCTGTGGTGATTTTGGTGACATTACAGTACATAAGAGTTAAGTTATTGAATATTTGTGTCTCTCTTTGCTGTTTGCAGCGGTTTTGCAATTTGTACACGGTCCCTGTTCACTGAGTTCCACAGCCGGCTGCACATAGACACCAAAGTTATTTGTGCAGCTTGAAAGACAGCTACTGTTGATAAAACTGGGCTTGTAGCACATTGTCTACTTTACAACGATGGGAAAGAGGCATCATTCATGTTTTGACAACCTATATCTAATGAGTTATTGATGTCAGAAGTCTGAATCTGTGAATATCTTTCCAACTTTACTGAACTCGGGGCCACTACCACCCAGAGGGCCATATATTTTTGAAAAAAGCATTTAGCCATACTCAATGCTTTAAGTGCTTTATTAATGCGAAACTAAGAATTTTGTATTGTTTTGTGATCACAGGTTCTGCATAAAAAGAAGTGGCATCACTTTAAACAGTGAAACCAAACTAATGAAATGTAATGAGCAACCAGTGAGCAATACTGGATTCTGTAAAAACATAAACAACTGAATGCAAAATACTGGACAAAGAAATTCTACAGATATTTTTCTTTCATCTAATTGTAAATCTTAACACAGTTAATGCCTTAACTAATTTATGTGTGTATGCATGTATTGACTGATTTATTTAGTGCTGTTAGCATATCAGATTTCTGAGTGAGTTTTTCTATAGATAGGCAAAGGCCACTTATTGATTATATATAGGCTATTAAATAAATGTTTATTAAAAACTATAAAGCATTAAAAATTAAGGAACAACTTAGGCATTTATTGACTCACTAAAATACTGTAGTGTCTACGACCACATCAGCATTATTATAAGCATCTTCCACCAGATACTGATGTTCCTTACCATACGGACTTCAGGAGATGATTAGATGATAAACTGTGACCTGCTGGTTGGGTTCTCTCTGTTCTCATATTTCCTCCATGTTTGTCTCCTGATGCTGCCTTACTTCAGCTAATCCATGAGCAACACAGAACACAGTGTGCCTAGTTATCATTGCCAGGGGTTCCACTCTTCCCACTCACGTCTGTACATTTGCAAACGTTTTTGCTTCTGTGGACGTGGTGGAGTTTCAGGTGTAGACATTTTTAAACGTGCGGGTGCAGCAGCGTCTGTAACCAGGCAACCAGAGACAGGACCAGACACACAGAGAAGGTCTATCTGCTCCGCTGGACCTGGCATCGGGTCCTCGCTACAAAGGTCCCACGACGATGAAATTGGCTGCCCTTAATAGTTCCTGTGTTTTATTTTATTCATTATGCAGTTTTGATGAGTGTGTGACAGACGTGTACGGGCCGTTTATGAAAATACGGAACAATTTGTGTCCCGTATTGATTCAATACGGGACGCAACAATTAATTGTCAAATAAAGGACGATTCTGTAGTTTAAGGGACGGGTGGCAACCCTAGCTATGAGTAGGTTCTGGCCCTCCGCCATGTTTTTCCACACGGCTCCATCCACGTAGTTAAGGCTGGAATATACTTTCCGCACGAACGAGCCGTGCGGAAATCAGCCGCACAGAAATCCGTGCGAGAGAACGTGTGTGCATTTATACTCCACGCAGCGTCTGCTCCCAAACTGCAGGGGTCAGTGTATTGCATACACGTCTACCTGGTCTACTGTGGTACTAAACTAGAGAAGAAGAAGTTTGCCATTGTTTACACCACTTACAACACGGCATTTTACCGAATAAAAGCATTTCAGCAGTTAGTTTTAATTTCACACCATGAATTGTTAATAACCCGGTTACCACGGTGATCTCTGTGTGATGAATCGTATAAGTTCACGTATTTCTAGACTCCAGCTACAAGTAGGTCCTGACCGTCCGCCATGTCTCTCCATGCAGCTCCGTCCACGTTGGTTAGAAAAATGTGGAGGTTCGCAGAGCGGAAATTTTCCACACGGAAAGGCTGCTGGAGGGGGCGTGGGTGCAAAAATGATGTAATTGTTCCACACAGAGCCGCATTGACCTCGCTGACGCGGGAAGCATAAAACAAGCTTTAGGAGGGGGAATGCAGCGGGGGTGATGCAGTCAGCAGGGGGCGCACACGGATGTAGTGGTGGCTGCTGCAGGGTGGACTGGTCCGGGGGAGGGGTGGCTGGCTGTTCAGACCTGTTAAAGAAGGTATTCAGGTCATTCACCCACTCCTGGATATGTATTCTAAGTGATATTTCGCGCTCTTCATGGCAAAAAAATTACTTTTTTCTCCTCTAAATATCTCCAGACACAAACTAACTTCTTCCTTCACCTCCATGCAGCAGATTTCCAGCCTTGTTGTGTCTGCAGCTATGGATTAATACTTAAACTGAACATTATCCATTATTATCACAGCTAATCAATGTACTATGTGTGTCCTGGTAATCTAATAAGCAGCGCCGGGCTCCATATCCGTCGTACAACGCTCTGATTCAATTTGCATCAGATAACATTTAGCAGACTTAGCACAGCCAGCCGGAGAGATTAGTTTATATTAACAATCAGGTATGTTTCATTATGGCTGTTTAACAAGCAACATATGTAGAATCCAATCAGGATGTCTGATTTTCATGCTTTTAATCGTGATTTCTGAGTGTTTATCTTACCAAAAAAAACATAAAACGATCAAATTTCTTCTGTATATTGATGGTTTGCCACCTTATTCTGCCTAAAATTACACATTACTCATTATTGGAGTTATCAACATTCTGGTAATCTCATAAGAGCTGCAGACATCTACATGTTGTTCCACTTCAACACATTTTGCGTCAGATATCAGTTAGAACCAGGAGAGTGACACCCATTATCCAGCTAACGAGGAAGACCAGAGGGAGGTTATAGTCCATATAGCTAATTCAGGAAAGGTGGCATTTAGGAGACGCTTGCTTTCATGACTTTAACTGGCCTTTTTGTCCAATGATGAGTCACTTAACATGAGGTTTTATGTATTGAAATACATGAAAATACATAGAAAATAGAGAATTTTGGTTAAAATATAAGCTTTTAATAACATTTTTGAAGCTTCCTTCAGCATTTTCTGTATTAAAACGAATTAAAAGGCCCACATTGTCTAATATATTATTGGTTAAAGTGACAATAAGGCAGCAAAATAAATGACAAAGACATGTTAATTTAAAGTGTTTTGTATGTTTGATCTGACAGAAAATATTCCCTCAAAAGATAATTGAGAATGTAGTTTAGTTGTCTAGAAACCAAAATGTGTTTATGCATAGTTGATTTTATGTGTGTGTGTGTGTGTGTGTGTGTGTGTTATCAAAAAATGTAGAACAAACAACATCATTTCAATTTTTTTGTGCACGTTGGTTGTCGTGCACATGCGATTTTAAACCTGGCTCATGCTAACTAGCTAAATATCAACAATTTCCAGAATCACAGGCACAGCTTAAGAATAAAATGTATCTATTTTCGTGATGTCTACTGCAGAATCACAGGTAGCATTTTCCTTTTTAAACTTGGTAATTCATGTCTGGGAATGAACCACATGAACCCGTTTGATGTTTGCGAGATGTGAAGTTGTGCAGGAATTGTCAGCATGGCACCTTAAAAGGATAAACCCAGAGTGTTGCAGCTCTCATGAATATGGATGAGGGAAATTGAAACACCCACACAACACGTATCTGCAACTCCTTTCTGTGAGTTCTTCTTGAAAGAGTACACCTGGGAGAGATGCTGGTTCTGGGCTGAACACAGGACAGTATTTGCAGATGGATCGCAGGTTGTCACTTGTTCCAGATGTGCTGAGATTAGGCTGAAAAAACAATTGAGCGTGGCCTTTAGATGTTTACCTGCTGTCCTTCATTAGCAGAGGGTTCTTGATCCAGGGGCGTTAAAGATTTATAACCTGCTGCAGAAGGAGGAATAATCTCATTGGTTGGTTTTAGGACATGTGATGGTTTTTGTTGTTTAAAATACTAGAAGCTCAGCAGGCTACCTTTCTATTCTACAATGCTGCACTGATGCATCACAGAGTTTAAGATTTATTATCAATCTAATGTTACAGATAAACTGTGGCTCTGCTGATTTCACTTCCTGGTTTCAGACCTGAGCAGCTATGAAAAAGAAGAAATGATTCTAGAAATAAAACCTGTGGTTTGTACAAAGCTGCATACCAAAACAATACTTTTGACAAACATAGGCAAGTTTTTCTCAAAAGCAGCCAAACTTTGTAAAATATTGTCTGAACACAAGTAGCTGTAAAATATTACCAAAAGTTCAGAAAATCTGGAACTTTTTGAGCAAAATAACTAAAGAAGATTACGAATCTGAGAAGATATCGTTTGGTTCTTGACCGTTTTGGAAATCACTGCTGTGGTCCAATTTTACAGTCAAATCAAGCTTAGAGCTGAAGTTGAGCTGAATTTGGTGGAAGCAGGAGACAAACAACTGGAAATTTTTCCCTCAAACATCAGTCAATGGAAGAAAAACACCCCAATATTTACTGCAAACCTTCTATTATTAGCACCATCTCTTTTAAGGCACAGATACTTTTGACAGAAACCAAGATAAAGTGGAAAAAGTGAAAATGCCTATTGGGCTCCTAATATTATAATGATGTTATTTTATTAATAACATTATTGATTTATCCTATGGGCAAGCAATTTGATGCAAAAGTCACATTATTTTTGCTTTTTTTGCAGCAAATATGTTGATAAAATTAACTTAGTTCTAATAATGAAAGAATTTAATGCTGGTGCTTCTTTTTAGGGTTGTATCCAAAGTACTTTGAGAAGAAGTCTGGCATTACAATAATGCTTTTATTTTTTATATAACCCACTTATATGATACCTTTGCATTGCACCCTCATAGAAAACACAAAGAAGAATAAAAAAAGTTTTAAAAATCTCAAACTAAAAACACTTTGACACTAAAGTTCTGCAATTGCATCAAAGCAGTTTAATAGAAATGCAGTTAAAATACATGAAAAAGAATAAATATATACTTTACATGTAAATATTGAGCTTTGTGACATATTAAGTTGTGCTGATGCTTTATTTTCATCAATCAATCAAAGATTATTTATATAGCCCTTTACAACAGCCCAAAGGGTGACCAAAGTACTTTACAGTAAAAACCAGAGAATCACTTAAAAACAATACAGTAACTTAAACCAGAGACAGCAGTAAAATATACAATATAGCAAACAAATAAAACAAAAATAACGGCAATAAAACAACACTAAAATATACATTTTTTGCACCACACCATGATTCACTGTACTTTGGTTCACGAGACTGCTTGGCTCAAGGTTCAAGATAACATTTATTATCCTCGAGGAGCATTTTCTCACAATTTTACAAAAAATATGACGATAAAATGAAATAGAATAGATCAAAAATAATAAATCAAGATCATATTGCACCTGTTCAACTCCCATTTTGGGCCAAAACATAGAAAGCAACAGCAGAAATCACACGATGACAAAAAACACAACAACAAACCGCTTACATGTGATCATCCATGTTTTTCCTCCACAGGGAAGCAACTAAGCCAGTAAGAAATATACCAGAACGTCACATAGAATTAAGACTTCTACAGCAGCTTAATTGATCTACATATGTAAATAAGTGTCACTAAAAAGTTTGCCTTGATGATATTTCTGTATTTATACCACCAACTCGTCTACCTGCATGTTTCCTCTCTGGTCTCCCAGCGAAGCCTCTTGGCAGCAGCTCTTCCTCCCTGTAGCCTTTTTGTTGTTCAACAGATTGTGCACTAATTCTAGACCCAGCATGAACGTAGGGCTGCTAATAGAAATGTGTGTGTGTGTGTGTGTGTGTGTGTGTGCTTTGGATTAATTTGTTTTCAGTAAAATCTGCAGATCCTCTTCCCTCCACTCCAATCAGAGCACCTGCCTGTCACACTCTCTGTTTATGTGAGTGACTCTACCGTAGTCAAAGATAATAGTTTCTCTTTTTTGTGTTTTTTTTCTGTGATTGCCGATTAGTTTAGTTAAGTTTATTCATTTGTTTTGCAGAGACAGCGCACAATTAACAGTAATTGCAGCAGTAATTGTAACGGTGTCTGTCGTCCCTGAGCAGGTACAGAAAAAGAGAACAACCACAGAGCAATAAATGCTGTGAGTAAAACTATACAAAACTTAAAAGTCCATCAGTGTGAGAAAATAAATATAATCAGTAAAAACAGTAAATAAAAAATAATCATTGGTGGTGTCAATGTCGTGCCAACGAAACTGGTTTTAAATACTTCAAAGCTTCCTGATTAACAACCATAAATGTATAACAAAAAAAAATATATATTTTTAAGCTTTATTGGAACAATTAACCATCATATTAGAGACGTCCCGATCAAGTCTTTTGCCCCCGATCTTATCCAAATCATTTAATATTTAGTATTTGCCAATACTAAGGCCCAATTTGATCCCAGTTTCCTTGATAAACCCATTTTAAGTGATTAAAATCATTGTTCTGCATTAAACAGACGGTTGCATTTCTGCTTCAGAGCTGGTCTTTTGAATGTTTGTAGGTGATCACAGACCTCGTTGTAAAGCTCCAGTTTCATTAGAACTATTCCAATTTAATATGAGGGATGTCACAATCAAGTTTTCTTTGTTCCAGTTCCCTATATGTCTTTAAATATTTTGTATGTGCCAATACTGAGGCCCAGTTAAAGTCAATGTTCTTCCATGCAATAATCAAAAGAAGTTGCATTTCTGCATCTATGCTGGTCCTTAATATTACATAGGTGATCACACACCTTGTTGTAAAGCTCCAGTTTCATTGGAACTGTTATCAATCTAATATTAAGAGTTTCCTGATCAGGTTCTTCACCCTCAATCCAATCAAAGTCATTAAACATTTAGATACCAGTCTGATACTAGTTTCCTCAATAATACCAATTTCAATCCATTTATGTTATTAAAATCAATATTCTGTCATGCAATAAGCAAAAATCGCATTTTCACTTCCCAGGTGGTCCTTAATTTGATGCCAGTTTCCTTGATAATACCTATTTCAAGTACATTAAAATGAATAAAATCTATGCAGTAAGCAAAAAAATTGCATTTCTTCTTCCAAGCTGGTCCTAAATATTACGTATTTGCTCACTAACCTTGTTGTAAAGCCCCAAAAGCTGCACAGCAATGAACTGATTTACCTTTTTTGTAAGTTTTATGGCTGTTTACTCTTTCCCTGCAACAAACTGTGCACTCCTTCCATACTCCAGTCCTGTAGGGGGCGATAATGCATGTTTAAGCCAGTTCCCAACCCACTAATAAACCAGAAGAAGAAGGAAAATTGCACTTTCCCACCTGTGTGTCAGTAGATGTGGACAAAAGATCGGGTTTAGGTTGAAAATTGCATTGAGATCAGATCAGGACATCCCTAATTTGTAGGTTGTCGCTGCTTAGATATTTATCAGTACTGCAGTAACAATGCTTTTTAATGGGGAGACATTAAGACACAATATAGAGATATTTACATGAGAAAATTACAATTATTCAAGTAAAAATGTAAAAGAAATGGAAATGTTAGTTTCTATCTGACATGTTGCAGCAACCAAACCTGCATGAGGATAGATTTCTTCACAGTCAGGACCGGACTTTGTCTCTTGATATTGACTCCATGTTGAAGTAGAGAGAGAACAACAAATTGATGGGCGACTGCAGTAAAAACCTGCCCATCTGTCTTCTGCCTCCTCCTTCCCACCATCTCTCTGTTCATTCATCTCCGGGCGGCTTCTGGTGCAATCAGTTGATGAAATGAGGCAAACACTCGGGATCCACAGGTGCCTTTTTTTAGGCAAATGAATCACAGTAAATTACCTAAAAATAAAGGGGAAAAAAATGCAAAATGGACATGGTGGAGATGCAAATGGCTCTTAATTCTAGCTGAAATAACTACGAACAATGGTGCTGTGGGTCAGGTCTCACCATGTACAAGTGATGTTCATAATTTTCTCAGTTTTTCTATTTCCATTTTGCTTCAGAGAACACAGTCAACATGCTTTCAGCTAAAAGAGATTTAAAGGTTTTCCAGATCAATGCTGCTGTTTGTGTCATGAGAATAAACACCTCTGGTTGCGCCGCTGCAGCCGCACATTATTGAATCTTGCTTGAGCACGATTTTCTCCCTTTTTCGTGCTGCGACAGCGTGTGAACGAGTGTGAAAGAAGGAGATAAAAGGTAAAGTCTGAGAAAAAAAAAGCAGAAACACTGACAGCCACAGCAAGAGAGAGGAGGTGAGATGACAACTGAGGAGAAGATGGAGACAAAAAAAGAGAAGGTGTGACAGAAGAGGTTAAGAATACAGCAGCGTGATACATGAATCATTACGACTGAGGACATCTGTACAAGTTCTAACCATTGATATGGAGAACATTCATTTTACTCTGAGTTGTTTCAGCGTCTCATCATAGTTAATTAAACCCCAAAGCACAACGACAACATTACTGTCATTAGCAGAACCTTCGCTTGGGAGCATTTAAAGATAACATTTCTGACAAATGGAGGGAAAAAAAGTGAAAATAATTACCAAACATTATCATAATAACATTCAGGTTGTGCTTTTATGATAAAAAGGAAAATATAATCATTGTGGAGACTAAAGTAATACAGACAAAAAAGAATTGAGAAAAGAATCTAAGTGAGATTGTCATTTTGTACTGAAACCAACTTTGAAAGAGCCACATATGAACCTAATTAGGAAAGAAGGATTAAAATGTAGATGAGTGATCAGACCTTTGTCCAGGAGATCAAGATTTGCTTCGCATGTGGAACCACTGTCCTTAAGTGTAATTTTCACTCTCCGTTTGACACCAAAACTACATTGTTAGGTTGGATGGATGGATGGATGGAGGGATGGATGCTTTATTCATACTCTTGGGGAGATTCAAGGTATGCAGCAGCTCCCACGTTACATTTAAGAAAAAAAATAAGGAAACTGATGTGCAAATGAATGTGCAAATCATGCTCGTTGAAGAAGTCACAAAAAATTGCTGATATTCAAAATAAAGGTGCAAATAGCATACTTTGGTTGATACTTTCACAAAAACAAATAGTGTGTAGAATCTACGTAACACTGTCATTTTGTGCTGAGCCTCAAAGTCCACATATGAGCTAAGGAACGGAAGATTAAAGTGTAGATCAGTGATCAGACCTTTATCCAGGAGATCATACATGTGGAACCACTGGCCTTAAGTTTAATTTTCACTCATTTACTTTTGGTTTTCATTCATTGTAAATGGATGGATGGATGGACAGATGGATGGATGGATGGATGGAGGTATCAAGGTATCTAGTAGCTCATACATTACATTTAAGAAAAAAATAAGGAAAACAATGTGCAAATTATCATGCAAGTCATGCTGGCTGAAGAAATAAGGTGCTAAAATTGTTGGTATTTACAGTAAAAGTTTGGAGCATTAGTTGAGTTTAGGCACCAAAATTATGTAGTTAAGTT
Source organism: Amphiprion ocellaris (assembly GCF_022539595.1). NCBI lineage: Eukaryota > Metazoa > Chordata > Actinopteri > Pomacentridae > Amphiprion > Amphiprion ocellaris. The sequence goes on along the minus strand of NC_072773.1, from coordinate 6,794,984 downwards.
TAGGAAAATGTCTCGGTTTGGGTTAAAGTGCAATCTTTTCCCAACATGTATGATGCTTGAATCCCGTCCTTTTTAATATGTGATTAGGTGGCTGAAGTTAAATGGTACAGATATGTTGATTTGAAATGTATTTGCTTTTCCCTAAAAACGTAACTGAGAATGCACTTTAGTTGCATAGGAGCATAGTTTTCAAAGTCAATGCATACAGGTGATTATTTATCTAAGAATAAACATTCTGAACCAATTTTATTCTGCAATAAATAATCTACTGGCTCTGTACTGAGGTCAGAACTATGCAAACACTTCCAGTCTCAAGATTAATCTACTTAAGTCACATAAAATCCCCATCAAAGTTAAAAACAGCTCCCAAATAAATCATGCAAATGAACTAGAAAGACATTACTGGGTAAAGTTTCAGGGACACACAGTGGAGAAGTTCTTTACTTCTTCAGAGCAAGTCTAACAATAATCTTTCACTGTTTGGGAAAATAATTCTGTAATCCAACCATAATTTACTGTCTAAATCTGAATCAATAGTACAGTGTAAATAGATGAAATGCCAGCTGAAGCTACGAGACAAACTGTGAGCAGCATTTCATCTCAGTAGAGTTCCTGCACCGATAGCAGCTGATGGTAATAATAATAATAATAATAAAGCTAATGACACAGGTTACAGGAATGACACTTTGGTAATTACCTCTTACATTTCTCCCTAATGACACAATATATTTATCACCCTAATGGCAGTTTCACTCTGGAAGAATGGATTGGGATCATTCACGAGGACCAATAACAACGACGCTTTTCTCTTTAATGACAGACACGACCGTGGTGACTTGAATCAAGCGATGTATTTTCATCACCGGAAAAGATAATGATTGTAATTCTGACAACACCTAGAAACTGGAATGAATATAGCTGCCGGTTACAGCTCGTCACTTCACAACTGTGTCTCGCTTCTTGTGTTGTTTGAGCACCAACTGCTGCTCAAGACTTTATGTAAATGTTTCAGAACAAAGTTATCGTTACGTAAAAAAACTCAACACACCATCTGTTGATATTGGATGCAGAAAAACAAGTTGGTGTATGTTTATTTTTACAGTATTTACAGTTGTGAACAAGAGGTTAGATATACTTGTAGACACCATGCATATCATAGCAGTCTTGAGTTTCCAGTGACTCCTATAACCCTGAATTGTTTTTGATATAATGACTGAAACCCAAGTGTCAACAATCTTGCATTTTGGTTCTGTCGTAGATTTATTACAGGTTATCTGTAAATATGGCAAAATCTGCTTCAAAAATATACATGCAAAAATGCTAATATTTGGTCAAATGTCCTTTGGCCATTTTTAAACCTCAATTAGGCACTTTTGGTTTCCAGTCACAAGCTTCTGGTTTATCTTTGAGTCCTCTTGACAGAACTGGCGCAGTTCAACTACATTTCTTGTCTTTCTGACACAGACTTGTTTCATTATCAGTCCACAGGTTCTTGATGGATTTAAGTCTGGACTTTGGGGAAACCAGTCTAAAACCTTCATTCTAGACTGGTTAAGCCATTTCTTTGCCACTTTTGGTGTGTGTTTGGGGTCAATGCCTTGTTGAAATATCTAACTGTGTCCAAGATCAACCTTCTGCTGAAGATTGTGGAGGTAATCCTTCTACTTCAGTATTAGATTTATTTTACCTAAAGCACCAGTTCCACAGAGCATGATACTGCCACCACCATGCTTGATGGTAGGTTTGGAGTTTTGGAGTTAAAGGCCTCACCTTCTCCCCTCCAAACATATGTATGGTCATTGTGGCCAAATGACTTCATTTTGGTTCCATCTGACCACAGAACTTTCCTCCAGAAGGTCTTTTCTTTGTTCATGTGATCAGCAACAATATTCAGTGGATCTTTAGTGTTGTTGCTAGAAGAAGAACTTCCGTCTTCACGAAGCCTCTCAGCTCATGTTGATGTCAAACATTGTGGACACTGACAGCTGTGTTCCAGCAGCTTATCATTCATTCAGACCTGCTTTTTGGTTGACTCTTGACCATCCTTGACCAATTGTCTCTCAACAGCAGTTTTTGTTTTCTTCCTGATCATGGCAGTGACTTGACTGTACCATGGACTATATTTACAAATAATTGTTTGCACAGATGATTTTAGATTTGTTGCTGCTTTAAAATGGCTCCAAGTGACTTTCCTGACTTGTTTAATTCAATGATTTGCTTCTTCAGATCTGTATTTAAAACTCTGCTATTTAGTCGTCCCCACTGCAGTGTTTGTGACTGAGTCTAATGAGTAGATCAAACAGGCCCCATTTAAATTGGTTCAGAGGAGTCAGCAGTCATCAATTGTGAAGGCTACATCACCAGAACTGATATTTCAAGTTGCAGTATGAATATTTTCTGTGTGCCTGTGTGTGTGTGTGTGTGTGTGTGTGTGTGTGAGAGAGAGAGAGACAGATTCATGTCTTTTCATCATTTAATCATGGAAAATTAAGAATCACTGGAAACTCAAGACTGTCATGATATACACAATCTTTACAATTGTAAATGAAAGCCTTTGTTTACAATTGTACTTAGCTGTTTGTTACTATTTATTTTGACATTATTTTCCACAAAATTCTGATGATCATGCTACAAGTTCCTGACTAAATAGCTCCTGTGGAAGTCCTTATATTGGTTCCAGAAGATCTCTTCTAGCTGAAATTGCACCAAATGTATTTCTGCCGTTAAAGGAGCTTGTTGTTTCCAAAGGAAATTGTTACTGGCAAACACTTTCACTCGGTTTGAACTGTCTGAAAGCTTCCTTCCAGTAACAGTAATCCTAACTGAGTTGCAGGAACATGGCTTAGGTGAAAGCACACGCCATGGTGAAAAAAGGTGATCACAAATAATCTCTGATTGTCATTTGCACATTGATGCTGCCAGTGAGAATTTAAAGTGATTGCCTGAATCCAGACATGCAATTAAGGTTTATTTTAAATGGTGAAAGTAAGCACTTCTCTAACACCATCTTTCAACTTTGCTGAAAAGTGGGTAAAGCTGGAAATATCCCTTTCCTCTTTTCTCCAAAGTAGAAAGAGGAGGAGTTATTCTTTCACTGTGTCAGTGTTTCTCTTTATCCATCATTTTGGGATTTTAGCTCCTTATTTCATCCTTCCTCTTTGCTTCTAATACGCCTTCCACCTTTTATTTTTTTATCCACCACTCCAGTTTGCCGTCTGCCTCTCACTTTCTCATACTGCACACCTTCAGCGCCTCTCCACTCTTTTCCCTCTCTCCTTTCCTTCCTTCTTTCTTTCTTTCCGACGGAAGCAGTCCGTCATGCATGGCTGTCCATGAGTGAGCAGCGATTCAAAAGCCCCAGCGTCAGGCATAAACCTCCGCCAAGCAGCAGAAATCCTATTTGAAAGCCTCGAGTTGCACTGACAGCTCGGTGGAGACGCACACACACATTTATATGGAGGCACAAACTGTACACATTATGCAAATGAATGCTCCTACTTGAGCTGAGAAATGTCTGTACTGTATACAGATACCCAAATTGGATGTGGGCATTGCAACATATTCTCACCTGCATGTGATGTCAGCACAAACCAGAATGAATGTACCACATAATGTATAGACCAGATTTTCCCCCAAAGGATTCTTCCTCGCTGCAGCCACAGCCCCAACAGCTCAATAAAAAGATTAGTTTGGTGATTAATTTGGTCAATTAGTATAGTCAATTGGTTTATTTACCATTCAAACAAAAACTCTGGAGTCACCCCAAAAGCAGTCCTTCTTCTGGTTTCCATCTTGAGTATTTATCTCTTTGTTTCCTTCTGTTGAGTGAGCAGAAAAAAGGTATAAAGATAATTATGTGTAATGCGCCTGACTTGCTTTTTGAAGCGACCAATGGAAAAAATCATTGGGGATCAGCCTTTTGCCTCCTTGTTCTCACATACACTATATTGCCAAAAGTATTCGCTCACCTGCCTTGACTCGCATATGAACGTAAGTGACATCCCATTCCTAATCCATAGGGTTCAATATGACGTCGGTCCACCCTTTGCAGCTGTAACAGCTTCAACTCTTCTGGGAAGGCTGTCCACAAGGTTTAGGAGTGTGTTTATGGGAATTTTTGACCATTCTTCCAGAAGCACATTTGTGAGGTCACACACTGATGTTGGACCAGAAGGTCTGGCTCTCAGTCTCCACTCTAATTCATCCCAAAGGTGTTCTATCGGGTTGAAGTCAGAATTCTGTGCAGGCCAGTCAAGTTCATCCACACCAGACTCTGTCATCCATGTCTTTATGGACCTTGCTTTGTGCACTGGTGCACAGTCATGTTGGAAGAGGAAGGGACCAGCTCCAAACTGTTCCCACAAAGTTGGGAGCATGGAATTGTCCAAAATGTCTTGGTATGTTGAAGCATTCAGAGTTCCTTTCACTGGAACTAAGGGGCCAAGCCCAGCTCCTGAAAAACAACCCCACACCATAATCCCCCCTCCACCAAACTTTACACTTGGCACAATGCAGTCTGACAAGTATGGTTCTCCTGGCAACCGCCAAACCCAGACTTGTTCATCAGATTACCAGATTGGAGAAGCGTGATTTGTCACTCCAGAGAAGGCGTCTCCACTGCTCTAGAGTCCAGTGGTGGCTGCTTTACACCACTGCATCCCACGCTTTGCATTGCACTTGGTGATGTATGGCTTGGATGCAGCTGCTCGGCCATGGAAACCCATTCCATGAAGCTCTCTGCTGAAGCACTGTTCTTGAGCTCATCTGAAGGCCACATGAAGTTTGAAGGTCTGTAGCGATTGACTCTGCAGAAAGTTGGCCACCTCTTGGCACTATGCTCCTCAGCATCCACTGACCCCACTCCATCAGTTTACGTGGCCTACCACTTGGTGGCTGAGTTGCTGTCGTTCCCACACACTTCCACTTTCTTATAATACAGCTGACAGTTGACTGTGGAATATTTAGGAGTGAGGAAATGTCACGACTGGATTTGTTGCACAAGTGGCATCCTATCACAGTTCCACGCTGGAATTCACTGAGCTCCTGAGAGCGAGCCATTCTTTCACAAATGTTTGTAAAAGCAGTCTGCATGCCTAGGTGCTTGATTTTATACAACTGTGGCCATGGAAGTGATTGGAACACCTGATTCTGATTATTTGTATGGGTGAGCCAATACTTTTGGCAATATAGTGTATCTCACATTTTGCTAAGCTATTTACAAAAATTCTGGTGTTTTTGCTGTTGGAGAAACAGTTTAACTAGTCAGACAGACCAGTCTGTGTTGGTAGGATTAAAGTTGATGCTTGTTTGCATTTCTTTCAATCACAGTTTTTGTGGGCGGAGCTAAGCAACGGATGTGACTTTGGTGTTTCCTCAAAATAGTGACAATTGGGGATGTTGTGGTGGAACATTTGCATGCAGGGAGGAAAGAACTGATAGACAGGGCTGTATAACTACCTGTTCTAAATCCCCTGTAAAACCTGATTTATTTTGCTGTATTTGTAGGCCCTTATAAGTTGTGTCATTTTCCAAAGTGTAAGCTGATCCATTCCAACCTCACAGTGCCTGGAATAGCATCCCTGTTTTCCAAGCATGGTACTCTGATTTTCCTAGCTTGAATTCTGAATGGATGCCTGGTTTTTATTCGTTTGGGAATCAAGAGAAATCAAGGCCTGACTGGCTCTACAGGCAGCCAAAAAAGACACTGCAACCAGTCAATGTTCGTGGCCATCCTACATTTCTGCCCTCCGATTGGTTCCCTTGTCTCGACCAGCTGTGTCCTCCCCTGCCTCCTCTTCTTCATCCTCATAATTCTCTTCCTCATTATTGTTCATGTAATTTCTGTGATCTCCCTACTTTCTTGGTCCTTCATCCTGCTCTCTTTGTTTTATGGGTCCTCACCTTCCTCTTTCACCTCCTCTCTCTTCTGCACACAGCTATGTCTTCCTGGGCCTCGTCTTCCTCCTGGTACTGGTCATCCAGATTGTTTTCTTGTTGATCTGGGTTTCCAGCCATCACCAGGTTGTTGTTGTTCCTCGAAGCAAAGTGGATTTTAAAAGTCCCAGAAAGCCTCCTGAAATAAGTGACCAATTTCAGGTTTATATCCTGCACATTGTAGTTTTAAAAATACACCAACACGTGTGAAATAGCCTCAGACGCCTCAATAACTGTTCACACACAACAATCACTATCCCATAAACATGAAAAATGTACTTTGAACAGCAAAAAACTGTTTTGGTAACTAAAATGCGCTGGCCGCTGACTCCGTGTGCTCTTTCTCTTCCCTGGGAGAGTAGAACGGATACTTCTTCAGAAATATTTGCTCATATGGCCCATTTCTACCACGGCTTTCTAGAAACAAGGAGTGGCTCAATACGATGAAGCCACAGGCTCATCTTACCTCACTCTCCCCTATTGGTTTTTATAATTGATTAGGCGCCCTGTACTAGTAACTGACAGGATCACAAACCCTTGCTGCAGAGGAATATTAAGTATTCTTTATGCAGTTTTGTAGGCCATGTTAATATTTACCAGCCTCTTTGTAACTGAAAGTGTCCCCGGTGGGAACAACACCTCTAACCCAGCCAGTGTTTCTGCTGTTCTTTTCACTCAAGAAACATACTGTCCTCTTTCTGCTTCCCTTTGTCTTCCATAGCTTCAGTCCGAGGTCTCGCATTTCTTGCACATCTTGACAGGCGAACATGAGTCTCGCCATGGAAACCAGGTCACCCACGGTGAAGGTCACTGTATCGATGATGCATGTTGGAGTGTGTGTGTGTGTGTGTGTGTGTGTGTGTGTGCTTACATGGCAGGTGATGCTGTTGTGTTTCCATATGGGACACTACGAGGGCATGTTGGGACATTATGACAGAGAAATCTGCTGGGAGCGACTGTGATGGTAACAGCATGATCTGAGGGATAAACACTGTACGTGCACACACAGATACAAGCAGCATGTACAGTAACACAACTCCAGGTAAACACAACTAGCTGAGCAACAAGAGCTTTTCCTTTTATTGTCTTTGATCTCTTAGTTTTCTGTCTCAAGTTTGCTCTCTATGTTGTTTACTTCTGTCTAGTCATGGAGTCTGTTGTTTTAAGGCGCTGTGCATACAAATGGCAGTTCCTAGAAATGATTGCTTTCTGTTGCTGTTTCCAGGAATACCTCAAAAGCTGCAGACACAACAAACTGTAAAATCCAAAAGAAACAAGAGCAGGCTGACGAAGCGCTCTGTTCTTTTTGAGCATCATCAGTGGTGTTGTTTCAGTTGTATTCAAATTCTGTTTATTAAGGTTGTATTTTTAGGCCTCTGTGAATCAGCAGTATTGTTTGTATAGCTAGTATTTATTTTTACTGCACAATAACTAGACATCATCATTAACAAGTAACCTAACTTTTGCTGCTGTCAACAAACAACTGAATTCCATTTGCAGTGTAAAAAATAGAAATGGTTGACTAATAGTTAACGTCACATCAGGCCTGACATCGCAGCCAGATAAACCAAGAAATCCAATTTTTTCTTTGGAATCCTCCTGTGTGGTTAGCAAAAGGTAATACATGTATTTATGATCCAGTATAGTGAGAAATCCTTGTGAAGCAATCAGTCAGTACCTCTTACTGGGTTCATTTTTGCTTAACATTTTTGTTTTTACTACCAGTGCAAGTCTGGATATCAAGTGAGGCTTTTGGACTTTTAATATCTTAATTATAGATATATATGCACTAAATGCATAACTTCATTTTGGGAGATCTGATACCTACTTACTACCACTAATCCATCTTTTTTCACACCCGCTTGAGTTAGCCAACTATTTATGTTTTGGGAACTTTTAAAGTCTAAAAGTATTGTGGGTCAATCCATCACCAACTCAATTCACATTTTTTTTTTAAAGGTAACACCTGAGCATTTCATATTTGTCTAAATGTTTTCTGTGTATACATCAGGTATCAAGTAAAACATGCAAAATTTTTGGTCACAACTTTTTGAGTAAAACATTTAAAGAAAAGGATGGAGTCCTGTCAATTTTTACATTGTTGTCTTTGTGCCAATCTGTGGATCAGTATTTGAAGAGCTGAAACTTGAGAAATAATGTAGCTAAAGTCTTGAAATTTTACAGGTTCATTGATATGCAGATATAGTATTCAATGGTACAACTCTGTTTTGACTGAATAATACAAACCTGTTACAGGATGGTGCAAATTTGGCCCAAAAAATTTGCATTTTTTTTCTACTCCGGCATCCCATCAACCATTAAACCTTTATTTTTCATCCTAGAATGCTGATATTTTTTCCTGTGATTGCCACCAATCAAACCTTTAAAATGTAGAGCATGGTGCCAGTCAGAGACAAACTTTTTTGCCGCCTCATGCTACAAAGTTGATATGTTTTGTTGTGCCAGTCAGTGCTTCATGCTGAATCTGATATCATTTTACTCATTGTCTTTACAGATCAACATGTCAGCTCTGATTACTGTGTAGTGAGTTATCTGTGTTGTTAATGACAAGCGTGTGGTCCAAATCTATTGGGTTGATTACTGGCTCCAAAGCTCGCCTGATTTCTGTTTCATAGGTTCCAATTGTCCAAATACACAGCAATCTGCATTCACAAAAATCAAGCCAAACCCTGCAGCCGTACAAGGCCAGAGCATTCGTACGGAAGTTCTGAGCCAAACCCTCACACTGCATTAGATCCATTCAACAGGAGGATGTTTTGATGATAGAAATGAAACCTACATTGCAACCAGTTTTTGGAAAAATGTGTTTATTTATTTTAGATATAAAAAGGCTGCACTCAGACACACTTGGTTTGTTGTCTGCTGGGCCTTGTCAAGGCAGAGTGGGATGCTTTGGAGGGAAGCATCAGCCAAATGGCGTTTTTTTTTTCTTAATGTTTCCCCCACATTAAGTGCCCAAGAGGGAAACCATTACAGCAAACACCACTGTACCTGCCGACTGTCGTCTTTGTTGTAGTTGAATACATTTTCCTCTACATAGCAGGTAGCGGTTGTGGGAAACAGTGTTGGTGTGTGTCACTGTGAGGCCAGCTCAGGATTATCTCCTAATATAGCCCAGCGGAAGTATCACAGCGATGGCCATGTTTGTGTGGCCTTTTTTGCCCCTTTAACCTGGCACTGGATTAAACCGAGCCAGCCTGGCAGAAAAAGCTACCGGAGGAACAGAAATAAATAGTAACAGAAAAACTGAATTTAATCATGAAGCGTTACGTTATTTTTTCCTTTACTACAGAGATAATGTGATTCAGAATCAGTAAGTCAAACTCGCAGTTAATAAGTTAAATTGTACTGAATTTGGACATACAATGCAATAGTCAACCAAGGTGTATATATATATATATATATATATATATATATATATATATATATATATATATATATATATATATATATATATATATATATATATATATATATATATAGAATAAATTATATCGGCTGAAGAGCAAAATCCTAATTTGTCAGAGAGATGCTAAAAAAAGTCCACTAAATTAAATGACAAAATAGCTTACACTTGAGTTGGAAACATGTTGATGTCCTGTTCATCTACCCCAACCTCCTCCCTCTGCAGAATTTCCAAATTTTCATCTAGTTTTGTTGTTGACAGATATTTGAGGAAGGTTTCTATATATGCAAACTGTCGAGGTTATTTATATATATATATATATATATATATATATAAGGCTTTTCTCCCCTCCGTTGTACCTCCTTGTACTCCTCACCTTACTTTTAATATATGCCCTCATCTCTCCCTATCACCCCGTCCTCTCTCTTTTTCCCATCTCTTATCTTCTTGCCCTTTCTCTCTCACCTTATCTCGTTCTCTGCATGCTTTCCAAACTCTTCCTCTGAGGTGTGCACTGGGAGATATAGAGGAGAACCGCGAGTTCTTCCTGTATGGTGAGCATCTGCAGATCTATTCTTGGGGGAGAAGCTGGAGGGACGAGGGTTCTCTCTTCACATGCATTAACCATGAGAAGGCAGCATCAGAGGAAAGGGAAGCCTCAGGACAACAGCACAAAGCTGGACATAGGAGCTGCTTTAGCACAGTGGCCAGAAAAACAAACATGTCAGCATCCAGACACCTGCAACCTCAGGTCTGCCAATGCTACAAACACATGGACTCACGCACATGTAAACCTGCTGCAAGCTGACGAGTTTGCAAGAATTTGTAATGAGCTGCTTTAAATGATTAATACCTTTTTGCTGGCACTCACTGATGCCTGCAGACAAACACTGAGAATGGAAAAAAAATGGAAATAAGGCAGATGTGGCCATTTCTTATTGCTGAATTTGAGACTTAAGATTCAAAATCAGTGTAATATGCCACCATAGACACTATGTGTGTTAAATTCGCACAGCTTTTAAATAGTATCATTATTATTATTATTATTATTATTATTATTATTATTATTATTATTATTATTATTATTATTATTATTATTATTATTATTATTATTATTATTATTATTATCCTTTCGCACATTTAAAGTTGTTTACATTATATAGTATGTGCCCTTGCACATTGTCAGATGATTTATTTCCACATTTCTGGATGCTTTAAGTACTTTTTATGACTTATATTCCCTTGATTACACTTGCTGTTAATCTGACTCATAGCACTTGCTTCCTATTTGTTTTTTAATACTTATTTTGTTAATCTATAAGTTAGTGTTTACTGTTTTGCACTAAAACACCAAGTCAGATTCCTTGTTTATGAAAATCCACTTGGCACAAAGAACTGATTCTGATTCATCAATGTGTCTTTAACTGTTGCTTTAATAGTTATTACCAATTGATTTGACATTGGTTGCCTCTAGTTGCTCCATTTTTTTTTTTTAATTTTCTAGGGCAAAATAGATGTTTCTCTTTGCCCCTTTACTTCACAAGGTTTAATTTCTCTGACTTCACTGAGGATAATGTTCATCTGAGAAGTTCTTATTTCTTTATGTATTTATTTATTTTGCATTGAACACTGTGCTTCCTTTATTGTGTGAAATTGCAGTGCACTGAAGTGAACTGTGGCTGTGTCTGTATAGTGGTAGAACTGCAATGAGCCATCCAGCTGTAAAAGGCTTTCCAGCAACAGACTTCAAAGAAAAATTGGATGATATTATTTGTCTTTGCTCTTCAAAACCACAAAATCACAATGTGGGTCAGGTTTGGTCTTGGTTAGGTTCAGAAAAACTTTGCGGTTTGAGTAAAACTGATTGCCACTTCAAGATAGGGGGACCTTTGTATTCATGGTAAAAGAAGCATTGACTACTAGTCTGTTGGTCTTTTATGCTGTAGTTTTGAATAGCACAGGTTACTGTGTCTCCACAGTAATGTGTCAGCACTGTAGAATAGTCTGACTGCACCACATTATTGTTCTGCTATAGTGGAAAAAACACTCTTGCTTGTTTGTCATTGGTTTAAAGAGATACGTTTGTCTTGGTTGGTGCTAAGCCCAGGATGCAGCAATGGTGCCCCTGCGAAGTCGTCCAAAGGTGGATCGTTTTGGTTGAGCATTCATGTAAAAGGAGGTGAGCGCTGTCATTAAAAAGGCTAATTCACTGAAAGGACTGAGCAGGGTTGTGTTATTACATGATTTGAAATCTTTAGCAAACTTGCTATTTTCAAGTTTGATGAAGTTTACTAGGTAGCTGCTTGTTGTTTACTGCAGTGAAGGGGATTTTAAAAACAGACAGCAGCAGTGGGATGAGAAATGTGAGGCTTATACTCGAAATCTGCATCCAATAAGTCAGACTATCTGTGTTAAAATCATGTAAATGACACATCCATCTGCTCCAACCTCCTACCTCCACACAGTTTGTTTTTCATTTGATTTTGTTCTATTGTTTTTCTGTGTTGGGAGGCCAGTCTTTTCAGAACTGCCCGAGATGGGGTTGTCTGAGTTGTAATCCTCTGAAACACTGCTCCGTTTGTGTCACTAAAACAAAAATGAAAAAAACAAAACCCACTCACTGGTAGGGTGTGATCAGTCTTAACAACAGAAATATTGTGGCTCAGACTAAGTCAACATCAGTGTTCATAAGTAAAATTTTACTGAAATCTGTTACAAGAAATAAAGTAGTACACTAAAGTCTACCAAATTCAATGAAAAAATATATCCACCGGAATGTTATCTTCTTTAGTTTTTGGTAAATTTTGAATTGTTGCAGTTATCAAAATCGGAAGGAAACAACCTGCATAAAAAGTGTGGTTTGTACTCAAAATCTACATCCAGTGAGTCAGACTATCTGTGGTAATATCATGTTGATGACCCATCCATTCACCCCAACCTCCTCAATCTGCAGATTTTCCATTTTTCCATTTTTTCCATTTCGGTTTGTTGTTTTTCTCTTTTGGGAGGCCGGTCTCTTCAGAGCTGCCTGAGATGAGGTTGTCTGAGGACACAGTTATAATCTTCTGCTCCACTCTGTGTCACTGATGTCACACAAATATATCTGTCTGCACACTTCTGATCGTCCTTGTTCTCCAGACCAAACACATGCAGACGTCGTCGATGTCAACTCCTATCACACATGCACACACCGGAAGGTAGGTCATGGATAAAAGGACAGGAGGAGGCTGAGCAGTGGTTGATGGAGAGGGAGAGTTTGGTGCCGTAGGAGATTTTTAAAAGGCTGGTTAGATGCTGTCCCTGCATGATAAGGCTGTTTGAGGTGGAGGTGATGCGACTCGCTCACATTCTCATTCCCCTGCAAACAGGTCTGCACTGTCTGGACGGCTTCCTGTGCAGACAGATGTCTTATCGGTTCCCTTCTTTTTTTTTTCCTCATAGACTGCAGACATTCTGTGGTGCAATGTCCTCAATATTATTATGTCTGCCTCATGGGGCTGCGCGAGTCATCAAAGGAATCTAATCGAAGCAGAACATTTAAATGTTAAACCAATTAATCAAACTCTGTTAGCTGGTCACTCGTACCCTTGGAGAAGAATCGGAGAAGTCTGTCCACATTTCTTTTAGTCTCTACCTCCAACTGCTGCAACTCCTTAAAAACAATACATATTCCACAATGGCAGCAGTTTAAATCTGCTCTTACTCCTGTGGTTAAGATTTAAGAAACTGAATAAAAAGTCATAAGTTACAACTGAGCAATGATGAATGGCTGATAGATAACATCCCTGTGAAACAAGATGAAGAAATCCATATCCCCAAGTTTTTAAAGAAAATCTCTGTGCAATATCATTTTTTCTTGATATATTAGAAATTGCAGTTTTGTTATTTTCTACTTACAGACAAATCTGTGCAAAACCACTGATATGTATGATATAATATAATATAATATAATATAATATAATATAATATAATATAATATAATATAATATAATATAATATAATATAATATAATATAATATAATATAATATAATTAGGGCTGGGACTTTAATGCGTTAATTTCGATTAAGTAATTAACTAAAATAGTGCTTTAAACATAATAATGCATTTAATCGCACCTTTCTCAGTTCCCTAATTTCTGGCACACCGGTACACTGATGCACACTCCAGCCCAGTAGGCGGCGGTAATGAACCTAACATCTGTTTGCCAGCCGCGAAGAAGATACACAAGACACACTGTAGTGCAGTGGTTCCCAACCTGGGGTCCAGAGATCTGAGGGGGGCGCGAAGCTTTGTCTGTTCTGACGCTGTGATGTTATAAAAAAATAGATTTTTACATTCTGGATAAAATCAGAGTAACAGACTCGCTGTGTCATCACAACTCTACCTATAAAACATTTTTAAATCACATTTATTTGGTCTTTCTCCAGGTTGGCTTCTAGTTCATCCAGATTCATCAGTTTGTGTTACAGTTAGAAAATTACTGACGGAAACGGTGTCTGAAAAACGCAAAACGGGTGAAGATTCATCAGTACCTAAAAACTCCGGCTATACTTCGAGAGTTACCTTGAATTTGGTTTTATTAAAGGACAAGACAGAATTATATTATTTGTAGTGAAATGCTCGCAAATGACAGCATGAAACCAGCGAATTACGGCGACGTCAGGAAGTAAAACACAGTTTGGTAAAGTCGGAAAGATATTCACAAATTCGGACTTCCGGCATCAATAACTCATTAAATATACGTTGTCTAAACATAAACGATGCCCCTTTTCCATCGTTGTAAGGTAGACAATATGCTACAAGCCCAGTTTAATCAAAAGTATCTGTCTTTCAAGCTGCAGAAATAACATTGGTGTCTATGAGCAGCTGGCTGTGCGACGAGTGAACAGGGACCGTTCTGCAAATAGCAAAACCGCTGCAAACAGCGAAGAGACACAAATATTCAACAAATTTACTGCAGCCAGCAACTGACTCCTGCTGGTCATACTACAACTCTTGGTTTAATATTAAATATTTTTTTCTCATAATTGTAAGGAATTTTTTAGTAAAAAAAAAATAAAAAAATCAATAACTTAACTCTTATGCATTGTAGTGTCAACAAATTTACTGCAGCCATAAACTCTCTCCTCCTCCTCATAGTACAACTCTTGGTTTGATATAATTTTTTTTAAATTTAATAATTTTAGGGAATTTTCTATTAGTAATACAATTCAGTAACTTCCCTCTTATGTTTTGTAGTGTACTTATGGGGTGGTTTTGGTGGGGGGTAGGTGCTGCGCTGGGGCTGCTGTGCAGCTTATAGGGGGCGCTCCAAGCCACACAGGCTGGGAACCACTGCTGTAGTGGACCACGAGCTGGTCACATGGCAGCGCTTTAGCTTCAATCCGGTAGAAATGTCAGACCAATCAGGCAGCTCGGCCACAAACTTTCTCTTTCATTACATAAACACTTTAGCAAAAAGTATTTCTGAAAGCATTTGAGCTGAGAAACAGGCTGTGCATTTGTTGAATCTGACCTCTTTTTTATGGAGGACTAAAAGTGCCAAAATTAAATAAATAAATACATCATTAAATAATTAATTAAATATGTCATTAATTAATTAAAATTGGAATTAAATATTTCATTAATTAATTAAAATTGGAATTAAATATTTCATTAATTAATTAAAATTGGAATGAAATACTTAAATGTGTTATTAAATAAATATATCATTAAATAATTAAATATGTCATTAATTAATTAAAATTGGCATTAAATATGTCATTAATTAATTAAAATTGGCATTAAATATGTCATTAATTAATTAAAATTGGAATTAAATACATAAATGTGTTATTAAATATGTCATTAATTTATTAAAATAACAATTATTTTAAGTAAAAAACATATTTCATTATTTCACTATTTAATTAATTATTTCATGGTCCTTGCGTTGCAGTGGATCATGAATTTATTTTATCTGTCAACCTCGCCCGTCAAAGTCGGTGGGCGGATCCTAACACCTGATTGGTTACCCTGCACATCAAGTCAAGGCAAATCGATTCCAGATAATGGATTGACGCAGAGCTTGTGAACACATTCCGATACACTGGGTGGCGCTATTCACCTCTACGTTGGTTTGGATACTCAATAAAACAAAACTTTATTAGCAACCGCTAAAGACTCGGTCCTCTTTCCCAAATGTTGATACATGCGGTGCAAGACAAATTTTCCTTTAGCATTTCCTTTAGCATCTACTCGGCGCGCCACGGCTCGTCTCGGTTTAGTTGTTTTTCCATTACATTGAGAACCACCTCATCGTGGGTTGAGTCGTCATAGCACGGTGGCCCGAAAGTCCCTTACCGTCATTTTTGTGCGACACAAACGCAATGCAACAATGTACATGGAGGCGATAGTACACCTGCTGCTCGGTCTGTGGCTTTCTGTCAGATTCAGAGTAATAGAAGAGTCGGAGAAAGCTGAGAGCGGCGAGTCGAAACACTCAGGAGACACACAGGAGAGTTTGGGAGGCGATACAGCAGTATCAAGCTGAAGACAAGAGGATATGAACGAGACGACATATAAGGGTAAGCTAATGCTAGTTCGCTAGCTATCGTGTATCAGTCCTGTGAACGACCCTGTAATGGCTGCAGTTTGTCGCTATTAGGTATTAAAATATGTATGCTGTGTATGTGTTTCAGATGCTCTCTGATGAGACTTAATGGGATTTACCTGAAGCAGCAGCACATGAGCCTGCAGTGGCACAAGGTGTAGAGGAGGAGGACAGAGATGTACAGGATGCACTGATGCACTACGTGTCATGCAAAAGTTAAAAGTTGTTCTTCTTGTTATACTTCTGTTTTTCTGTCCCCGGACCGCTATTGTTTTCTTTAATGCAATTCTGACAATAAACTTTTGTAGATGTGTCTATGCTATTGTTTGTTTGTGAAGGTTAGCAAGATTAAATAAAAAATTAAACGCCAAAACATTAAAACAGCTGTTTTAAGAAAATTCCAGTTTGATAAATCAGTATTGCTTTGGTGTAATTCAGTCACCAGAATTATGAACCATAAAGGAGTTTGTGTTAAAACATGTTAAATCCCATTAAACACAAATACATTATTAGGGAATATAGAATTGTTTGGTTCAGACTGTTGACTCTTTTCCTACCAGTGTCTTAACAGACAAAATGAAAAGTTATGATGCAATCACATAAGTCACAAAATAGTTTATTAGTCAGCAGCAAAATCAAAACTATTTACAATGTGCAAAGTACAAACTGTGGTGGGCCTCTCCTACAGTGGAGGGCTAAAAGTAAAACTATATACAACTACAGGTGCTGGTCATATAATTAGAATATCATGAAAAAAGTTGTTCATTATTTCAGTAATTCCATTCAAAAAGTGAAACTTGTATATTATACTCATTCATTACACAGAGACTGATATATTTCAAATGTTTATTTCTCTTTGATGATTATACCTGAATACTAACAAAAATCTCAAATTTGGTATCTCTGAAAATTAGAATATTGTAGAAAGGTTCAATATTGAAGACACCTCTAATCAGCTAATTAACTCAAAACACCTGCAAAGGCCTTTAAATGGTCTCTCAGCCTAGTTCTGTAGGCTACACAATCATGGGGAAGACTACTGACCTGACAGTTGTCCAAAAGACAAGCTTTTTCGTGATATTCTAATTATATGACCAGCACTTGTAAATCTCAAGTCTATGGGAGGTGGACTCGCTCACACTCGCCGGCTGCCCACTGCCTACCCAGCTACCCCAGCTGCCCCAGCACACCCAGGAATGACTGGTTGAAGGCAGTATTCTGGGCCAGCTTCATTCTCTCTTGCCTCGCTGAGGAGCAACCAGATGTTCTCATCATGCTGGGCATGACTCCACTCCTCCTCAGCCTGCATCTCCACAAGTACGCTAGGAAGGTCCAATTTTCTGTGGCCCCCTTTCCTCTTGCCTAGACCAAAGACAGAAAAGTGATCAGAGTCAGCTTTAATGGCCAAGTAAGTACACAATATACACAGAATTTGGTTTCGGCTGTTGGTGTCATCCTAGGAATATGGAAGAGAATAATAAAAAATAAACAATAGAAAGAGGAACAGGGAGGAAAAAGAAATAGTAGTAAAATAGAACACAATATAAACAGAAATGTACAGCTAGACTGGAATGTATGAACACATTAGCAAAATGGTAATTGCTATAAACACAGTAGTGGCGATTTTTGTGTACAGGGCACTGTAGTCCAAATGTCCAGGGTGAGTGGGGTCTCTGATGATGTTTTCTGCAGTCCGTACTATGGGCTGTAGTCTGTTTCTGTCCTGCTGTGTGGTTGATCCAGAGGTGCACAGGACAGATTGTATGACTGCAGTGTAGAACTGGATCAACAGCTCATGTGGCAGGCCATGTCTCCTCAGCTGTCGTAGGAAATACATCCTCTGCTGAGCCTTTTTCAGGAGGTCCTGAGAGATTGTAGTCCCCAGGAGCTGGAAGGACTCCACAGCTATGATGTGATGTGTTTAGCCACCCGTCCATCCATTTTCAATCATGATCATGTCTTTGATACTTTAATAAACTTCTGGCACTCTTCGCTTTAACCAAAGCACAAGCAGTAACTGCTCCACCACAAACAAAAACGACGTGGTGTGAACTTCATTTCATCCTGTGCACATTTTGGAGTTGCTAAGAAGAGCTGTGTTTTCTCATTTTTATGTATATTTTCATTCAGTTTCACAGCTACCTAGTGACTATAAGAAGAATGGTTGCAATACTACACCGCACCAGAACGTAAATTAATTAGAGTGACTTACTTGTTAAATCAATAGAAAATAAATGCAGCTGCATGTGTTCTGTTTATGTGTCACTGTAGCTACATGTAGCTTTCATCAGGCGTTCCTGAGCTGGCTGCTGCACAGTTTGCATTTACACCTGCCTCAATTCTTGGTCATTGGTCTCGTTGTTCTGATCATGCTTGCAGGCATTTACACCTGTAGTAATAATAATACGAAAATCAACCATGCTCTCTGTTTACCGTGTCTTACCGGTGATAAGACGTTGCTGTGACGTGCTGGTGTCGGTGTCCGAGCTGGTGCTGGAGAGGAGACAGGGCAGCCGGGGGCTCCGCGACGGAGGTGGAGTAGGCTTCGCATGTGGAAAGGGATTCTTGAACAGAAATAAACACTCACTCTAAGTACAAGAAAAACACGGCATGCTGACTGAAGTATTAGCTTCTGAGAGCTAAACGTTAGAAACAGCAGCACGAAATACAAGCAGAGCACGGAGTTAGCGCCGATGGCTAACTAGTTATCTTATTGTCTGCTACAGGAGACAACGACGTTACTTTCTAAAAATACTTGTTTGCTTAAAAGAAGGTTGCCACCAATGGAATAAATGATGTATAAGTTTCTTGAAGTCACAAAACACTCACCGTCCTCGAACGTCTCCAACAATGCAGCGGCTGAGTCTCCCTCCTGTTGCTCGCCGGTGCGATGTAGCCATCGGTGCCAGTAAATGGCTTCCATTAAACCTCTTCCAACACCTCCTGGTTGACCCACGCCGGCCGTTGTGGTCCTGGGTGGACCGATAGTCATTTTTGAGCTTTTTCAGCTTCTCCCTACACTGCTTCTGTCCTCTTTATATACAGTCTACTGTATATGTGAGCGGCCATCCGCTCAGAGACCTCCTGATAAACTTTCT
The DNA here is from genome assembly GCF_022539595.1 of Amphiprion ocellaris. Taxonomy (NCBI): domain Eukaryota; kingdom Metazoa; phylum Chordata; class Actinopteri; family Pomacentridae; genus Amphiprion; species Amphiprion ocellaris. The sequence goes on along the minus strand of NC_072773.1, from coordinate 6,775,932 downwards.
CCGTCCAGCTCTCTCTGTATTCTTTGGTCCGCCACCAAAGACAAAGTCTCGACCTCTTCATTCACCCACGGTACAGGTCTGGCTGTCACATTAAAATTATGAAGAACAGAGAGTTTCGTGAAGAGCAATGCACACCGTCGCTGTTTACAGTCATTTTTTAATGCAGGATTTTGTTTTCGTGCTGAAGTTGCTCTGTGTCGTCACTCCCTGTCCAATCAGTGGCCTGCACTATGTAAACGCCACATTATCGGCTTATCTCAGCTCGCTGGGAACCTCAGCCGAGAAGGTGCTGAAAATTAGTCCGTATGGAAACGCTCGCAAACAAAGATGAGACGAGCCGTACCGTGCCGAGTAGATGCTTGTGGAATCGCGGCTAAACAAAGACGAGCGGAGCCGTGCCGCGCCGAGTAGGTCCTAAAGGAAAAGCGCTCGACACTCCGAGCATCGCTGCAATTTGACAGGCTGGTAATCCACAAAGAACGTGATGTTCCAGAACTTCCCTCGGTATGCCAAACGCCCTGGTCCCTGTGTGTGCTCCTGTTGCACCCTGGTACCAGAAAACCGGCGGAGTACTTCCTCTAAATTTGCAGTCACTCTACGGTCAACATCTTGGTCGGAAAGTGCGGAAATAACTTCAACAACGTCAATAAATTCCTCTGCTTTACACGCTACATGCTCGCGGTCAGCAGGTCCTGCTTCCACATACTCTGCAAGGTCTCTCACCAACTCTCTAGAAAGTTCACAGCGACTCTCCCTCTACACAGCCTCCATGTTTAGAAAGACTTCTACTTCCGGTTTCAAGGCAGACAAAAGCAGTGGATTAGACTAGATTCACGTTAGTCCCGCCCACGGACTTTGACGGGCGAGGTTGACAGATAAAATTAATTCATGATCCACTGCAACACAAGGACCATGAAATAATTAATTAAATCGTGAAATAATGAAATATGTTTTTTACTTAAAATAATTGTTATTTTAATAAATTAATGACATATTTAATAACACATTTATGTATTTAATTCCAATTTTAATTAATTAATGACATATTTAATTCCAATTTTAACTAATTAATGACATATTTAATTATTTAATGATATATTTATTTAATAACACATTTAAGTATTTAATTCCAATTTTAATTAATTAATGACATATTTAATTCCAATTTTAATTAATTAATGAAATATTTAATTCCAATTTTAATTAATTAATGACATATTTAATTAATTATTTAATGATGTATTTATTTATTTAATTTTGGCACTTTTAGTCCTCCATACTTTTTAGTTCAACGATGGCTAGTTTAGACCTTTAACGAATATTTCGCGATGCGTCGGACCTCCGCTGCCAATGCCAAATTTGCATAAAGTAGAAGGCAAGTCTACTTTATGCAAATGAGCTCCGGGGAGACGCATCGAAACGCAGCTCGAAACGCACTGCAACATAACCAGCATGCAATGCGGTGCGTTTCACATAGACAATGAATGGGATGCGAGAAATTGACGATCCTGGATCACATTAGCTACCACAGTCCTGGTAGCGGCAAATGGTGTAAGCAGCACACAACAGACCACTTTTTAAGTTTACAAAAAGTCTGAAAATGTTGAATATGATTGCAATAATTGCATGTTGAGTTTGCAGTAATCTGTGAATGTAGTAGATAGCGAAAACTGCACAGATAAATTTAAATGAAACAAACATTTTTGTTGTTTAAGTTCACATATATGTCTATTCATCAATTCATCATCTACCGATCGAGTCATCGACCAAAATTTATTTGAACTGAAAGACTTTGCTTATTGTGTCAAATATTGCTATTTGGCAAAATTGCGATTAATTAATTACGAAGCCTCTAATTAATTCAATTCATTTTTAAAATCACATCCCACCACTAAATATAATATAATATAATGTAATGAAATCTGAATTTTGGTGTTCTGACGGGTTTATGGGTTGTCTGCATGTTTATATGCTTCTCTATCAGTATTTCCACTTGTGCAATACTATTGTTATGTGCAATACTGCTATTTTCTGGTGGAATTTGGACAATCTGAATTGGTACTTCTGTACATTTTTGGTTTATTTTTTATTTTACTACAAATGTTTCTTTAATATTTGCACTATACCCATTTGCTGCTATTTTAATTCTAATTTCCCCACTTTGGGATTAATTAAGGTTTATCATATTGTAACACAGTAAATGCTAATCCTAATGTCGCCTTTCAGAAGTCTCTCCTCTATAATCTAGATTATCTCTGAATATGAGTCACTGCAGGACGACTTTTCTCCAGACTCTAAAATCGGTTTTGAACCTCTTTAACTTTTCGAGTTCTCTGTAATAAATAATTGCCAAGTCAAGTTTTGTGCTGCTCTGCCCCGACTCATCTCGCTCTCCTCCTCCTCTAGGTTTTTTTTTTTTAGTACTCATTAGTCTAAAAGTATATTTTACATCTTCTTGAAGAGAGAGAGGCTACAGCTGTGGTCTGACCATCTGCTGCTCTGGGCAGATTTTGCGAACATCTTAAATAAAACATTCCTTTTCATACTGCTTTTGGTCGAGGTTCATCTCTTCTGCTGTGACTCAGTTTGTGGATAATTGTACGAGGAGACAAAGATTAAAATAGGTTTTTTTAGGAGGTTTCTTTGTGAATGACATATTTATTTAGTGCTTTGTGTTTGAAGATGACAATTAGGGTTGTATCAGGTCACACTAAAATAAAAATATATGCCTTGTTGTGTAACATCACTTACTACTAATATTTGCTAGTCTTACTTAGATACTTGGAAGGGCCATAATAATTGAGTAAATCCATCTCCAGTTTTAAAAAGGTAATACGTTTAGATTCCATATTAGCTTCAAAACCATCTTTAACTTTTATATGAATATTATTATTTTCCATATAATAATACTATTATAGATAATTTTCCCTATATAATGTTTTTTATTCTGTGCAAAAACGCTTGTAAATGTAAATATTTAATTTTTATTTTATTATTTGTGTCATTTAAGTCTTTCCCTAACAAGAATAACATAATAAATTGTGATTTTGTGGAATAAAATGTCAATTTAAATTTATCATTGTAGCATCAAAAATAAATTGACATTAAGAGGAAAATATATTTAGATATTCTAAGCTGTAAAATCAGATTTGAGATTTCAGTATTTTCCAAGTTATTCTTCAAAAAGCCATTCTTTGCCATTCAAGTGTTTTTTTTTTATCTGCTGTTGTGCTTTTAAATTTAGAAAAATATATAACTTAGGTCATAAGACTTAAATTCAGCTTCATAGTCTTTCTCTAACAAGAATAATATAATAAATTGTGATTTTGTGGAATTAAAGATGTCAATTTAAGGACATACATAAACCAAGCAAGTATTACTATAGTATAAAAATGGATTTAAATAATATTTTCAATATTTCAATATTTTTAAACTTGATACTATTTTCAAAATTCAAGAGTTTTTTTTTTTTATTCAGTGTAAAAACATTTTAAAATATCCTCTCTTTTTTATGACCATAATCTAAAGTCTGCTTTAAAGTCTTTCTCTAACAAGAGAAGCATCAGAATTTTGTGAAATAAAAATGACTCACAAGTATGACCATAACAACAACAGGCCTAAAATTGTTACTGGTTTTCTCTAGAAAAAGAAGGCAGAAATATCTACTGAAAAGTTCTGAAAATATGCCATAAATTGCTTTTTTTTTGCTGCAGGTAATTAATGTCAAACAATGCCTCTGTTGTAATACCTGTCTATATTCACATCTACACATTAACTGAAACGAGCAAAATAGCTTCTTGTGAGTATTGATGTGTGCAGTTTGTAGTTTTTTCAACCTGCAGAACAAAAAACTAAACGTAAAAACGCAGGAAATGATCAGGTTTGTGTAATATCTGCACTGCTAACAAACAGGAGACACAACTTTGTTTAGGTTTCATTATAAATGCATTGAAATCTTTCATCCAGCTTCTATTTTATCTGTTTTCTTGTTTCTCTCTGTGTTCTTTTCCTCTTTCTTCTTGCTGTTGTCTTCTTCTCTCTAATCTTCTTCTAATTCAATACCTTCCGTCACTCACTCCAGCCATTTGATTCCTATTTTCTAAAGCTCCCAAGTGCTTTATGAGTTCTTCTATCCGTCCATCTCTCTGGCCCACGGCGTTGTTTTTCCTCTCCGACTCAAATCAGATATCGATCTAACAGCGGAGGCTCCAGCTTTTAATCACAAAGTTGTGCGTTTATACACACACATATAGATGCAAATACATGTCAAAGTCTACCTTAAACTGATTCTGACTTTAAGAACGACCATCTTTGTGCATCAACCATCAGTTAGAGTTCACAGTGGCTGAGATCATTTTGGATCAAAGTGCTGAGGCAGGTTTTAATTACGAAACATGCATTATGGTGTGATAGTGGTCAATAGTATCGACCACTTGAGGTTATTCAGGGAGGCGAGGCGATGGATGAATGGTACAGGAGGTGTGTGTGTGTGTCAGTGTGTTTCTGTGTGTTAGTGTGTGTGTGTGTGTGTGTGTTTCTGTGTGTTTGTGCAGAGGATAGTGAGGCGGTGTGCACTGAGATGGCATGATAAGAATGTGAGTTATGAATTTCGAACGGACATTACTGTGTGTGCGTGTTTGTGTGCATGTGTGTGTCTCTGTGTGCATGTGTGTGTTTATACCTCAGAAGGGAAAGTGTGAGTGTTTTATGACTTTCTCTTGGCCAGAAGCTCGGCGATGGTAATCATGCTGAGATAGACCCTTGTGTTCGTGTGTGTGTGTGTGTGCGTGTGTGTGTGTGTGTGTGTGTGTGTCATCCCTTCATCAGGACAAAGCAGAGAATGAACTGTCAGCTGCAGTGCTATTAGGTCTTGAATGAAGGACTAGTCTCTCTCTCTCTTTCTCTCTCTGTGTCTTCAGATGTTACATTTCAAACTACTCCTCTGTGTTCCAGTGGCTTGTTTTCCAGGTTCCTCGTTCCATCTTAAATCTTCACATTTCTGCTCGACCATCTCTGATTTGCCTGGAATTATTATAGCATAAAATATGAATATCAATTGAGATATATGTAGAATTATAGCTTGATAAAGCAAATGCTTTCCAAGATACATAGTTTTTAAATTGATTGTCGACCCACTTTCAGCTACTTTTTTTTCATCCAATTCATGCAAATTTAAGGCTGTTTGAGACACAGTATCTGAGGAACTGTTAAAGATAAAAGCCTTAAATTTTCACTGTTAGTTCTCATTGTGTTATTGATTCAGAGTCTCAGACTCTGACAAGTAGATCAAGAAATCTGTGATTATTGATAAACTGAAATATGAAAAAATGGAAGCTGTCATCAAAAGTCACATTTTTGAGCTCATATTAAAAAAAGAATAATACTAATGCAGAAGTAATTTAGAATAGAGTAGAATAGAATAGAATAACCTATATTGTCACTGTACACAAAAAAAGTACAACAAAATCAGCACTATCTCTCCACAGTGCACTTAAAAAATACAAATATGCATGACGTAATTTAGTCATATTTTCTGAACCGTAAGTAGCTCCAGGTCACAATAATACAAAGACATAGAGAATAATTTTTAATATGAAGTACTTGACCACAAAAATGAATTGTACTTCATATAATCATAAACTTCACTAAGTGATTTTAGATAATTTTTTTCAGTTTAGATAATAAAGATGACCTGGAACCTTTAATATTCACTTATCATAAGAAAATTTACCACCAAAGTGCTGTTAACATCAGTACATCACATTACAGTTAAATATATGTCAAGACATGAACATTTTCCAGTAGAAAAACTACTACTATCCAAACAGATCATTGTATTTGCTTGTAGTTACATCATGTGAATGTCATCAGGACTTTTAAAATATATGTTTTTTTTTCTTCCTTTTTTTTCTAGGTATGTTTTTCATTTTCCTATCCCAGTTTGTAGGAATAAACCTTGGTTTGGAGGAAACTTGTCATGTAGATTTCCAACTTTTTCTCAAAATCAGAAAAGGAGACATTTACATGCAAGTTTTTAAATTTGTTTATTAGTCTTATTGTCTAAACGCCACCAAACAGTGAATTAAAATGAAACGTAAGTCTAAAAATAAAGGACACAAAACCCCAGTATGAACTTAGTGGCTCCTTCATACTTTTACCTCAGCAGGAGAAAATGTGTTTCTTGAATGCAATTTAGTTGTATTGGAGTATTTATTTTGTAGAAACAGATAAAACAGTTCAGAAATGTGAGTATAAGAAAATTAACTCAGTGTAAACTAAAGTCTTTACTAACTATTATTATGACTGTAATGTTGTTTGTGGTTTTGACACCAGAGAAGATGCTTGTAGACAAAGTTACAAGAAACAGAATCAGATTTCTTTCACTACTTTACAGAAAAATAAAAAGTGAAGTAAAAGTAGAATAATAAAAACTTTTCGCATATATATATATATATATATATATATATATATATATATATATATATATATATATATACAGTATATATATATATATATATATATATATATATATATATATATATATATATATATATATACAGTATATATACTGTATATATATATATATATATATATATATATATATATATATATACAGTATATATATATATATATATATATATATATATATATATATATATATATATATATATACTGTATATATATATATATATACAGTATATATATATATATATATATATACTGTATATATATATATATATATATATATACAGTATATATATATATATATATATATATATATATATATATATATATATATATATATATATATAGTATATATATATATATATATATATATATATATATATATATATATATATATATACAGTATATATATATATATATATATATATATATATATATATATATATATATATATATATATATATATATATATATAGGCACTATTTGACACTTTTATTTATTCATTTTCTTTCTGTCTTTCTATCTATCCACCTGTCTATCTATCTATCTATGTGTATATTTCTTGTGTGTTTATATTCTTTATTCTTATTGTTATTGTTTTAGTGAGGAACAGATGCTCAATACATTTCACTACGCATTGTACTGTGTATAATTGTGTTTGTGACAAATAAAGGTCTTGAAAATCAGTCATACTGGCAGTGATTCTGAGCTAGTAAAGTTTTATCACAGATGAAAATGAAATATTGCATTTGAAATTGGAATATTGCACCAGAAAAATGAAATATTGCATATTATATTGACATGTTGCACATTAAAAAAAGCCCTGATTGTGTCGAACCTGCTTTGTAGTACCTCTCTCAGATGTTATGGATAATATAATATAATATAATATAATATAATATAATATTTAGGAGGTTGATTTGATGGTTTAAGTGAGCAAAAAACATTAGGACCCTGAAACTAAAGCAGTTAAATGCAATTCAACCATCATTAATTCTTGTGTTATTTTACATTTGGGCTTTTCTTACTGTGATGAAATATCTACATAAGACAATTATTTCTTGAAACTGTTTATAATATCCGTAATCTCATTTTTGCCAATTTGGTTGAGCATCACAGTACTCTTTACTCCTGTTTGCACTGTAAAGGAGAGCCTTTTGCATTTCCATTTCAATGATAATACAATAATAATACAATAATAATACAGTAATCTTTTCTTAAATATTTGTATTAACTGCATCCTATTGAATAAATTTGCAGGTTGCTTAACATGTCTACTGACAGTCCATCTTCTTCTTCTTCTTCTGTTGTTTCTGACTTCCACTAATCCTGTTTAACTAGATTAAATTTGTGTAAAATTCACTGCACGCTTGAGGGAACACAAAGCTGGATGTGTGCGTTTGTGTGTGTGTGAGTTTTAGACCTTTAGAGTCTGGACATATTTAGTGAAAACAGGGCATTTTGGAGGATGTTGACATTAAAATATGGCTGTAGCTGTGGATGTCAAGGTTATAGTTATGGTCCAGCATTGTGTCAGTGAGTGTGCTGAGGAAATATCAATCTGTGTGTGTGTGTGTGTGTGTGTGTGTGTGTGTGTGTGTGTGTGTGTGTGTGTGTGTGTGTGTGTGTGTGTGTGTGTGTGTGTGTGTGTGTGTGTGTGTGTGTGTGTGTGTGTGTGTGTGTGTGTGTGTGTGTGTGTGTGTGTGTCAGTGTTTAATTAGCAGTAGAATCTCAGTGCTCCATCATGGGAATACTTCCTGGAATGTCCTCTCCCTGTATGGGATATTGATTAGAACATTAGTCTGCTGCCATGACTGTAAGCACCAGTCAGACTCTGCATAAGAGACCCCTTTCAGAGACCAGTTCAAGATAAACATAGAACATATGGTGTGTCCATGTATTGTTAGTGTTACAGTTGTGTTACCGTTTTAAAATCTTCATCACTACCGGAAACGACAACCTCCAACAGCAACTTGCAGGCTGGAAAAGTCAAGTTTTGCAGCAGATCTGGATCGTGAATTAGCAATTTTGTGTGCAATTGCTCCTCCACAGCAGTATTTTGCAGTAGTGAATATGGGCGTAGCACCAGCCAAGATAAATGTGTAAGAAATACATATAAACCAGGGTGTTTTTTCCCCATAAAGCAGAATAATAATGAGGTGCAGCCAGACCATTGAGACCATATAAGACTACATTTCGTATGCTAATCTTCTTATGTACTGTGGTCACGATCGTTTGAAATACATTTAATGTGACATTTATTCTAGAGCTCGAATGATACTCTAATTTAAATGCTGTTATTGATTTTTATTGATTCAAAAAACTCTATTTATATATTAGCCAATATTCTTTTAGCATAAAGGAAAAATGATGTCATTGTTAATTAACTTTGCAGCAATGACACCACGTGACTCTGATACATACTCTGCTGCATGTGCTGCACACATTAGAAACAAGAAAAGCACTCAGAGAGTGTAGTACTTCATCAAGGCTGCTCAGTCATTGTATTGTTTCCAATGGATAAAATCTTGAAAAAATTTGTGGCAGAAATCACGGTACTATCAAATGTGGTCATTTAATATAGATGTACCCATGAACAAAATGACCTTGTGCTGAGCACAGGCGTGTGTTATGCATGTGTACGTTATGTACAGATACCGAATCGCATGGCCTGAATATGTAGCTAATAATAATTAATTAATTTCCTTTGAAATGTTTTATTATTATTATTTTTATTTATTTATTTCTTGCCGTACTGCATTTTTCTTTGTCTGTCTCTTAAATCCTGATGATTTTATACCCAAATGTTTTATTTTTTGCTGATTTGGGAAACACTTTGTAATTTGGATTCTTAAAAGTGCTTTATAAATTAGTCAATCTACATGCATAACAGCTACTAAAGCCACATATTTCTAATTAACTGCTCCTAGCAAGCAGCTCACAAATACCATTGGCAGGACACAGATATGCCTCTTGTCGTTAATTTATTATGGCACAACAAAACTATTAACCAAAATGGGAGTTCATCAGGCTTCACAGGAGCAGTTATACATTGGTTTCTGCCAATAAATGGCTGAAAAGGAAGCAAAGTTAATTAAAATTATAACAAATAGGGGACCACTTAATAGTATTTTTTCAAAGAGATAACTAGAGTATTACTCCCATGTTTAATACCAGTATTCAGAATATTAAGTTAAATTAACCTTGAGGGCGACCAGAAAGCCAAATGGTTAGGGAGTATACCACATAGGTGCAGTAGGGGCTTGTGCCTTTAGTTAAGTTAAAAATGGCAAAATATCCTAACAAAAAAAGTTGCATTCGTCGCAAATCCAGTGTTACGTTGCATTTCTGCTCTGGTGTATTTCCCTCCTTTCCTTCTTCCACCTTGACCTGAAAGGCTGCACACCCTGCTGATTGACAGATCTATTAAAAAGCTGTGTGTATATGTACTGCGCCTCATGTGGGTGTTTTAGTGTGTATATGTATTGGGTTTATCTGTAAGCCTCAATGTGTGTGTTTGCTGTAATGAATCCCCACGACAGGGAAAGTGAGCAGCTCAGGCCAAACCACAACACCAAACCACAAACGGCCTCTAATGCCGGAGGTGGACCTTATTTACTTTGACATTACATGTGACATTTCCAGAACGGAATTCTGCCTCACTGCAAATTAATTCAAGCTCATTTTTGTGCAATAAATTCAACCTGTAGCCCAACAATGCTGCCCTTCCATAATAGACCTTCCACTGTTTTCTCCGCAGAGAGTGAAATTGAGCAATGAAAAATCTCAGCTGCTGTATTCTTGGAAGCAGCCACCATATTCTGCTCAAGCTCCCGCTGTGCTGTTTCATCCCCCACTGTTTTCTAGAGCTGGTACAGTTTTGCTGATACTTCTGCAAAGACAACGGCTTCGAAGTAGAGGTCTGTTAGTTCTTGTGATGCCTCGGTGTTCAGAACAACAAGGATGAAATTATTGTTTGGGAAGTAAATGTCATGCAATTGTAGTTTTAAATTAAAAACCATCAGTATCTTTAGATTATAATTCAGCATGTGGGTGGGCGAATCCTCTCCCACGGTGTATGTAATGTTAAATTAAGTAAAAAACTCTAATGGTGAACAAATGTATGCTGTCTCACAGTACAAATCACCCACCACTAATCCAGCTTTATGTTCAGTCCTCCTTCAACAAAAAATGCTGCCGCCCTTCAGGCAGGCATGATAAATCAGAAGATGCTCCACTCATGCAGAATCTTTCTTGCTTCTGCACATATATATTTCAGCCGCAGTTCTAAACAAAGCAAGGAAAGTTTGGAGACTGGGATAGTTGGTTTGTTACATTCCTGCTTCACAATACTATACATGCTGCAGAGAACAAAAGTTTACATACACTTGTAAAGACCATGTATATCATGACAGTCTTTAATTTTCAATGAGTCCTAAATCTCTTCATTTTGGATGATAAGATCACTGAAACCCATGCGTCTTTGTCACAAAGACAACCAGGCATTTTAGTTCATTAATAGATTAAGGTCTTTTGGAAATATGACAAAATCTGATGTAGATAGTTGTGTTCATCAGATTTTCGTAGTGGCATGGCCACTAACATCTTGATTATGGTGAGTGATTATGATTGACTACAGCTGCTGACTCGCCTGAGCCAATTTAAACTGGGCCCGTTTGATCCACTGAGCCACAAACACTGCAGTGGAAAAGTCAAAGAGCTCAGCAAGGATCTGAAGAAGTAAATCGTTGAATTGAACAAGTCAAGAAAATCATTTGGAGTAATTTGAAAGCAGCTGCAGATCCAAAATTATCTGTGTATAAAATTGTTTGTAAGTACAATGTTGATGATACAGTTGTATTGCTGCCATGATCAGTAAGAAAACACAAACCATCACCTGCTGCTGAGACACAATTGGTCAGGAAGGTCAAAAGTCATCCAAGAACCACCAAAAAGTAGGTCTGCAACTATTTAGAAGCTGCTGGAACACAGCTGTCAATGTCCACTGTGTTTTCCATCAACATGAGCTGAGAGGATCCATGAAGAAAGAAGTTCTTTCTCTAGAAGCAGAACCTTAAAGGTCCACTGAAGTTTGCTGCTGATCACATGGACAAAGAAAAGACCTTCTGGAGGAAAGTTCTGTGGCCAGATGGAATAAAAACTGAGCAGAAATATGTTTGGAGGAGACAAGTTGAGAACTTTAAGCCCAAGAACACCAAACCTACCATCAAGCATGGTGGTGGCAGTATCATGCTCTGTGGAATTGGAACTTTACACAAAGTAAATGGAATAATAAAGAAGGAGGATTACCTCCACATTCATCAGGAAAACCTAAAATCATCAGCAGAAGGTTGATCTTGAACACATTTGGATGTTTCAGCAAGAAAAATATTTCAAATACACATCAAAAGTGGTAAAGAAATGGTTAAATCAGGCTCGAATTAAGGTTTTAGACTGGGCTCCCCAAAGTTCTGACTTAAACCCATCAAGAAACTGTGAACTGTAATAAAGACACAGATCTGAGTCAGAAAGACAACAAATTTAGTTTAACTGCACCAATTATGTCAAGAGGAGTCAAAGATACAACCAGAAACTCGTGGACGGCTACTAAAAGGGTTTAGTTGAAAGTGGCAAAAGGACAAAATAGTAGCATTTCTGTATGTATATTTTTGACCCAGCAGATTTCCAGAAGACCTAGAAGAAATCTCTAAAAATGCATGATTGTTTTCTTGTGGAAAAAAAGACGCATGTAATTCAGTGATGCTAAAGATACAATAAGCTTTTGAAAATATACCTTTGTAGCAGTAAAAATGTGACGTTCAAAGAAGGAAGAGGTACAATAACCGTAGGAGGATTGCAAGGTGGTCGGGCTTCTGCACATGTGAGGCTCCATTAAATCTGCTGAGCTGCCCTTGAAGAAGACACTTGTCATCCAAACGCTCCAGCAGCTGCCAGCAGTAAACCAACTGTGACTGGTTGCACTGGACAGACTCCAGGTTAAATGCGAGAGTGTGTGGCAGGACGGTGAGGCAGTGCTGCAAGCACCAGCGCTGCATCAAATGACTCTTATTGACGATGTGGTTTGTAGCTGTTCGAATGAAATGCAAAAATCGAAATGTCTGCTGCAGACGACGTTCTGGACCTTACTTCAGGTTTTCTCTATGAGACACCTGTTCTGTGCTCGTAGTGTTTGGAGGTCTGTGGTATGAATATTTTATGATGACAGCTGGTTGCTGTGTACATGCGTGTGTGTTACTGTATGCAACCGGGTTTATATCCACTTTGCGTGTGGCAGCCACAGGAAGTAGCTGCTCCGCTCATCAAGGCCTTAAGTTGCTTTTATTTTCTCTCTTCTGATGGCTAAATGCTGGCTTCTTTGCAAAGGTTAGTGTATGTTTGTTTGGGGTTTAAAGGGTTTACATAAGATAACATGTAAAGATGAAGGTTTTATCCATTTGCACAGCCACAGCGGCCATATTTATTCTTTGATTTCACAATATTTATACGTTATTATGTTGGTTTCCATATATAGAGCATTGTAATTCTGTGTAATTTAGGCACGGAACATGAAAACACTCTCATATGTTAAGTAAAGATCAGTCAACTTCTCATGAACTGTTTTTGAATTGTAAAATATTAGTAGAAAACCAACAGAGACGTGAGATAATGAGGGAGGCAGGGGAAGTGACGACATCCGAGATTTCCTCCTTGCTGCTGTTTTAGCTCTTTGATTGGATCTCCATCCTCCCACCTCCTCCCACTCTCCTCTTGCCTCTACTTTTCAAAAGCAGAGCTGCATGCATCATGTTCCAACTGTTCGGACGGTTACTGCAGTTGGCATACAATTACATCCATTTAACTGTGCGACTCTCCGCTCTGCTAATCTGTAAAGCCAGTCGATTTAACAGTGCAGTGAATCAAGCAATAGGCAGGTTATTTAATCCTTTAAATTTGATTTTCACTGTTCTTCTTCTGCTGCTGCTGCTGCCTCTAGGACAGACTAAGCGACGTGTTTTATGCTTATAATGTTAGCGCTGTCGCCACAAAGCTCCTCAAAAAAACAACTTCTTCATCACAAAAGCAGAGAGATTAAAGTTTGTTTGGGAAGAAAATGTCATGCAATTGTAGTTTTAAATACAAAAGCTTCAGTATTTTTAGATTCTAATTTGATACGTGGGTGAGAAAACCCTTTCTAATGGTGTATGTATTGTTAACTTATGGCAAAAACCCTGATTTTAGATGAATTTATGCCACCTCACAGTAAAAAACCACCCACTTTTTTCTTGACAAAGTTGTGAAAAAAGTAGACAGACCCTCTAGAACAGGGGTGTCAAACATAGGGCTCGTGGGCCAACACCAGCCCACCAGAGGGTCCAATCTGGCCCTCAGGATGACCTGTGTAAAAGTTTCAGAGAAGACATTCACTGCAAATTGTAAATTTGCAAAACCGGAAATTTAAAATAATTTCTTTCAGATCGTAAAAATTGTTTTGATCATGAATTAAAATACCATATTGTTCAGTTCCAGATATCTGACTAAATGTTTTCTTCCTATTGTAGATACTCTACGATCTGTAAGTTGTAATGTGTAAATGATAAACTGAGGTGTAATATTATTGAAATTGCACTTATTTTTCTTAAGAGATTCCAGGCCATTTCTAATGTTTTGTAAAAAGATAGTTCTGTAAATGTGAACAATTTCAGAATGTACTTTTTTTTGCACTGGAACAAATGAAAAAAATGTAGTTATAGTGATTTCTAGGTTATTATGCTCTGATTTTACTGGTCACTTGACATCAAATTGGGCTGCATGTGACCCCAGATTTAAGATGAATTTCACACCCATGCTCTAGAAAGTGCAGAATATAACACTTACAGTGGTGCACGGAATATGGCAAAACCTTACACGTCTTTACTGATAGCAAAATGCAAAATACAGTAACCAAACAACAAATTCACCACTCAAACTGTTCATTCTTTTGACTCTACATGCATTTCTAAGTGATTTTATTTAGCATGCCAGCCTACTATGATTTCAGCAATAAAGGATGCAATTGCAGTAGTGTTCTCCTTAATCAAGTGCCCTTTTTATTCATTACTCTCCTTAAAATGCATCCAAACTCCTGCTGCAATGTGATGTGATTGTTGCTTTTTATTACCAGCTGCAGTACGTCTTTGGATTTGCTCATCATCGAATGCATATTGGTGTTTCAACATCTCTTCGGCTGTTTAGCACCTCGAGCTCTGCTGAAATGAGTCCAGTTGTGTCCACTGACTGAGTGTGTGTGTGTGTGTGTGTGTGTGTGCAGACAGACACAATACTGACAGAGTTCAGCCTCTTGAATAGATAGACTTGACCTGGAGGTTAATGATTGTTACAAGAGGAACTCAGACCTGCTAGTGAGTGTGTCTGCAGAGAAATAAGGGCAACGGCAAGACAGAAAGAGGAAACAGAAATGTGATCGAGGAAATCAAGAGTCCTGCGGGCTTGAGAAGTGCTGAGCTTCTGGAGATTAGAGGCTACAATGATGGTCGGGTGTGTGCATGTGTGTGTGTGTGTGTGTGTGTGTGTGTGTGTGTGTGTGTGTGTGTGTGTGTGTGTGTGTGTGTGTGTGTGTGTTGACAAAGCAGCACCCTGAGCCTGTGTGGCATCATTTCAAGTGTGTGTTTGTGAATTTAGAGTAGGTGTCCTTACCTTGAAACAACCCAAACGTCTCCATAGGTGGTCCCATCATGCTCATGTTATTCATATTTCTGACACTAATATGAGTCACTTTGAGAAGCAACCTGCTGTTGTAAGTTATGATGATTTGTTCGTGTGCTGCAAATATGCTTAAAATGGATTTATTTTCCATTTCATGCATAGTTTGTAACATGTTTGTCAGCAGCACAGAGAGGTTTTCAGTTGGAAAAACACAACAAAACTGGCATTTTAGACAAGTTTTACACAATACGATGCGATAAGCCTTTATTAATCCCATTGCATTGCTACAGCAGCAAAGGGGATAGTGCAAACATTTAAGAAATACCAGGAGAAAATCAACAAATAAACAAAAAATATGTATACACTACCGTTCAAAAGTTTGGCGTCACCCAGACACTTTCATGTTTTCCACGGAAACTCACACTTTTATTCATGTTCTAATCATCAATTAGCCTTTCAACACCATTAGCTAACACAATGTAGCATTAGAACACAGGAGTGATGGTTGCTGGAAATGTTCCTCTGTACCTCTATGGAGATATTCCATTAAAAATCAGCTGTTTCCAGCTAGAACAGTCATTTACCACATTAACAATGTCTAGACTGTCTTTGTGATTAATTTAATGCTATCTTCATTGGAAAAAAAATGCTTTTTTTAAAAAAAAAAAACTGACATTTTAAAGTTTTTTCTGTTCGCTGGTTGTAGAAAGGAAGCACTTGCAGGATATATAAAAGCATAACAAAATGTAAAACACATATAAACCTCAAATGTGCAGCTCTTTCCATTCAAGAACAACTAATATTTTTGCAATTTTAGATGGTTCAGTGTGGAAAATCCCTTTGCTGTGATCGATATAAAGTCTAGTGTTGTGGTATGTGATGGTACAAACACCTTCTTCCATTTCCTTCCCCAAGCATATTTCTGTGATTTATGCATATGAAGCTATGAAGCAGAAATGAAAATGTCATACCTTTTTTCTTTCATAGTGGCCTTCCTTTCCTTTACAGTTTCTCCTGCTGGAGTGTGCAGACTCAGCACTGGGGCAGATTGTCAGGCTCCTTTTCCTCCTTTCATTTAAAAAAAAAACACATTTACAGCCATTTATTCCTGTAATAAGTTCCTCAGGGCCTGAAAATTGCCTGAGCTGATGGACAAGCCGTATGCTAACTCACTGGGAGGAATGTTAACCATATCCAGACGGGAGTCCTGTAAACCTGAAGTGATCCTAAACCTTTCAAAGACGGACCGTGACAGGTTTATCAGTCTGTGTCAGAGATGTCAGCTAAAGGCTTCAAAGAGCCTGCAGGTGTTTCCATGGTTAGATGGTGGCGACAGCTCATAAACAATATGAGATATTTGTCTGTCTGCATGTTGTCTCCGGCTGCTGTTAAATGATTAGGAGGTAACAAATCTGCAAACAGAAGTCGCTTGTCCTAGTTCTAGATCTGCCATTTGAAACGCTAGACAACATTCACACAAGTCATGCTGTCACAATCTGTCTGAATTCACCAGAACAGTTTATGATGTTGCATATGGTTCAGTCCATCTCAAGTCATCAGGTTGCGTCTGTTAGACCATCTCTGAATTGCTTGAAACCTTTTGATAATAAACTATGGATATTTAAATCTATATCTGTTAAATTTTAGCTTGCTATGTCAAATACTTTCCATGACAATTAAAAAAATACTCCCCATTGACCGACTTTTGGCAACTTTTTTCTTTGTTTTTCTCTCGAGCATTTAAATTCGAGGCTGTTTGTCGACAATATCTCAAGAAATATTGAAGATAAAAGTCTGAAATTTTCACAGTTTTTCTCATCATGCCATCTCTAATTGATATGGAATTTTAATAGCATAATAGCATTTTCACATATTGAAATCTGAGGCTGTTTGAATGACAATATCTCAGGAACTATTAGATAAAAGATAAAAGCCTGAAAGTTTTACTGTTATTTCTCATTATGTCATAGATTTAGAATCTGCAGTATTGGACAAATAGATCAAATAATCTTACGTGTTAGTCTGAATATTAAAAAAATTAGAAGTCGTCACAAAAAGTTCCATTTTTGAGCACATTTACAAAAAAATGACACTGCAGAAGTCAGCTAGTGATATTTTCTGAATCACATGTACCTGCATGTCACAATAATACACAACAAAACATAGAGAATACTTTTTAATATGAAACACTTGCTGATTGAGCAGGTATGACATGTTGTACCACAAAAAATGAAGAATGTGCAGAAAGTACAAGCACATGTAAATTTATAGACTGGAGAAACACATTGAATTGTTGCCTATTGTAATTATTGAATTCATGTAGTTACTGGAAGAGATGCTTGAAGGTAAATTTTTGTTATACATGTCCTTGTTGATCCTATATATATATATATATATATATATATATATATATATATATATATATATATATATATATATATATATATGTGTATCTTTAAAAAAATGGCAATTTCTAAGTGACCCCAAACTTTTGAACATTATACGTATGTCAAGGCATCGAAATTTCCCACTAGAAAAATCCCACTAATAATATCACAAAGGCAGAATCAATGAAATGATGAGAATTAATAAATAATTTGATTTTTAATAGTTTTTAAGATAGTGCCATTGAAGCATACCTCAAAATTCAATAGGTACATAAAACAGCTGAAAGTGGGTCAGTGGGCAATTTGAAAAAAATACATATTTCTGAAGGTAATTGATATATCAAGCTAAAGTTTTACATTTATCTTTTAACTCTCCAAAATGTATGCTATAAAAGGCAAATCAGAGATAGCTGAGCAGAAATTGTTCCAAAAAGTACAATTTGAGATGGAATAACCCAATCAAAACCATCAAAACATGTACGTGGATGTAGTTTTTTTCTGTTTTGAGGAGATCTGGTGCAAAATTATATAATTTGGTTAATAGGGACAGTAAGTTGGGCACCATGGCCAACACAAGCACTTTTTGTGATATTCCAGACCCCAAACTGTATCAAATTTTGTGCTTTCATGAAAAAGTAATAATTGTTCTACATGTCACCTGGACTATTCTTCGTTAGTTATTGCAGTACCTGTCAGTTGTTGCATCTTCCGTCAGTGTTCTCCTGAAAAGGATATTTTTCATCTCAGTTGGACTTCTTTAGTTAAAGGTTAAGTGAGAAATGACTGAAAAAAACTCTAAATCAAAGTTTTGCTTCCTGCTGTTGGTCTGTCTTTGTGCTCATGTAATATCACCAGATTGTATTTTGTCATTTTGTGTTGCACTTTCAGAGGTTATTTTGCTACCCATGTGAAATTATATTAATTTTTTTCTTGATATTAATCATCATTACACTAATTACCCATCCATAAAAATATCCACACCATCTGCCTCTGGATGCAGATTTCAGCTGTTTTATGTGCCGCACAACTAAATTAATTGTCTTCCCATTTGTTAAACTACCTTTGTCGTGCTTTTCCGTGACTGCCGCAGCTGTTTCACAGTGATGTGATTGGCTTACAGTGTGCTTCTTAATCACCGTCACATTTAAACTTCCTTCAGTTTGCATGAATGTCCCCATATGAACCGGAATAGCAGGTGAGTCTGTGGAGACGCTCACACATTCTGTGAAACCTGTTGTTGTTTGCACTTGTTGTTGCCTTTGCGCGACTAAAGTAGGGCTCATTATGTAACGTACACTCACCTAAAATATACATTATGTAAAACATTAGCCATTATTCTACAGGGTTTCTGCAGGGCATTAAAAAGCATTAATAGTCATTAGGTTGATTTTGCGAAAATTAAGGCCTTAAATGGCATTAAAAATCATTCAATTTGATTCTCAGTGGCGTTAAAATTTTTTTCTGCAGTTTTCAAGAAAATATTTGACTATAATAATATGTAATTATAGACTGCGATTCGTCAGATATGTGCATCTGTGTAAACATGCCGAAGCATTGCGATAATCGTTCCAGCCGGTTGGGTACAAAAACTGGATGTTTTTAACCTTCGTGTCGTCCTGCAAGTCAAATTGACTCGTTTTGAAGTTTGAAAATGTGTGTGTGTGTGTGTGTGTGTGTGTGTGTGTTCACAATGAAAACTTCTGATATCTACATTTTCAAGATTTTTGGGAAATTTTGGAACATTTTTTGGTGGAAAAAAAGAAGTGCTAAAAAAAATGTCTCTTAAGACCATTCACAAAAAATCAACCAAAATCCAGCGAAATTCGATGGATTTTGGTTGATTTTTATGTGAATGTTCTTTAGTTTAGAAGTTTTACTGATCTGTATGTAATCACTTTAGATATTTTTAGAATTTTTTTTTTGGAGGATTTTTACTCATTTTTTGACAATATTTACAAGAATTTTCTAGCCAAATTTGGGGGATTTATTTATTTATCTTTTTTAAATAAAACTTTTAAGGGAAACTTTTAAGTAATTATTGGAATTTTCTTCCTAAACGTTTTGCAAATTTTCAGAAATTTGGGGAATTTTTTGCTGGATTTTTGGATTTTTTTCAGACAAGACAACAATATTTTTTGGTGCCCATAAATGAAGACAACAGGAGGGTAAAAGTGGCCGGCAGGCTGGACCTGGTGGAGGAAATCTGGGAAATGGCAAAACGCAAATTCCAGCAAAAATGGCTAGAAAACGTGGACTTCAGAGAATGACTACAGCCAGATTCAGAAATAGTGAAATGTAGTGATAGTTTTCATATAAAAATCATCTTTTAAAAAAAGCCAAACCTATGTAATTTGTTGAGTTCACAGTTGTGGCAATAAAACTTCTACAGTATAGCATTAAAATGGCATTAAAAAGCATTAAATTTGACTGGTTGATATCTGCAGAAACCCTGTTCTAAGTTCCATCCTAAAAAAATAAACTTCTCATGACTTAGAAAAAAATTAAACAAACTGTAAATGAACAATTAAAATATAAAATGCATGTTTAAGCCCAGCATTCCCCCACTTCATACGGCTGCAACTAACTTGAAAGCCTCACCAGATAACTAGGAAGTGTAAATATGTTGCTATATATAATATCAGCCATGATGTGTGTCACTGATTTTTACTTCTAATAAGCGTATTTTAAGTTCTTACTTCAGTTCAAAGACAAGAGGCACCATAATTAATACTGCAAACACGTCGTAGAGAAACCTGAGCTGGATGCAAACATGAGGTTGCTTGCAGATGCATAAAAGGGTTTGCTCTCCCTACTGACAAAAAAAGTTTTTCTTATGTATATTTTTTTTAGTTTAACTTGCATTTTGTCAAGTGTTTTCTACCACAGAGTGCTATAATAATAATAATAATAATAATAATAATAACAACAACAACAACAACAACAACAACAACAACAACAACAACAACAACAACAACAACAACAACAACAACAACAATAATAATAATAATAATAATAATAATAATAATAATAATAATAATAATAATAATAATAATAATAATAATAAAAAACATAAGCACTTAAATTAATGAATGGTAAAGATTGAAATGAACAATAAAGTTCAAAAAAGCAGACAATAAAGATACACTGTTCCATTAAAAAAAGATAAAAATAAAAATAAAAAAAACGACATCACATAAAAGCAAGCCTATAAGAATAGGTTTTAAGCAGTAATTTAAAAGAAGATGATGTAAAATGATAATACATAATAGCAAGTTGTAATACTGAAGTCAGTCAGCCACACATTTGAACTAGAAACAGATTCTTATGCAGAATAATGTTGCAGAAACCCAACTCTACAAGCTGACAGGGTTTTGTCCTTGAGTTTACCACTGGGACTCCATGTTTTTGAGACTAGAAATGCTGAAAGTGGCACTTGTTTCACTCATAATATGGCTTCTAGCACATAAAAAGCAACATATGGCTAACTAGGTTAACGAGGTCATAAAAGCCTAGAATCAGCCATTTGATTCCTTCTTCTTCCTCCTCCACCTGTTACAGTACTATTCGGGTAAACTGGCTCTAACCACACTGAGGCTGGTTTTCTGTGCTGCCATGCCGTTGATTAAGCTTGACATGATGAGAGCCGAAGAGCTGCCTGGATTAAAAAACTGCTGACTCCTTTCTCCTCCACTGTTTGCTCGCTCTGTATCTTCCTCGCTGCTCTTTTTCCCACATCCCTCCATCCCTCGCTGCATCCCTCATTCCTTCAAGTATCTCTTGTGATGAGGCTTATAAAGCAAAAGAGTAGACAGGGACTCATTAAAACCAGCTCTCTCCCCCCTCTCTTTCTCTTCCCCTTCTCCTTCTCTTCATCTCCCTCTCGCCATCTTCATCAGATGTAATTATGGCAGCACCACGTAGGAGGAGCCTGCACGGCAAAATTATACTTTCAAATCCCCCCTTCAGCTATTCAAGGAACGAGACCTAAATTTTCAACCTGATCGGGGACGGGGAGAGAGCAGGAAAAGGAAAAGCAGGAAAAACTGGGTGGAAAAGAGAGAAGCAGGGAATATGTTGAGGAGGAAAAGGAGGATGTCAGGCTGTAGCGATGGATGTAGCCGCTGAGTTAACAGAACATGGGATCAGTGATGCTGTCAAGCTAGAAAATGCCAGACGGCAAAGCAGGCTGGGACAGCACAGTGGGAGGAACTGCTTAGTTAGTAGACGTGACTGATGCAGCCTTTTTTTTTCTTTCTCTCCACATCTTCCCTTCAAATTCACATCGTCTTATGATACCTTGCAAAAAAAAAAAAAAAAAAAAAAAAAAAAAATTAGGGGGTTTTAGAGGATGGCGGGCGGGGTGATACAGTACATCTGTGCAATGCATTGTGGGTAGGAAAAGGGGATGGGAGATGGGAGAGGAGGAAAAAAACGCTTGAAACGTGCAGAGATTTACTGGCTTTGCTGTAGCTGCAGAGGAGCTAAAACAGCACTATTTATGGCAGCTGGGTCACAGTGGTGGATGCAAAGCTACAGTAGAGCAGGTTGACACACAGCTGAGAGAGGAGCTGTGTGCTGGTTGTTCCTGTTTTTATTTTTTTTTTTGCAGTCGGGAGAAATTAGAGAGCAGAGCAAGGTCTGGACACGAGGGAGTATCAGCTCTCATCTGGAAGAAGAAGAGAAGGAAGGAGGAAGGAGGAGGGGTGATGTTTTATTTTTATTTTTAGACACTGAGGCGTGTTGCGTATTCGTTTCATTTGGCTGTTTGTGTGCGTTACCTGTGTGGATTTCGTGAAGATGTGATGCTTTTTGCACTCAGGTTTTGCAGCTTCAGCTAGGCAATCACTCAGCATTGCAGTCAATTTGTGCTTGATTTACCTTCTCTCTGCCTCCATTTCTGCTTGATTACCACTATTCTCTCTCTGCACTCCTGTTTTTCCTCAGAAAAAGAAAGACGACCCGTGCTCTGTGTGTCATCCACTCATCTGCAGCTTTGAAGTTGATTGAATGAATGAATGAATGAATGAATGAATGAATGAATGAATGAATGAATGAATGAATGAATGAATGAATGAATGGGGTCCATGTGGGTTGGATGATGTGAGGCGACTGGTGCATCCTGTCTGAGTCAGCAGTGATATTTAAAGTAATCAATAGCAGACGGCTTTGGAAGGAAAAATGAATGTATGGTGTCGCGATGATGACTGTATCAGTGGAGAAAACTCCTTTAACCTCAGTGACCTGCTTGGTATGGGTGTGTGGTTCTGCTGGTCATTGCTGAAACCCATAGAGACCTGATTTGAATTCCAGTGACGATCCAAAAGATACCGAATACGTGAGGTTGAATTTTTGTGAATAAAGAGACTCAAAACAGTCCTGGGTTTTCAGCTAGCCTAAATAAGTAGCTCCAGTGCCTGACAATGAATGTACAATGTGACGCAGACAAACTAAAGCAGGAATTTTAAAGGTTAAAGTAACATCACATCTGTCTGTTTCCTGTCTGCAGGTCCAGGAATGGCTGTGTCTGAACTGTCAAATGCAGAGAGCTCTTGGCATTGATATGACCACACCTCGCTCCAAGAGCCAACAGCAGATTCACTCTCCGTCCCACCAAGCCAAACCCATTGTCCAGCCTCAGCAGCCAACACATCAGCCAACACAGCCGGCAGCAGCAGCACAGCCCAAACCGTTGGCTCAGAATCAGCCCACCCAGCGGCAGCAGCAGCAGCAGCAGCAGCCTCCATCTCAGCCCTATGGCCAAAACCAGCCCTACTCCCAGGCCCAACCGTACTCTCAGCCACAGCAGTATCCTCAGTCGCAGCCCCAGTCGTACCCTCCGCCTCAGGCCCAGTCGTACCCTCCGCCTCAGGCCCAGTCGTACCCTCCGCCTCAGGCCCAGTCGTACCCTCCGCCTCAGGCCCAGACCCAGCCTCACACCTCCCCGGGCTTACAGAGACATCCAGGCCCTGGCGGCCCCCAGTCTCAGACAGGACCCTCTCAGCAGGGCATGAGGTCCGACCCGTATGCCCAGAGAGGTCCTGGAGCTCCTGCAGCTGTCGGAGGTCCCAGCCAGCCGGGTGTTCCACGGATTCCCCACCCTGGAGCTGTACCCCTCCCCGGTTTGACTAAAGCGCCCTCCCAGCCCGATTTGGGTCGCGGCTCCCCGATGCACCAGTCCATGGCACGGCACCACGACCAGACCAGGAGTGCTGGATCCTCCCCGGCACACAGACCTCAGAGTCAGGCGCCTCCTCCTGCCCAGGACGGCCTGACCAAACTCTTCGGCTTCGGGGCGTCGCTGCTCAATCAGGCCAGTACCCTGATCAATGTTGACCCTCTACCCACTGCCTCCACCCAACCGAGCCCTGCACGAGGCAAGGTGGTGTTCAGCAATGCAACCCCAGACAACCGACAGCAACAACAAGGGGCTCCCGGCAGCAAACCGTTCGGCATGGGAGGCCCTCATGCGCCGAGCCAAATGGGGGGTCCCCATGCGCCGAGCCAAATGGGGGGTCCTCACACTCCGAGCCAAATGGGGGGTCCTCATGCGCAGAGCAAAATGGGAGGCCCCTATCCACCCAGCCAAATGGGAGGTCCTCAAGCGCCAATGGGAATTTCAATGGGTGGACCACATGCCCCAACCCAGAAGCAGCAGCAGCCTCACCAACAGGAAATGCTGCAGCAGCAGTCGCCAGCTCATCATCAAAAAGGGCCACAAGGACATCAACAGACTCATCTGCAGAAAACTCCGCAGAAACAGGAGCCCACCACAGCACCGGTGGTCGCTTCAGAGCCGCTGAAGCCCAAAGTTAACTGTCCTCTTTGTAAAACGGAGCTGAACATCGGCAGCTCCGACCCACCCAACTACAACTCCTGTACCCAGTGTCACAGCCAGGTGTGCAACCTGTGTGGCTTCAACCCGACGCCACATCTGGTGGAGGTAAGAGATAAACAGTCCATGAACACATACATTAAGTAACGTGTTTCACAACATACTGTTGCATAAGAACAAACCTGCACTCGCACACACACTCACAAATCCAGACTCATCTTCTCCCAGACAATCGATACCATTCAGCTCAAATAGAAAACGCTATTCATTCCACTGTTGGGCCTCTTCCTCTTCACTGTGGGGATGCAGTCAGACCTCTCATCTGTCTTTCCTTTGAAGGTTTGACTCTGTTAGCATCAGCAGTATTTAAAAACCTACCTTACATTAAGACAAAATTGTCTTTTTAACTGTTTAACTGTTTTTCCTGAAATAGATAGAAGTTGTCTTTTTTGTTTTGCTTTATTTCCATCAAGCTATGTCTATGATCCCTTCTATACCTCTGGCGCTGTCTGTCTCTCTATTAAATCCTGCTTCTGTTCACGATTTTTTATTACTTTGAGGAGAATATGTCTCACTTTAATACTTATCTCGTCAGTTTGTTATCGTCCCAGGATATTGTGTGTATACGTACGTTTACATCTGTGCACATTAGTACATGGATCTAACTGAACTTGGTTTAACCCTAAATCCATATGTTTGCATTAATTTTATGTTTTAGTAGAATTATTCTTAAGTAGTTTCATTACTTGTATAGTTTGAATTATTTGGACCTTGGTACATATGAATCTAACTGGACGTTTAACCTCAATCCCTAAATTTGCAGTAATATCATGTTATAACGAAATCATTCTTAAGTACCTACATTAGTTGTTTAGCTTTGATTGGTTCAATATTACCAATCAGACTTACAGTTTTCTGAATAATAGAAACCATTTGTCACTTCAATTTACTTCATTCAACTTCATACCAAATTGTAAATTCAAGCCATGCTGACACACTAAACCTATACAGTCTGTGGATTTCACTGAAATCACTGACATGCAACAAGGTGCAGGACTGAATGCTTTGAGTCGATTACACATTTTGTTATCTCATTTCCTTTTTAATCACTAGTGTGAAATGCACCACCATCTCCTCTGTTTTCCCCTGGAGCTCTGGTAGTCTGTATTTGACACACATTTCCACTAAACAGATTAACACTCCTACTAATTGGAGCACAGAAACATCTGGTAAGAAGTGTAACAAGACTCAGGACTTTATTTGTGGCATACTTTACTGTAACTATTCACACTGAAGCTAAATTTGGTGGACTAACCCATCGGGTCACATACCTACAGGCAGATAGAATGCTACACGCTACACGCTAAGGTGTTGCTAACTGAAGCCAAAAACACTTGCTTGAGTTTGTGGTGTTGGGTATTGATCAAAAGAAGTCATCCCACAACAAGTATATTCAACAAGTTGAACACATAAAATCACAAAGATAAAGATCATTTTCTAACGTGCACCAGGTTCATGATTGTAGACTTTCAAGAGTTATTGTTTTTTATCGAAAAATGCATTACAAAGACAAGAGAGCGCAGTACTCCGGCAAGGTTGCTCAGTTGTATCATTTCCGGTCGAAATCTTAAAAAATTTCATGGCAGAAATCACGGCGCTATAGAATGTGGCTATTTAATATAGATGTACCCACAAACAACATGACCTTGCGCTGAGCACAGGCGTGTGTTCTGCATGTGTACGTTATGTACGGATACCGAATCACATGATCTAAATATGTAGCGAGCGGCGGGAATTGATGGGACTCGGAAACACCCCCACAGTTTAATCAGTTGTTTTTTGTATAATTTCCGGATAAGTCCCGATAAATCTGCAGTGGTGGATTTGTAGTAGGATCGCAATCATGTGATCGTCAGCAGGCAGGTGATGTAATTTTCACTTGTTGTCATGGTTACAGTGACGCTGTGCTGCTATCTGGCAATGATACAGAAACCTTTAACAAATCTGTGGATCCAGACTATAAGCTGCATCACTGCCAAAATCTGCTGCGTTACAGGGCAGAGTAAATATTGAAGCTGTCCATTTTATCAGCACCATAATTTCCATATAGTCTTATAACTCCATAAGACAGACAAACATTAAAAAAAGTCAGATTGTCACCTTAATAATTTAACCCATGACAGTCCAGTAGCTGTTATGTCAAATGGTTCATAAGATGTGGATTAGCCCTCTGATCTCCAAACAGTTTCTGGGTGTTTTTTCTTTGCTCCCGTTACATTTTTACTGACTGTGGGTTCATTTTTCTCTGTAATTTAAAGTCCTGCATCTCTATAGAAACAGAACTACCATGAATAGAAGTAGAGAGAACTTTAAAATGTCTTCTGTGCAGTACAATAAAGTTATAATCTCAAGTTGCATTTTTTTTTTAGTATTGTGAAAATTTAAAAAATCTAAAATCAACATGTACAGCATTTTTCTCACAGGTGTTATGAATGCTCAAGGAAAAATGGTGCTGCTACGTATTGCAATTATTTTACTGTTTAGAGTTTTGATAATTTTTTGATGATTGTGGAAACACTGTCTGCAGTTCAACCGAATAGCTCCGGAATTTGTATCCCATAACCATGGATTAAATACAGCTTTTTAGCACCCAGGGCCACAGAATCTTTAGGTTTTTACAGAATCTGGTGTAAATTATTTACTTTTTAATGACTTTTCAAATGACATATGGAGATCAGAACGATTTAGAACAAGTTTTGCAATTTTAAACTTCTATTTGGACAATTTTTCCAACAGAACTGCATGTCATGATTTTCTGAAAGCCAAATATCCACAAGATAACAGACCTTCCAAATCTGCCAGTGGGTTTTTGGGTTCAGAGGATTAAGATGAAGCAAGAAGGAAAGATGAAGGGTGAATTAAAAAGACAGTGGAAAGCCACTGATGGAAAGAGAGCAGTAACGAGTGGAAGGATGGGACAGGACGACACAGAACGAGGAAAAAGAGATGGAAAAATAAAGAACACAGCAAGGGGAAGATAATGAGAAAGAAGGAAACACAGACATCCTTTTTCAGTTCTACTGTCTTTATTTCTTTTTAAGTGCTTCTGCTCTCGGTACAATGAGACCAGTATAAAGGGTGACTGCTCTCTCACCTCCCCTTTATCGATCCAGATGCAGGCTTTGAGTTGAAAGGAGGACAGAAAGCAAAAGAAAAGAAAAGAAAAAAGAAAGAAAGATGAGTATGTGAGGGAATAACAAAGGGAAGCAGGAATGACGGATTCAGAACAAATGTGACATAGAACTGTGTAAGGAAGGGATGGATAAATGGAAGCATGGATGTAAGAACGACGAGGGAAGTAATAAAGCACAAAAAGAAAAATGTTCTTTTAAAGGAAAGGGAAGAAGAAGTAGATGCATGTAAGTCAGTCAATCAGGCAGATTGAGCGTGACTCATGTTGTATTTACTTTGAGGCGACGTGATGCCTTCAGGGTCTTTGGGGAGTACAGTTGTTCAGAATACTGTACTGAAACGTGCTCTGGCTGCCTCAAGACAGACACAGAGATAATACACCAGGTTATATATAGCAAATCTACTACAGGACGGCGATAAACTCCCACACAAACCTTCATGGAGAAGGAATCAAGTCAAAGTGTTATTTAGACCGTAAGAAATCCCCATTAAAGCTGTCATAGTGATGCAGATCAAAAGAGGGCTGATATGTATGAAGAGAGTGTGTGTGCAATGTGGGTTAAGGCCTCGGGCTCTGAGGAAGTTAATGAAACAGGAAGAGAAGAAGAAGGAGATAGGGAAGACGGGATTGGAAATGCAACGACCACCTCGTAATATTCTGTAAATTGGATGAAATGATGATGATTCAGCGTGTTTGTTTTAGCTGCTCCCGCTAACTTCAGAGTTACTTTACTTTAATCAACAGCGTCGTCGTTCAGTCTGAGAGCATTTTATTTTCAGTCAGCATTAAGGTTGTGTATTGTTTTTCTATCAAAAGTGTGTAAAGCCACTGAAAACTGTTTGTCTACATTCAGATACACAGTTTTTAGCAGTGGTAAGAGGCATTTTATAGATTTAAAGTATGCTTCAGAGTGTTAAGACATATTTAATAGTGTTAAGATGTATTTTATAGATTTAAGGTGTATTTCATAGTGTTAAGACATATTAAAAAGATTTAAGGAATATTTCATATTGTTAATAAATATTTTATAGTGTTAAGATGTATTTTAAAATGTTAAGGCGTCTTAAAACATTTAAGGCATATTTAATCCTGTTAACACGTATTTTATAGTGTTAAGTATTTTCTAGGGTTAAGATGTATTTTATAGTATTAATAAGTTTTTATAGTGCTGTCATATTTTATGGTGTTAATAAGTATATTATAGTGTCAAGACGGATTTTTTATATCTTTTCTGTATGTGTAGTTTGTCGAAATGACATCAGACACAAGACAAATCCATGAATTAAGGCATGAAAATACTCAAATTTAAAGTAATAATTTGAATTAATATGTTTATTGGAAGCTGAGCGATGTATCACAACACCAACAAGGATTAAAAACTTATTTTCATTTAATCATTTTAGAAAATAATGCTTGGTAAAATATGAATTTATCACAAAAATGAAAGTCAGAATGAAACTGAAACAAACCCAATCTGACTCCGAACTGAAGATAAGCTGGTTATGAAGCAACTTATAAGCTAATTTGTTCATCTTTGCCGGTGAAATCTTACACTTTTTTCCCTTAAACGATGACTTCATGTATGGCTTCATAATGGTGTCATACTTTCCATATTTGGGCCTACTTCCTGCCGCTCATTTCCTTCTACCTTTTAAGGAGTTTCCATTTTACTGGTATCAAGTACTCTGGATTACTATTACTTTCTATTTTAAAAAAGTCAGGCACAATGTAGAAAAACAACAAAACTTTAATGTTTCCGAACTGTATAACAATAATTTCGTAACTTGGTATCAATCATAACACTTCTTCTGTTCTCACAAACTGAATATTTAGTGTTAATTATCATTGAAATTATGAATATATTAATTTAAAGCTCAAAGCAGCATATTGTAAAACAATGAGTATATATATATTTAAATTTACTTTTAGCAAGCAAAGTATATGTTGGGTCCATCTCTTCCTGCTCTCGAAGAACTTATTACATGAACTTTATTTGGTCTCTTGCAGGACTTTTGGGTTAATACATGAACCAGCGTCTGTACTTATTACTAGAACAGCTACATAAGGCAGTCGCCTCTCTGAACACCGGCTTCTTGTTGCATTTCTTGAGGAGAACCGCAGGTTAATTAGGTTTTTACTGTGTAACCGGGTCCAGCAGATCGTTCACCAGCGTGGATCAACTGAATCAGCGACCTCAGCCATGTCATTTATTTTAATGGTGCTTTCACTTCCTGGTAATTTAACAGGTACGTAAACGTATATCTGCAGC
The DNA here is from genome assembly GCF_022539595.1 of Amphiprion ocellaris. Taxonomy (NCBI): domain Eukaryota; kingdom Metazoa; phylum Chordata; class Actinopteri; family Pomacentridae; genus Amphiprion; species Amphiprion ocellaris. The sequence continues at coordinate 6,746,083 of NC_072773.1, read as the reverse complement.
AGGGGAATACGAGTGTTAATTACACTTAGCAATGCAAAGACTGTTGCTGTGGTGGTTGTCTGTTGAGGGTCGTTTATGTCAAAATCAGGTGAAATATATGCAGTGAGGTCAACATTAGATTCTAAATAACATCACAGTTAGAAGGGAACGTTTCAACAACATTGGATAACATTACAGATATTTTTTAAGAAAATGTTTTAATTAACAGCTAAATGTGTATTTAAGCAGTAACAGTGCAACTTACCACTGTAGCATTAGCATGGATTGGAATAAAATAAAACAATATTTGTTACACAACCTCAAATATTCCTCAGCTTTATCAGTAACTGACCATTTTTGTACACATGTGACCACATTAGTTGCATTTTTTTAGAAATGCTATACCTCTTTAGAGTCGCTTAATGTTAGTTTTGATATTTTTGCTATTGGTAGGCTAGTTTTCAATTCATAAACACTGAGAAAGACTTTGGCATCCATTTTGTTGTTTGTTGTTTAGTAACAGTATTCTCATTAGCACACAAAATTAACACTTGAAGACCAAGTGTGTTATCATGGATGTATTCCAATATGAAATATGTCTTTACCATTAAATCATAACAAAAACACTTGAGGTTATTAAATTAGGTGCTTCATATTGGTGAGTGATCTGCTAAACCTGAATGTAAGAGAAATAAAACAACTAACTAACTAAATGTATTATTTGTAAATGTTAGAACTCAGCAGTTTTCTTGTAGGATTACAGGTTCGTATAAAAAGCTGCAGAGAGCAGGAGTGGATGAACCCGATTACACACTAAGATCCAGCAAGTAAAGCAAACAGTGACTATCGTCGGTTTTAGTTGTTTTTCATCTGGTTCGGGACTTTGGTTGTTTCAGGCACTCAAACTGAAGCACAGGATGTTTGCACGAACAATAAATCTGAGAGCAAACAAACTGTTTTCAGCTGATTTGCACCCAAGCAGGGGCAGGGATTTCAGGAGAAAACACTGCACAACCTGAATGTAAAACGGAGAAATGATGTTTTATCCTGAATTTACAAGGTCGGAAGGTAATTCCACGTCTGAACCTCGTTCAAGATAGAAATATGATAATTGGGGCCGGAGAAGATGAGGAGAAGGAAAATGAATCAGTAGTTTAAGAGTATAGAAAAAGAGGAGGGGGAGAAGACAAGGTGTACATTTAAAGAAAACAATGTTCTAAAATGAAGAGGAGCTCAGTGAAATTAAGAGAAGATGAAGAGACTTTTATAGAAACACACAGAGAGAGAATTAAAAGACACATTTAAAGTGGGCTGAAGGAGGAAGCAGCGATGAAACAGATGGAAAGAGAAGCCGAGAGGAGACCAGACATGGAGAGCTGCATCACGTGCAGCTTCCAGTCCACAGGGAGGACGTGCACGAACACACACATGCACTAAAACACACTCATACACTGAGACACTCATGCACTAACACACACACACACACACACACACACACACATAGAGAAGACAGTAAGTAGAACAGTAGGAGAAAGAAGTTAGTGAAGCAAAGCAAAGGGAGGCGAAGCTGCCAACCAGGACCACTGATGTCACAGATGTAGAACAGATTCTCTCCTGTTTTATTCCTCATAAGTCTTGTAGTAGCTTCTGTTAATATCCAACCTTCACTAACTTCTACATCAGCTGAAGGCTTTGGAATAAGAAGATAACAGTTTTTGTGCAAGTGCAATTTCTCAATTACATTTTTCTGAAACTTTATTTTTCCTTTTTTTTTTTACAGACAGTAGTTAAACAAAATGCAAATACACACATGTACAAAGTCAATAACAGTATTGTGAACAGCAATTGTTGAGAGGATAGGAGCATCGTAGTAGAGACTATAAGATAAGAATATTGTGACCACAAGTCAAAAAGAAAACAGGCTATCACCTCTTGTTGTGTAATACGTGTCCCATTTTTCCCACAGAGCACCGTATTTATCCTTTTACAGTCTTAAACCATGTTCCATACACCACTTGCAGTGTTTGTTGCAGCAAATTACTATTGTGCAAACATGTAGGGCATATCAGAAGAAAATACAAAATATACAAAAGTGTTCTTTTCTGATGTTGTACAGTTTCTTCCAAATGTAGAAATGCAGATATTGCACACATTCCACTGGATGCAAAAGATAACGATACATCTATGTAAAAACAACGTTTTCACACAGATTGTTCCACGAGTGGAAATACTGATATAGCAAAATAATGATACTACACATTTTTTAAACTATGTTGTACAGAATCTTGTATATGTAGAGAAACTGATATTGTACAGAGTTTTTTTTCAATTTATGGGTCTGAATATTTTGATGTTGCACCAGAGTGAAATATAACAGTTTCTCCCTGTACAGTCCATTGGGAGCATTCCCAGTTGTATTCTTTCATTTCGTTCCAATTGTCAATTATTTTTAATCATATATTAGGTGCAGCGTGACCAAAATAATTAAGAAGAAGCTTCAAATATGTTATTAAACCTTAAAACTGAAGCATGACATTTTTCCTCAACCTAACCAAGTAGTTTCACTGTTTAAACCTAAGCACACAGTGAGTAAAAACACAATAGTGAATAAGTAAATGAAACTGAAGTCTAAATGTAATTTTCCCACACTGAATGCACACCCAGGGGTTGACATAGATCATCACCACATTTTAAACCTGCGAATGCAAACTCGCCAGGGTTGTACTGTTTCCATAGAGGTGCAGGACTTTATATTGCAGTAAAAAATGAGTTCACAGTGAGTTAAAATGTGACAGGAACAAAACAAAACAAAACAAAAACTCCCAAAAACTGCTCGGAGTTCAGAGGGTTAGTAAAGACATGCATACTTAATGGTAATAACATGGTGAAATTACAGTTGCATTCATAATAATTTGTTATTTTAGGGCAGTAAGTGCACATTTTGTGCATTTTAAATAGTATCTTGTTTGATATGAACAGAAAGAAATGCTTCGTCTTTGAAGGGCAGTTTACTTTTTGTGCCCGCTGCATAGACGAATAATACTTTACACATTTCAAAGTCTAGTTCTGCCCCTCCTTTGTCATTAACAACTGAATCCAGTTGTCAGACTCCCATTGCTTTGCCTTTGTGTTGCTTTTTGAACTTCATTTGCTGACTCCATCCTTGTGTTTTGCTATAAATAGAGCCGAGTTTATATAGTCCAGTTTTCTGAAGCTAAAGTTGTCTATTCTGTGTGATATTTTAGAACTGGTCACTCTTGTCTTCTCCATGTGCCTGACTTTGTACATTGACAGAATACAGCCGAGTGTCTTTGCTGAAAAATAAATGTGTCTGACGAGGCGGTGCAGACGAGCGTTAGAGTTCCAGGAAGACAGGAATGCTGTGTAATAGAGAAACATGGAGGTCGCCTTCTCTTCATTTATCAATAATTCAGCATAGGTGTCCTTTTTATATATATATTTATGCATAAATAGCCGGAGAGATGAAATATGTAAAGGTGGAGGCAGCAAAGTATGAAGTCACCGGGTTTGTCTCTGTCCTGTTCGACTTAATTCCTGCCTCACATGGCTCTTTTCTCCACTCAACATTGTCTACTTTACCTTTTCATCTGTAGATTAGTTTATTTCCCCCCCAATTCCAAACACTCAACCCAAAGAAACAAAACTAAACTTAAAAATATGTTTATCTTGGCAGCATGACAATCAGGTTTTGAACTGGAATGCGTCTTATGAGATCAAAATATTTCATGATTCTTTCATGTTTGTGAGTAAAAATGAGATCTATCTGTGTTTATGCTGATTAAATAACGATCACTTGGGCCTTGAATTATGCTTTTGAGAGTTTCACTTTTTGCCATTTTATATGAAAGCCACCAAACACAGTTAGTTCAGTCTTGGTACCTACTTCCTTTATGAAGGGCTTCAGTTCGTCATAAATAATGTCACTATAATTGGGGTTTGCTACACACAACAACAGAATTTTGGATTTATATGACTATATTTATCTGCATGTTTACATCATGGCTCCACATGAAAAAGAATTGCTGGAGTAGCTGAAAATCTCATAGATGGAAAGGATACAGAAAGTTTGGCGACTAACTAAAAATCAGTTGAGACACAGCTGCAGCAGTAAACGGGACACAGTACCACTAATCAGGGCTGCAGCGCTCATCCTCCTAAAATAACGCCATGAACATGGGTGGCCTGCAAACACCACAGCTTTCAAAATATTGGACCTATATGATTGCATTTATCTGCATGTTCACATCATGGCTCCACGTGAAAAAGATTTGCCAGAGTAGCTGGAAATCTGATCGGTGGAAAGGATACGGGAAGTTTGGTGATCAACTAAAAATCAGCTGAAACACAGCTGCAGCAGTAAACAAAGCCATAAACAAACACCAGAACTTTCAGAATGTTGGACTTATGTGGCTGGATTTATCTGCATGTTTACATCATGGCTCCACATGAAAAGATTTGCCAGGGGAGAAAAAAACACATGCAAGGGGCTAATACAAGAGATACAAGCATTCCAGGTTGTGTAAAGAATTACAATCTGCTTATTTAGATTTAAGATGATCTCGAATATATAAAAGAGCTCCTCCTTTTCTGCCTAATTCCCTGTCTTTAGTAAAAACTTGGTATCCCAATAGCAGTTTATGGTGTTGACTTAGCTAAACATGATTTTGAAAGGAAAAGAAAGTCCGAGCTACTGCTGTCCAATAGTTATTGCAGGTGTATTTTTAAAAACAGAATGAATATGTTCAACTATCTGAGCCAAGTAGCATCTTTTTTAATATAATTCCTGCATGACGGTTCGTTTCTTCACCCCACTTCCTTTTCCAAACATTGTTTTGTACATTCCATGCGTAAATTTATTTTTTCCCCAATTTCAAATACTCAACTCAACAAAACAAATCAGCATATCTTGGCAGCAAATATCCACTAAGGCGACTCCACGTAGCAGGTGTTGATGAATGAGTGAATGGGGCCATTTGTCTGTCCAGTCTGTCAGTCAGGCTTTCACGGCTGTCACCGCTGCTGTCGCAACAATTATTAGGATAACTGCAGCCGCTCCACCTGGATGTGTGTCTGAAAGTGTGTGTGTGTGTGTGTTCGCTGCTGGTGTTTATTGGATGCTGCACATCTGAGGAGAACTGATTAGGGATTGTGACATTTAATCTGCTGAGCTGTGTTTGTGCACGTGCAGCGAACGTGCAGGGAAAGTATTCAGATCCAGACATTCAGTTGGCTCAGGTGTGTTTGTGCTTCATATTGTGTCTTTGGAGATTGTGCTCAATGTCTTTATTTGACTTTCTAACCTCGCAGAAACCAACGCACATTGTGCACTCAGATGCCTCTTAACACATTCATAATAAAATCAACCAGTGTAATAATTACTCACACAAACAAGAAAGAATTGATGCAATAAACTGCATGTTCTTGACCAGTCTGCTTATTATGCTGGCTCTGGGTTTCCGTGTGGTTATTCACATAATTTGGATTTATAGCAGACAACAGACGTGAGTCGAGCCTGGCGCAAAATCACTTCATCATTGCATCACCTCTCAATAAATACATTATTTTTAAGCTGACAAATAGCATATTTCCTCTTATGCACAGTCAAAAACAAATTCTACCGTTAAAAGGTTATTCATAATATGGACCCAAAGTAGAAACAAAAGTAAGTCAGTGATTTCCAACTAGCCACTTTATGACCAGGGTTCTAAAATGACCTGCGAACAACAAACTTTTAGACAAACATAGTTGACCTGCAAACACCAGAGCTGTCAGAATTTTGGACCTGTGTGGCTGGATTTATCTGCATGTTTACAATGCTCCAATCTGATGGATAAAATAGGATACAGGAAGATTAGTGACCAACTCCAATTTTGTTGAAAGTTGCAGCAGTAATCAGAAGGTTTTAGACCAGCCATAGTCCCACCAGTCATGGTTGCAGCAGACGTACTCCTAAAATGACTCCACAAGCAGTGCGCAACTTTCACAATGTATCTCTGGAAAACACAAAGACAAGTTTTTCAGACTTAGCACGGGAGTTATCAGCAGAAATCAGAGTTTTTGTGACAACTTAGACAGTGTCAAGGATAGCAAATAATGTTAACCTTTATAAAGGGCATCCAAGAAAAAAAAGCTTGTTTTCTGGCAAGTCTTAAATATTAAACTTCACAAAATAACATGAAATAAAGCTGTGGTCAGACGATACCAAGACCATTTTTTCAGCATGTATTGCATTTACCAGGCGAAAAACTGCCACAGTTGAATGCATAGTCCTGAGAGTGAAGAACAGAGCTGGAAGTGTGAGGATATGGGGCTACATCTGTGCAAAAAATGTTTCACAGATGACTTTTATAGACACACAATAAATGTCTGTGGATTTACCAAAACATTGTCTAGCTAGATGACTACCAGTCTGCAGAAACAGGGAAGAAGAAGAAGAAGAAGAATTCAGCATAATCCAAAGCACAAAATCACACAAGACCTTCTAAAGAGAAAAAAAAACACTGACCTGAACAAATATGTCGCCTGATTTGAATCTAATTGAACAAACACGTGGCGTATTTTAAACAAATAATGGTAGAATGCCTCAACTGAAATTTGGTTTCTTAATTCTGAGGAGGGTTGAGTTTGTCAGTAAAAATAAAGATGGACATACTAAAAAAAATTAATGATTTGAATCCCAATAATGAAAGTTGTGCTGACTTTTGTTCCTACTATGAGGTCTGCATGTTTAACACAGTAAATTTAAACTGTTAGTTCTTAATTTTACCTGAGAGCTAATAACCTACTGTTCAACTCAGGAGTAATGTGTTTAGAAAATGTTTTGTTCTTGTCACTGGTGTTGCTTTTTCTGACTCTCAGAGGTGCTGTGAGTAGATTTAATGTGAGTCAGCATCCAAACGAGACCCATGTTGGACAATATCAGAACTCCCCTTTAACTGATGGTCCTCTGACACTACTTCATCCTAATGCAAACCAAACATGCCCCACTACTGCACATTAAACTGGCTACTAACAAAGCAACACATTCATCACAAAGGAAATCGCTCGTGTCATTTGTGCAACATGTAATCAGATCATGGCTGGTCACAGTGTGGTGGAAAAAGAACTTATTGTTCTTTTGCTGTTCACATAGTAAAGATCACAAAGTAATTTTTCCTGCATAATACTCACTGATTGCTGCCATAGTAACCGTATTATGCTAATGTCTTCTCACTCAGACTCTCACAGTCAGACACATGCAAATGCCACAACGGGCAAAAGGTTAAAACGGGTAATTTCATGACTTTCTCAGTGTGTATGTCTATAATTATGAGCGTGTGCATGCGTGATGAGTTCTCACAGAGCTGACTGGTCATTAGAAAGGTTGCTGTCTGCACTATCGGGGTCACTAGAGCTACTGGAGTGTTTGTTTTATCTCACATCTTATGCTTTTTCCTGCTTTTTCTGTGCTCTCCGCTGTCGTTACTTGTCATTTGAATGGTCCATTGGGTAAAATAAATAGCAAATCCTGTAAATTGATAAGCAGAGATCAGACATGCAGAGACGAACGAGATAATGGAGCGAGGAAAGAGCAAGATGAAGGTATAAACCCCTGGATAATGTTCCGTAAACTGACATTTCAAGACAGGAATGCTATAAACTAAGAGCTGGAGCTGCAAGACAATAAAGTTTCCTCAACAATGATCCACTCTGCTGCGTCTCTCTGGTGGACTTATGCGTAACTTGTGTGTAATAACAGGTGACTAACGGTGTAAATGCAGCACAGTGGTGTGCACGTGTGAGGGTAATGTATGTAATCCACTTGGCATGTATGTGTTTGGGTGCACGAGTGGGTGTTTGCGTGCGTCACAACGATTTCTATGGTGCGTTCGGCTGAAACGCTGGTCAGCGTCTGAAAATAGTACCGACAGAAAGGAGCAGATGTCGCATTGTGCAACACACATGCAAACACACAAAAACTCCTTCCAGACACACTAAAACACCACACCGCCCCTTCGTCTGTTTGTCTTTTTGTGTGCATATGCAGGTAAATATGTGTATTTGTTTGGTACTTTAAACTTCACCTGACCTAAACACTTTTGCAGAGAAGTTTCCCGCTCTCTTTTGTTTTGTAAACGAAATCTGCACTTTGCAAGACAAAAACAACAACCACAGACTTCTGTTCAGTGAAATCAACTTCATAAATCCTCATATTTGGCTTTAATTCTGAGCAGCATGTTGATAAAAGACTGAACAGGAAGTTCTGCTCTTTCCGCCTACAGCAATGATGATGCCACCACCATACATATGGCTCTTCCTCTTCCATTCTTTTACTGTAATGAGTTCCCAGATTTTATCAAATGATGTCATTTTTTCTCATTGCAGTGCAAGACATCATAGAGTTTGGTGATTTACAATTTTTTTTTCTTATTTCAACTGTTTTTAACCATTTAGTTGCCTTTTATTGATTTTATTATCCAATTAATTTCTCTAAAATAAGTCCGATGAAATCTTTTTCTCTATTTAGAGTAAGTATTCCATGATAATAACCTGTATTATTATGCTGATCCTTAGTTACCATTATGTGCATTTGTGAGTTATTATTTTTCTTGTGTTTTTCTAATAGCTTTTCATGTTTTATACTCGCACATTATTCACTGTGCTTTTAGAAGAAAATGTCTGATTTTATGAGTGCAATGACAGGTTTGCTGTTTAATTTTTGCAATGACAATTATGAAATTCTATTATATTCTCTTATTTGTAAATCCCTTTAAAGTGCATTGGCTTATGTGAAAGGTGCTGTATGGAATAATTTGATTGCTGCTCCTGCTGTTTATTTTGTCTAATTTTGAAAGTTTGGACAAAATATTGACATGAATGTTGGTCATTTTTGAGTAGATGACATAATCAGATAATTACACCTTCAATGTTGGAACTTTGCAATTTGTACAAACTTAAAAAGCACCAAATGACAGGTAATTTGGTTCATTAGGGTAACCAGATGAAGAGTTTCTGCATTAACAGTGCAGTTGGTTGGTTAAATCAAAGAGAATTTGATCAAACAAACAGTATGAGAAACCTCTTGTGAATACTTGTAGTCCAGGTAATCTGATTACACTGGGATTTGTTGCTCAGGCATTGGTCTGAGAATGCATTAATAAAGGTGTCAGTATTGGCCTTCAAGAGTTTACATCAGTTGGACCTGCCGCCATGCACTAAAAAGGCTTGTAGTCGTGTATCTGAGGACTGGAAACAGCGATAGAGGAGTCAAAAGCAGGAACTGAGGAGCGAGTGAGTCATGTTTCCCTATTTAGAAAGAAATCGGAACATAAATAGAGGATAAGAGCGTCGGAGCTCCTAATGGACGGACGCTCCACTGCTGCACTTCAGGACGTCTCACCACAATTAATAATACAACGGCTCGCCATCCCTCTGCTCTTCATCTCTCCTCTTCCTCCATCCAGCCACCTCCTCTCCATCTGTTCCTTTCATCTCTTCCTCTCTGTCTCCTCACATTCTCCCAGGTGGGATTCAAACTGCCACCTTTCTGATCACTGTCCTTTTTAGAGGGTAAATATAGCCTTTCCCACTTCCTGCAGCTCCAACAGCTTTTCTGTTTCTCTCTTCTCGAGTGCTTTCTGTTCTATTTTTCTCTCTCCTCTTGTTTTCTCCAAAAGAAAAAACTCTCCCTTTATTCTCACATCTTTGCAGGAAAGTAAACCTTGTTCGCTTTTAGCCGCCTCTTCCATTCTCCTGCTCCTTCAGTCGGAGCTCTTGACTTATTCAGTGCACCTAAATCCACTTGCATTTTAAAGAATTCATACAATATGTATTCAGAAACAGGCTGTGCAAGGAAGTTTCTTTTTTTTTTTTTTGCATGTGTTGTCTTTTTTTATTCTGTCAGCCAGCTGCTTATCAGAGTAATCATCGAGTAAAACCTTCTGGTTGTCTGAACTCTTGTCACTGAGATACAGGTGCTGGTTTTTAAAAGCTGGTTTTTTGCTGTGCATGTATGAAAGATTTATTATTATTTGGGCATTTTTTTTGAGAAAGGACAGAATATTTGTAGCTTGGGGACACTTCTCTACTTATCACTGTAATAAATATACTGGAAATCTTGCCAAGAATTGAAAAAATTGCTTGATCTTTAGGCAGAATTTCTAAGAAATGTGCACAATATGCCTTGATCAATGCAGCATCTTAAAAGATTACAAACCTACAGAAAATATAGGTTTAGAGATAAAGAAGCTGATGGAAAATTTATCGGTAGATTTCAATATTTCAGACAGAATTTTCCCAGAAATGTGTACCAAATGCCATTACTGATGCAGCAATTTAAAAGATGGAGGAACAGAAAAATTGGACAAAAATACAGCTTTGGTGATAAACAATCTGATGCAACATCTATTGCTAGATTTCTGTATTTCAGGGAGATTTTTTCACGAGATATGCCCAGTAAACCTTGACTGATGCAGTCATTTTAAAAATGCATGTCAGGAGGAAAATAAAAGCACAAACAATGCAAAAAAATATACCTTTGGTGATAAAGTCATGCAAAATCTAACTGTGAAGTAATTTAAAGGTGCACATGTTGTCAGAGTCACAGAATTTCTCTTTACCGTCTGCTGGCTGTTGGTTTTGTGTCTGTGCTGAAAAAAATGTCATGTTTGTATACAGCTCTGACTCTGTAAATAAGAAATAAGCAAAGTGACTCAGACAGACCTACACAGCTCTACTGCAGCGTGTCTCGTGCACGCTCGCGCTCGTGCACAGAGCAGGGAGGGAACCCGGCATATGTTAGCTATCTAAATATACTAGATAGAAATAAGCAATGTTCCTTTAAGGTGACATTTATAAGCAATGGAATATTCTGCATTATTTATAACAGAAGCTGTAAAAGAATTCAGTGGTTACAGACTTTCATTGCAGGTTCTGTCACGCCAACAAACTCTTTTTCATTGTCTTCATTCTTAAAATGCAAAATAAGGACGTTAAAGACCAAATCGGAAAAAAAAAGATTTATATCACAATTAAAGATGAAGAATATGTTTCCATCGAAACCTTCTGAACCCCAAAACACCCCCAGGGGTTTTAAAGGATATGTTACTTTATAAAAATCACCAAAATGACACCATTAATCTGAACCAGAAACTGTAACAACAGAAAAATGATTTTTTTTAAACTTTCTGATGGCTATTAAATATATCATGTGTGGCATCCAGTTTCATCTGCAAAATTAACCAAATTGAACACATTTGCACACTTAAACTTGTAATATTTCAATCTAAAACTCTTCTTTCAACATTTCTTAAGTAAAACATTAAAGCATTTGTAATAATCAGTTTCTTAAAAAAAGCTAAAATTCTGCAGTCTTTTCCAAAACCATGAAGCCATCAGTGACTCAACTGCAACCAACAGTCACGAGACAAAACTTCTGAGTGTTCACTTCAGCTGCAGGCAGTGTTTACCACAGAGTAGATAGGAGACATGCATGGAAACAAATGAAAAGTGTAAAGAGGAAAATATCTATGAATGTACAATTTCCTGTATTGTAGGACTTGCCTCTTGCAGATTTTTTTTTCAGTTTTGTTCAATAAAAATTGCTTTCTTTATTATTCATGGCATTACAACATTGATAAAAAAAATGAACAAATAAATAAAATCATTTTTAAAAATTGTTAAATATTGCATTTTAAAAGACATTTTCCTGAATTAATTAATTAATTAATTAATACGTTTTTTGTGCAGCTTTTATATAAAATGTAACCCCAGTTGCATTTTTAACAGATCTGCTGCATTTTGTCTTAATATGATGGAGAAAATGAGGGAGATTAAACTGATTCTTGCAAAATTATGAAGGCCTTTAATCTCCGGATGCATTTTGGTGAAACATCAATGTTTGTGTGTCTCCCTATTGAATCTGTCACCTAAAGTCTCCTCAGCTCTCAGACCACAGGTACAGCATGTTCTGTACATACTTTTTACTGCAGCCCAGAGCCTTTTTTTTTACCTCTCATGCAGACTTCAAAGTATTCGTTTTTCCTTTCAGAGTGACGTCTCTGCTTCACATTGCGTGCTAAGTTCACTTCTCACAGTCGGTTCTTTAAATACCAGCAGATGACGTATACAGAAGCCAAGAGCTCCGTTAGTCTCAGTCGGTTTGGTGGAGTGACGAGAAGATGAGTGCCATTTAAAGAGCTTTCATCCTTACATTCCACATCCTACATCCTTATCCTTACATCCTTACATCTTTACAGCCTACATCCTTACATCCTTGCATCCTACGTCTTACATCTTACATCCTTACATCCTACATCCTACATCCTTATTTCATACATCCTCACATCTTTACATCATAAATCCTTACATCCTACATCTTTACTTCCTTACATCCTTACTTACTTTTATCCCACATTATTAAATCCTACATCGTACATCCTGACATCCTTACATCCTACATCTTTCATCTTACATCCTACATTCTACATCCTTCTATCCTACATCCATCCTTACATCTTACATCCTACATCCTTATATCTTACGTCCTATATCCTTACATCCTTGCATTCTACATCCTATATCTTTACATCCTGCATCCTTACATCCTTACATAATACATGCTACAACCTATATGCTTACATCCCTACATCCTACATCCTTGCATCCTACATCTTTACATCATGCATCCTTACATCCTTACACCCTACATCCCACATCCTTCCATCCATACATCCTTCATCCATACATCCTTCCATCCTACATCCTACATCCTACATGCTTTGTCCTTATATCCTTCCATCCTTACATCCATGCCATCTACATCCTGCATCCTTACATCCTTCATCCTTACATCCTACATCCTAACATCCTACATCCTTACATCATTACATCCTACATCCTTACATCTTATATCCTTACATCTTACATCCTACATCCTTACATCCTTACATCCTACATCCTTACACCCGTCCGTCCGTCCATCCATCCTGCATCCTTACATCCTACATCCTTACACCCATCCGTCCGTACATCCTTACATCCTACATCGTTAAATCCTTACATCCTACATTCTACATCTTTACATCCTGACATCCTGCATCCTTACACCCGTCTGTCCGTCCATCCATCCTACATCCTTACATCCTACACCCTGCATCCTTACACCCGTCTGTCCGTCCATCTTACATCCTTACATCCTTACATCCTACATCCTTGCATCTTACATCCTTACATCCTACATCGTTAAATCTTTACATCCTACATTCTACATCTTTACATCCTGACATCCTGCATCCTTACACCCGTCTGTCCGTCCATCCATCCTACATCCTTACATCCTACACCCTGCATCCTTACACCCGTCTGTCCGTCCATCTTACATCCTTACATCCTACATCCTTCTATCCTACATCCATCCTTACAGCTTACATCCTACATCCTTATATCTTATATCCTATATCCTTACATCCTTGCTTCCTACATCCTATATCTTTACATCCTGCATCCTTACATCCTTACATAATACATGCTACAACCTATATGCTTACACCCCTACATCCTTACATCCTTCATCCTTACATCCTACATCCTTACATCCTACATCCTTACATCATTACATCCTACATCCTACATCCTGACACCCGTCTGTCTGTCCATCCTACATCCTTGCATCCTACATCCTACATCCTTACACCCGTCCGTCCGTACATCCTTAGATCCTACATCCTTACATCTTACATCCTTACATCCTACATCCTTACACCCGTCCGTCCGTCCATCCATCCTGCATCCTTACATCCTACATCCTTACACCCATCCGTCCGTACATCCTTACATCCTACATCGTTAAATCCTTACATCCTACATTCTACATCTTTACATCCTGACATCCTGCATCCTTACACCCGTCTGTCCGTCCATCCATCCTACATCCTTACATCCTACACCCTGCATCCTTACACCCGTCTGTCCGTCCATCTTACATCCTTACATCCTTACATCCTACATCCTTGCATCTTACATCCTTACATCCTACATCGTTAAATCTTTACATCCTACATTCTACATCTTTACATCCTGACATCCTGCATCCTTACACCCGTCTGTCCGTCCATCCATCCTACATCCTTACATCCTACACCCTGCATCCTTACACCCGTCTGTCCGTCCATCTTACATCCTTACATCCTACACCCTGCATCCTTACACCCGTAGGGAAAAATGAGCTCACAGTGAAGAAAACTGTGACATGAAAAAAAAATCTTAACAATAATCTTCATTTATAGAGCCCTTTTCCAAACCCAGGTTGAAAGAGTGATTCTGAGAACAACAAAAAAACATAGAGACATCAAATCATCAGGATTTACGAGACAGCTAGCAACACAGTGATATATAAAGGATAAAAGGATAAAAGTCTCTCTCTTCCTCTCTCTCTCTCTCTCTCTCTCTCTCTATATATATATATATATATATATATATATAAAAAAAAATAAATCTCTGATAAAAGTATGCTTTAAAAAACATGATGAAACAAATACATTTTCCACTTTTTCACCAGATTTCTTTTGCTCAAACTGCTGCATATGACTGTAATACCAGTTAAATACACAGATGAAACACTCACATGATTAGTAAGTGTCACAATTTTACAAATGTGCAGCTGACCTTTAAATTTGCAAGATTTATAGGAAAAATGTAAACCATAAGAAAACACAAAAAGGAGTGTTTTTTTTAATAATAATTTGAAATCATTAAATAATAGCAACTAATATGAGACTTATTGTGCTGATTTACTTTAAACATCTAGTGAGAGCTGAAAGCTGCAGCAGGAGAAGAACCTGAGCAGGAGTTCAGGGAGTTTCTGAGTTCATTCCCTCTTTAGAACCACAGAGGAACGACTGGTGATGTTTGCAAAGCAACACACTGTTCCAAAAGGTGCCTCGCTAAATTTTTCAGGAGTACAGGTGAGGACATCCTCTATAAATAATTCTAGATGGTTATCTAGAAAAAAACACGAAAAACTTAATCTGCAGCATTTTTTTAAATTATCTTCAGAGTTTTAACCCCAGACCCACTTTAATCCTGCAGCTTTTTACTGTTCAGACGTTATGTCTTCACAGTGAGACCACAAATTCCCTCATAGTAAGTGTTTATACCACATTTTAAACTACAGATCTATTTAGAATGTCTAAAAAGACCAATGTCACATTAATAAATGTCTGATGAATCCTTAATAAATGTTTCAGAGGGCAAGGGGAGTGTATTTTCTAGGATTTACGACACTCGTTTTTGGAGAAAAACATCAATTATTACACAATATCGTGTGTTGTTTAATATAAAAGCATAAAAGCCATCATGATTGAAATATATTTTATTGACTTTCAAAATGGCATGAACATTTTGTTGGAATTCATAATTTAACCATGTTTAACCACTGCAGCCATTAAACGCTGTCACACTGCTTTATCATCAGAAATCCTAATTATTGACATTAATTCAACATTTTCCACTAAGCACGCCAAACGTTAAATCATAAAATGCTTATTAAGAACTCGTCTCTGCATTCAGAGCAGTGGTAAGAAAGTAACCCAAATCCTAACTTCATCAGAGGAGCTGTAATCACTGGTAGATCTAAAATCCATCTCAGTAGATATGGTGTAACAGAGCAGATTAACCCCCGGCTAGACTATACCTGACTATAAACTGGCCTAAACCAGAGTATGCCAGTTTATACCTGATGGCACAGAAAGATTAAGCATGTTAAATTCTTAATTGTGAAGTTATTTAGGGTTTTCTTTACAAAGAAGCATGCTCAGCAGGTAAATCATTATGAAATGTTTTGCTTACAGCATAAATTTTTCTTGTTTTTCAATTCAGTTTTTCCTTTGATTTGAACTTTTTTAATTGAAATTAGCACAAGGACATTCTAGTTACGTTCTTTCAAAATAATTTGCTTGCTGAGCATATATCTTTGTTAAAAAAAAAAAAACTAAATATCTTAACAATTAAGAGTTTAATGTGCTTAATCTTCATGTGTCAACAGGGTATTGTTAAGTTAATCTGGCCTGTTACAACGGGTCAATTTTGACTCAAAATAGCCTCAGTGTGCAAACATTTGTAGCACCTGTACAAAAGTATTGTGTATTTTGGGTCACTTTGGGAAAATTAATGAGATTTCAGTCTAAAAGAACAACATTTAGGGTATTTTTACTGCTGTCAAATGTCAAAACAGGCCAAATTTGACCCGAACACGATGTAAGAGTTAACAAACTCTTTTGCATGTGAAGGAAATAAATCCTTAAAGAGTCTCGAGTCTATTTTCCTGCATGTTTTTGTGCGTGGCTGTATTTTTCTGTGCTGTTTTGTCAGCTGTTTGGCAGAACGAGCCTCCCGGGGACCATAAAGTGTCGCCTCCCTGTGAGATCATCAGCATCAGACTCTGGGATGTCAGAATCATGTGTGCAGAACAGAAACAGAGCTACTTTATGATCTCTGGAGCTCTAGGAAACAGACGGATCGATGTGTTCGGTTCAGAAGCAGCAGATTTACAGGGGTTCCAGAAGAAAAGGTGCAGGACTTTAAAGTTTTGCTTTTTTTTCTCTCGTCCTACTTTCTCTCGCCGCCATGTTGCCTTTAAGTGGGTCAGTGAGGAGAGTTGTAGCTCCTCTGGGCTGCTCAGCTGATTAAGAGGCTCGTGCTGTGATCCCCAACACCCAAAGGTGTGACTCTGCCCAACAGAGGATGGGAATCCCCTCACTGGGCCCAATACAGCCACCAAATGTGTGTTTTATTTTGAAGGCCTTTAGTTGTGGAGCTGCGATGGACAAATGGATTTCCGGCTCCACAGAGTTAAAAATAAATTGAGTGTCTGGATCTAAAATGCAAGATTCAATATGATTATAGCCAAAAGGAGTGAGGAAAATGAAAGTTTCCCTTCAAAAAAGAATACATCTAATTATCTGGGGAAGCTTTTGACTGGATTTTAGAACCAGGTTGTGACTTTTTTTGTAACTTTGGCCCACTTTCAACCAAAATGGCTTGAGTGAGGCCTGGAGGAGCTTCTCGGTTCATCCCAGAGGTGTCGGATTCTGCTCAGGTCAGGGATCGGAACTGTTCTACCAAACCTCAGGGAAACGGCTTGTTTTAAATTGGAAAGAGCATTTTTTAAAAACATTTCGTTGGAAGCACACTGTTATCTAAAATATGCTGTAAAATGCTGCTGCTCTGAGATTTCCAGGATTTGGAACTAAAAGGATGAAAAAGCTAACATAAATGCAGCAGACAACAGTGTCCATATAAACAGATAATCTATATCTCAGGCGGCACCAGTAATTTTAAATGTTTTTTTCCCCCAATTTACAAAAGTAAAAATCATGTATTTGGCAGTACAGCTGATCATTTTGTAAATCATGTTGTGTTTTACCTTTGCTTTTGTCTAATTTTTGGACAGATTGAAAATTATGAACAGAATGTTGAAAGTAACTCTAGTAGTTGTTCACACTGAGCATCAGGTTTATAGTAACCCATCATGGTATGTGGTTTAGGTATTTTCCCTCTTTTTCGAATTGAGAAGAATATATTCCTTTAAAATAAAATGCAGGTTTGGTTTTAAATAAAATGCATTTGAAAAAAATGTGATAAAACAATGTTTAAACAGTAAAAATCATTTGTTAAGAAATATAAAAGAATACAATAAACCAGATATTTTGATTTTTTTAAGTGTAAAAATCAAAATGAATGAAAAAGTAATCCTGAATGTATGAATAGAATTAATTAATTTAGTCGTTAATATGATTATAAAAAATGTTGAAACAGAATTAAACAAAATAAAAAAAAACAATGTGCAAACAATAAAAAAAAAACAGAGGGGGGAGTAGTAGTAGTTGTTCTAGTCTTGTTCCTTGAAGCTCTTTTGGTTTGTGCATTTAGTTTTTGTTTTATTTTGCTTCATGTTTTAGTTTGTCCTCCATATTTTTGTTGCCTTTTTGGGATTTTTGTTCAATCTTCTCTTGCAAAAAATCCTCCACAAGTGATCATGTATGATTTTTTTCTGTAAGCAAATCATTGTGTTTTCTGAATTAAGTGTCAGATAAATGCAAAAACATTCCACTCTTTTATTTCATTCAATAAGAGCAAAAATATAAGAAAACGTTAGTTCCTTGCTAAAAACTGCCTTAAAATTAGAATCAGTTCTTTAAGCTGCTACAGAATGTTCCTTTGATTTCCTTTTTATTTTTTGCAAACCTTTTGGACTTTTGTTGTCTTGATTAGTCATTTAAGCTTTCTTTTTTGTTTTTGAAACCGACCGTCCACGTTGCATTTGGATAATCTACTAACACATCTTCTAATCTATCTGTAAAAAATACATTTTTAATTAAAAAAAAAAACCAAATATGTTTCTGATTGTACTGTTATGCCATTTTAATCGAATTTTAGGGGGAAAAACATGCAGATTTTACATTTGATTCTGGAGCGACGATAGCAGACTGATGTAGATTTACAACCTAATAGCTACTCTACACAAAACTCTTACTAGTTTAAGCTTGTGATTCTAAAATTAAGGCTCACGGCACATCAAAACCACTAGAAAAAGGTTCCTAATTTAGAACCAGAGTCATATTACAGCTTCACAATCTAAGTAGCAGTTTTTCCAATTGCCAGTGATGGAAAACAAGATCATTGCTAGAAGGCAAAGATGAGATAAAGAAAAAAAACCCCAACTACAATTACTGGAAGTGTGTCCAGAGCTGAGCTTTAATGAAGGATTGTCTTTGAGCAGTTTGCAGAGTCCAGGCTTCTCTGGTCGTTGCAGCTCACTGGAGTCTCTTAGTGACTCAGAGCTTGTTATCCTCAGAGGCTGCAGGTTTCTGTTACTTCTCAGATAGATGTCAGCTTTAAAACCCATCTCAAGCTGTAATTGCGTCGCAGAAATTCACGGATTTACACGCGATCCTTAAACTCTGAAGCCTCAAGGGCAGAAAAAAAAAGGCCCCATCGACATGTTGTTCATGCTTAGATGTATAGCTGCAGTTAGAGCTTTCAAAATGCTAAGTTCTCACAGATATCCATCAAGAATTACGTGATTTAGTCCTTAAAAGTCAGGTGTTGCTACATAACATTGCTCTGCTTATATAATCAATGCCAGCATCAGATCCTTCACAGGGATTCTCACATTTTTTTGTCGAGTTTTGTGTTTAAATTTAAATTGATTAGATGAAATACAGCACAGCTCAGAGCGAAGAGTTGAAAACCAAAAGAGCAGGCAACAGGATTGATTTTACAGGACAGAGGTTCTGGATTCCATTTCATCGCTTGTTTTTGGAGTCGAGCAGCAAAATCACAGCCGATTAGATTTTACTTTAACCCCGACATGCATCAAGTTATTTGTGACAAGGAGAAATCTGCCCTGAAACTACCTACTGGTGTTAAAAAATTAGTAGGAAGAAGCAGTTTTTATGAGAATCAGATTAGATACAGTGATAATGAGGATGCAAATCAGGGTGAGGGAGGAAATTACAACAGCAGAAAACAATTTAAAAATATGAAATGTCAAGTCTAAGATGAGAGACAGAGGTAGAAACTAGCTAAACAAAACCAGAAAACAAATTTAAACACCAAAAGAACTGGACAAGATCTCAGACATGTCATACCTGGATTATTTTATCAGCATTATTGTGGGTTCAGCATGTGTTTCCTACTTACAGTTTGCCAAATGAAAACTTTATTCAGGTTTGGTTGAAGCAAATGGGAAACAGTAAGACACCAGATGTACAGACATGTAACATGTTAGAGCTGATAAGTTAAAATTCACAACTTCATCCTACTCGTTTTCAGACATTATTTTAGGTTTTGGATAGTTCTTTTGTTGTTTTTCATTTTGCATATTTTCCTTATTGTCCTTATGATAATGTGGCATGTCTAAAATAAATGAATGAGTGTTGGTTTTCTATTTTATTATTAACAAAGGGTGAGCTTTATCTGGTGCACTGATGTTATAGAGTATTGTCAAATATTCTGACCAACATAAACACTACCGTTCAAAAGTTTGGGGTCACTCAGACAATTTCATGTTTTCCATGAAAACTCAACAGCATTAGCTAACACAATGTAGCATTAGAACACAGGAGTGATGGTTGCTGGAAATGTTCCTCTGTACCTCTATGGAGATATTCCATTAAAAACCAGCTGTTTCCAGCTACAACAGTCATTTACCACATTAACAATGTCTACACTGGATTTCTGATTAATTTACTGTTATCTTTGAAAAAAAATGTTTTTCTTTCAAAAATAAGGACATTTCTCAGTTTCCCTGTAGCTCAACAGGTTGAGCTGGCAGCCCATAAACAGAGACTATAGTCCCTGATGCAGCGGCCATGGGTTCGAGTCAAAACCTGCCATCATTTGCTGCATGTCTTTCCTCCACATTTCCTGTCTCTCTCTCCACTGTGCACTATAATAAAAGCAAAAAGGCCAGAAAAAAATTACTCAAAAAGATTTAAAAAAAAAAAAAAGGACATTTCTAAGTGACCCCAAGCTTTTGAGCGATAGTTTATTTTTATATATATATATATATATATATATATATATATATATATATATATATATATGAATGAAAAATGCATTTATTTATGATATTTAATGTAACATTAATGTTTATTGTAAAATAAGTTAGTTCATTGGCTTTCTACCTGACTTGAAGTCTTGCTATTTAACTATTTTCTGTATTTGTTGAATATTAAGCATTTTTCTTGTCATTTAAACAAAGATTTATTTGTGTTTGTACGATCATATGAAGTTGAAAGGTTGAAAATGCAGCTAATGTTACTTAATGTTTAAATCTGAAAACCTGTGATTAGATCATTTTTTTCATCTCACCTTACAAAGTGCAGCCTGAAAACTATGAATTAAAGCCAAAAAAAAGAGATAATGATGGAGACATTTAAGTAAATGTGGAGTTTCAATTTAGCAGCATTTAAAGTTGTATTAGACGACAAGAACCTGCACAAAAACCCAATGTTTCCTGCTTCCTGAGTAAATGTGCAGCCATACTGGTGATTGGGTGAGCAAGTTTTTCATTGTTGTTAAATTTGTTGCACAAATATTTAAATTATAGCAATCTCCATATCTTATTTAACTCAGAAACATGAAGGTTGTTTGCTTGTAGCTTCTTGCACAAAGTGAAAAAATGAAATGTCTTTTTTAGCGCCAACATCAGGTTTTGATTCCCAAAAAAAGCGAGTGAAGATGAACATACTGGTTGCAGCTGTGAATAATTTGGATTTTAGTGACCTGTGTGGTAGCTGCTGGACTAGAACTGACAGTAATTTGCTGAATTTTTGTAATTAATCAACAGAAAACTACTTTAAACTCTTGTTGACGTCCTCAAATGTCAAGTGACTCAGCTTACAATTTTGTACCCGAAGAAGATTCTCAGGAAGTTAGGTTTTCTAGCTGACCAGAAGTCTTGCTATTGGGACTATTTGCTGTATTTGTTTAATATTAAGCATTTTTCTTGTCATGTAAACTACAATTATGACTAAAATTTACTTCTTTTTGTGCCTAATCATTTGAAAAAGCTCATGTAGAACAAGTTGAAAAGGTGAAAATGCAGCTAATGTTATCTAATGTTTGAATCTGAAAACCGGTGACGAGACAATTTTTTCATTTCACCTGACAAAGTGCAGCCTGAAAGCTATGAATTAAAGCAAAAAATAAAAAAAACAAAAAGGAAAATGATAGTCATTTCTGTGAACGTGTTCTTGGAGTTTCTAAAGGAAGAAAACAGGAAACAATAAGACCTGAGATGTACAGATATGTGGTGGATATGAGCTAATAAATGAAACTTTTACAGACATTATTTTAGGTTTTGAATTCGGTTTGGTTGTTTTGATTTGTGTTTCATTTTCTCTTTTGCCTTCATAATACGGCAGCATGTCTGACTTAATCTAATAAATAAACAAATTTTGTATAAATTTCGTTGTGCAAAAAGAAACTGGTTGCAGGTGGATGTAGCTCGATCGTGTTCTGTGTAGGAATGAAGCTTAAAATCAAAAGCAGAATAGTTACTGAAGGTTGAAAAAAACCCCAAACATCATCCTCTTTTCCTGTTTACAAAGGCAGAATTTCTAATTTCCCTGTGATCCCCAAACATGTCATGACTTGTGCTGCCAGCAGGAAGCCTGGCAGCTTCAGCAGAGAGTCGTTCTGCTGCGTGGGTTTACGGACTGAAGTCAAAAAGCTGCTCTGTCTTCTTGCTGCCCCCACGGCTCGGTTCTGTTCCCCCCCCGGAGGTTCTGATGTGTTCGTATCAAACACAAACACCCTCATCTGCTTCTTCTTCTGCACGTTATCTCCGTCTCACACGCAGCATTTTAAAGTCTGTCAAAGAGAAAACGAGCTAAAATTTCTTTTTGAATGTGTGTGAAAAAATAAAAAAATCCCACAATAACACATACTTTACATTATAAATAAAAAGGAGACATCTGCTCTTGAAAGGAAATCACAAACATACAGTCATGACTCACACTGATTATCAAGTGGAAAAGGGTGAATGACTCAGATGCTCTCTTCTCTTCTGTCTTTTTCTTCCTTTTAGTTTTCATTTTTTCTTTTAAGGCTTGTTTTTGTTCAGCCGCTACACCTTTTATACTCCCACGCTTGGTGTGTGTGTGTGATTTGGAAGTAAAGGTGTATTTCTGGGGTTGTGACAGACACAGAGAACAGCGATTCACGCCTTTTTTCATTCATTTCATCTACATCTGAACCTCAGGAGAGCAGCAGAAGAGATGAATGGCAGCTGGGCTTGATGCTGCCCTCTGCTCTGCACCAGGGTCCATTCAAAAATCATACATTTTACATTTTTTTGACCTGTTAGAACCAAATAGGTGACAACCAATGGAAGTAGAGTTTATTTTGGGTTGATAAGGCAACAGGAATTTCCAAATTTGCGTGCAAAAAGATAATATAAAGAGCTGAAGTGAAGAAATTTTGCCTTGCTCTTCTCAGTTTTCTCATAAAAAAGAGGATAAACAAAACAATACATTGCTCTACACCAGAGTCCATTCAGAAAATACACATTTTTACTGATTCGTTTTACCTGTTCAAAACAAATAGGTAACAACCAATGGGAAGTAGAGCTTATTTTTGATTGATAAGGTGACAAGAATTTCCAAATTTGCATGCAAAAAGATAAGAAAAAAGGCAACAATGTTGCAATTTTGCATTAGTCTTCCATTTTCCTCATAAAAAAAAGAATAGTCAAGATCAGACTCCCCCAAAACTCCATCACTGTTTATGCTTTTTTGTATTCAGATTAAAAGTCCTTTCTTCCTTCATTTCCTCTTTCTTCATCCATCCTTTTCTGTCTTCTTGACTCATTCGTTTCACCTGCAAGAACTAAACAGGTGTTTATAGTTTAATTTTGATTGGTAAGGCAACAGCAGTTTCCAAATTTACATGCAAAAAGATAAGAAAAAAGGCTGAAATGTAGAAATTTTGAATTGGTCTTCTCAGTCTTTTCATAAAAAAATGGCAGTGATCGAGACAAGACATTACTCTTCACCACGGTCCATTCAGAAATTCTACATTTTTACTGAGTCGTTTTGCCTGTTCGAACCAAAGAGGCAACAACCAATGGAAGTAGAGCTTATTTTTGACTGATAAGGTGACAAGAATTTCCAAATTGCATGCCAAAAGATAAGAAAAAAGAGCTGAAATGTCACAATTTTGCATTAGTCTTCTATTTTTCTCATAAAAAAGACAATAGAAAATTAAAAAAAATGCATGCAAAGTGTTAAAACTACAAAATTTACAGTTAGAATATATAAAAATGCTGAAGAGAAAAAATGTAATCCAGTTTGCAACAGTGAACAAACAATTATTACATCATGTTTCGGCAATCTTGCACATTGTGTGTCTTGAAATGATCTTTTTTTTTTCAATTTGCATTTGTTATAGATAAATAAGCTGCTCTGACTGTACAGTTTATAGGAAATCAGCTTATAAAAGACGACAAAACACCAGGAATCAGAAAACACGACTTTAGAAACTGGACAAAATCTCATACAGCATTTCTTCATCATTTTACTAGCATGATTGTGAATTTAGCATGTATTTTCTAGTCAAAGTGTGCATGAAAAACTATCATCTGCAGCTTGTCTTTTATGAACATAAACTTTAATATATTTAATGAAGTCATGCAAAATTTTTACCTTCATAATCTAAAAGTTTTGTACATTTTAGGTACTTAACAGGAGCCAGAATGTTGCGATTTTTGGTTTTCATTGAATATACATAAATTAAAGATGAAATTTTTTACCTGCATTTTGATACCAGGTTTATTTTGCTGCTTGCATGTTTGTTTTTCTCTCCTCCTCATCTTGTTTTCTTATAAACGTCTCAGCAGCAGATGCAGATTGAAGCCACTAGAACCGCCGCCAATCTTTTCACAATTCCAGGTTGAAATAATGAGACAAGAGGCAGTTCTGGTGGCGATACGAGAACAGTTCCACATCTGGGACAATGAAATAAGAGCCGTTGAACACGTATTAAATAGCCTTTATTGCTGTTAAAGCCTGTAACCAGCAGCTATGGAGCCATTTGTCATAGAACGGGTCGAGATCCAAAAGAGCTGAAGATGCTGAATGATTAAATGGATCCTCTGTGGGGTCACTGGGAGGAAAGGAGGAGCTGTAGGTGCAGAAATATGTAAACCAATGGAACGAATTAAGATTTGGCACCAGCTGGGGTCAAAAGACAGACGCTTGATGAAACAAGATCTGTAATTCTTGTGTCAACTTTGATTTATACAACACAAAGCAAAGTTAGTGTTTCAGTTTGATGCAAAATAAAATGAACAATATTAACACTGCAGCCAAGTTTTTAAGGATTCTGATCTCTTCTGTTGAAATACTATAAGATAAACCTCAATATTTTCTCATTATGTCTTTCTTAGATTATGTTCAGTATCACACAAACCTTTTAACTCAACAAATGGTGTATTTTTTTTTGCAGATTTTTAACTGAAACACAAAGAATAAAGCGATTTTAATGAAATATCATGATTCTAAGCTTTGATTTGATGAGTTTTCCTGACTAATGAGTAGTTCAAGGACTGTTGGAAAGTTGAAAAACAGGTGATTCGTTGTGTTTTTGCAGTTTTTGGCTCAGATCAATAATGAAATTTTGGGGATTTATTTATTCTTTTTTAAAAAAAAATTCTTTCAAGGTTCAGAGATTTAACAGTCTCAATGCACACAGATGAGACACAGAGTTTAACAAAGTGAAATGTATTTGTGTCAAATTATTTTGCTTTGTAAAGTTCCTTTGATATGTGCACATGTACCGATGCATTTACATCCATTAGTATGCATTTAGACTCACATATATTAGTGCATTTTGATAAAGTAAATGACAATCATGAAAATTAAAACAAAAAAACACAAATATTTAACATTACAAGTAACAAGTCTAAAATATAATAAAACATTTGTCTCTTTTATACTGCGACCATGTTTATCAGGATACTGTGAGATGAATTTCAGTTTTCATTGGTGTCTTAGAGAGAAAATCATTTATTTTTTGCAATTTTTTAAAAACTGAGACATGAAGAATGAAGTGATTTTTAGCTTCTATTTGATTTGATTTCACAGCTGAGTAGTATAATGACTGTTGGAAACCTGATGATTCTTTATGTTTTTGCAGTTTTTGGTTTAGATAAATTGTACAATTTTGGCGTTTTTAAAAAAGATAATACGCCTTTCTAACCAATCAGCTTGTTTTGGGGATTGGAGGTTTAACAATCTCAATGGAAACAAGGCAAATCTTTTCTGTGCAGTAAATACTTTATATTTCAAGTATTGTCAGTGTATAAAATAGAACATATCGTCATTTGAGAGTTAATGAACACTTTAATTTAACATTTCTACTGTTTTTAGCTCCTCTATCACCTGGCTCTTTCAAAATAAAACTAGAATGCTCAGCCTCATCCTTGTCCTTATTTTATTAATAATTCACTCATCAGTCTGCCTCAGGCCCTTCTGCAGAAATGAATCCATCTGATAACTAACAGTTCAGAACCTTAATAACTTAAATATTCTGCATAAACTCCCCCTGACAGCCTGACAATGTCCTCTGTGGTTGCCATGACAAATGTTGGTGGTCTGTCTGCCAATCAGCTGTCAGATTCCTTCTGTGTGGCTGCCGGTTGCTGACACTGACAGACACCGAGATGTGACACACAAACGCAGATGAAGATGCGCGTGCATGCAAATGTAAACAGTCCATCATTCCAGGAAAGTGGATTCTTTATGGAGGGAAACAAGTTGCAAGTCTGCACCAAGTTAGGATAAAATGTAATAAAATTAGGCAGCTGTTCTGTCACTGCATTCACACAATCAGGCGTTTTTTAAAAAATATAATACAAAAAGTGCAAATATAAAAGTCTAAAATCTAGTAGAAAAAAATAGTATATATATATAAGTGTCCCTATGAGTGAGGTAGTTAATTCTAAAGAGTTTTTGGTATATTAGGAACGCTAAAAACAGTAGTTAAACTGATATTGTATTTCTGGATAATGCACATTGCTGAACATGTATGAAAAAGTATGACCTGAATCGTGCAAAAATTACATTCAAGGCGCAGCTGTAAGTAAACGTTTGTAATTTTATTAAATAAATCCAAGGTGTATGTATTAGTAGATGCTAGTAGGCACTCAGGTCCAAGTTGTCTAAGGTCAAAGTTGCATGGACACATGTTTAAATTTATAAAAATTAGAAGATTATGGGGCGGTGGGGGTGGGAAGCCACGTTCTTCAACATTAAAACAAAAGAATGTTTGAAATGAATGTAGAATATAGAAAAATTTCAACCTTTTCACGATGCTCTAATGCATTAGTAGATGTACACAGATGAGACATGATATATTTATGTTTTAAAGAGTTCATCTGATTTGTGCAAACATGGACGCTTTTGCATCCCAGTTGCCCTTAAACATGCTTAGATTCCTGCATTAAACTCACATTTCCTGGTGCAGCTTAAGAACTTTGTGAAAAAGTAAATATTAACAATAATAATAATGAAAAAATGAAAAAAGACTTCAAATATTTCACTTTGAGGTTAAAATATATAATATTTTCACTTCTATTAAAAAACTGATGAAGAATATTCAACTTCTCATGATGGGAAACCTCTGTCGTATTTGATATTTACTGTCCCAGCATCAGGATAACAGAAATATTTATACTATTTCTTGGATTAATCTTGATCACTGGTATAAATACTGAGCTGGATTCCAGAATATTTATGTTCCAAACTCATTTAATTATTTGGATAAAATTCCTTCCTCCCTTTTTCTACTGAAAGCTTCTATGAATATCAGATTTTTTAATATTAATGAAAATTACCAAAATATGACAAAAAAGTTGTCACATGATGAATTAAAAAGTCCAAATTATAGAATAAAAAGTAAAAATCGGGAGAGAAATAACTAAATTCATAGCTAAATTCTGACAGAAAAGTCCAATTTATGAGTTAAAAAGTCTAAATTATGAGCATAAAAATCCAAAATCTGAGTTCAAAATTATAACAAAAAAGTACAAATGATCATATAAAAAGTCCAAACTCTGACATAAAAATCTAAACTGCGAGTTTAACAGCTCAAATTATGAGTTGAAAAATCAAAATTCTGTTATAAAATGCCAAATTATTAGTTTAAAAGTTTAAAACATGAGTTATAAAGTTAACAATATGCCGTAAAAGTCTAAATCATGAGATAAAATGACCCAAAAAAAACCTTTTTCACTATATTTCTTTGTAAGTCCTTGGAGATCATAGAAGCAAATGTTTTAACAAATGTAAAATATTTAACATTTCACACTGTTCTAATTGTTTGAAATGCTCCAGTAGATGCATGCAGACAACATAAGGAGCACAACAGAGTAAAATCAGTTCAAGGAATGCAGAAATAAAAATACTTACAGGAAGAAAAGAGTGAAAAAAAATAAAGTTTTGAGAGGAAAAGGGGGAAAAGCACCAGGCAGAGATTGAAAGAACAACTTAAGTGATTAGGCAGCCATGAAACAGAGACTCAGAAATCTGACAGAGCTCCAGAATTTACCAGAGAAAAAAGTGGTCAGAGGAAGAACCAAACAGAGGGTAAACCTAACCAATGCTGCTCACTGAATGGATGCTTCCCAGGGTTAGGGTCAGTTTCTGGCTACTCTTGTGTTCATTCTGAGGTCTTATGTCTTTAGCTAAAGAACCTCTGTGGTAAAAATACAGTTTTTTACCTTATTAATATATGATGCTTTTTAGATACAAGCAAAAATAGTCTTTCAGAAAATCCCTCAAAGTGTAAATGAAAATGCAGTTTATTTATATAGGTGTTAAATAGATGTGTTTTTTTTTGTGGAAGGTAAATTGAAAACCACAAAATACTGTTGTTTCTGGCTACTTTTTCCTCAGTTTAAGATTTTATATCTTCAGTTAAAGGACCCATTGATTAAAATGCCATGTTTTTACCTTGTTGACATGTCCTTTTGGTGTTTTTTAGAAAGATATTTTTGATACAAGCAAAAGTAATCCAGCAGAAAGTGCAGAATGCAGTTTAGTTATATTGGAATACGTTTTTGTAGAAGGTGGGTTGAAAGCCAGCAAATACTGTAATTTCTTGTGACCAATCAATTTCTGCCTATTCCTATCCTCATTTTAAGATTTTATATTGTTACTTTTTTGCCTTTGGTGAAAATGTAGTTTTTTACCTTATTAAAATGTCCATATGGTGCTTTTTAGAAACATATTTGTGATGTAATCTAAAGTCAATCCCTCAAAACATGTTCAGAATGCAGTTTATTTGTGTAGAAACAGGGTTGTACAGTCAGTAGCATCTTTGCGGAGGATTGAAAGATCATAAATGTTAAAAAAAAACACACATGTTCACATAAAAGTGTGTCCTCCTATAATCCAGACGTGGGTTTGTTGAATCACCTCTGTCACTCGCATGTTGTTCTTCTGCTCGCCTCGGCGGGAGATGCGATGACTAATGACGCCGTGGAAAGACCTGAGTGGGTTTGTGTGTTTCACTGTGTGTCACAGTGGCTCTGAGCCAACACACAAACACACACACACATGCACACACACACTTACTTACTGTGAATGCAGTGACAAATCTCCGCAATACCAGAGAAACAGAAAGCAAGACGAGGCAGCAAATAGCTAGTTAGCACACATGCAGAGCAAATACACACATCACAACAACATGCCTGCACACACAGACACACACACACACACACATACACTATATTACTGCATTCATGGTGACAAATCTGAGCAATACTGGTTCTCACAAACACCACAAGAGAGTCAGTTAGGAAAACATAGAGAGGAAGAAAGTGATGGATGGGAACAAGCAATAAAGGTTAGGACTGGACTGTACCACCATGATGGAGAAGGGGGGAGAAAATGACAGAGTGATAGAGGGGGAGACACACAGGATTGTGTTTCTGTGTCAGTTTATGAATATATGTGTTGATTTGTGTGTAGTTGTGGAGCAAATTGGTTTATACGGAAGTCCAGGGCTGCCAATATTAAAATTACATAAGTTTAAAATGTGGTTTGCTGTTTTAATTATTTCACAATGACACAAAGCATTGCTTTTCTCAGTAGTGTGTGCAACAGTATATCTTGTGCAGCATTTTATTTCATGTGCAGTATTTCATATTTTAGTGATGGAAGACTAAATAAGATGAGAACAAGCAAAAAAGGTTAGAACTGGACTGTAACATGATGGGGGGAGTAAAAAGGAGTAGAAAGTGATGGAAAGAGAGGAAAAGATGCAAAAACAACACACAGGATTGTGTTTCTATGTCAGTTTATGAACATATGTGCTGTTTTACTGTGCTCATAAGTCCAGGGCTGCCAATATTAAAATGAAATTGATTTTAAATAACATATTCTGTTTTAATTATTTCACAATAACAGGATTCCCTTTTTTAAAGCTTGCTCTAGATAACTTTTAGATTTTTACATTATTGCTATCATTTATTGCTAAAACAACAGCATATCATTTGCAATTATATTTTGTCAGTAGTTTGTGTTTATGTATCTTGTATAACATTTAATTTCATGTGCAATGCTTCATATTTTAGTGATGATGGCTAAAAGAGATGACAACGAGCAATACAGGTTAGGACTGTACCATGATGAAGGGGGTGAAGAAACTAAGAAAAGGAAGAGAAAGTGGTAAAAGGAGACAAAAAGAGGCAAAAGCAGCAAATTAAATTGTGGTTTTGTGTCAAAATATGAATTTTTATGCTGTTTTATGTAGCAAATTTGTTGTTGTGAAAGTCCAGAACTGCCAATATTAAAATAAAATTAATTTAAAGTGTCATATTCTGTTTTATTTGTCTCACAATGACAGGATTCCCTTTTGAAGCTTGTGAAAGACAACTATTAGATTATTACTATTTCATTAAAATGAAGAAAAATCAGAGCTACAGCGCAATAAATATAAAAAACTAAATTCTGAGTTTGATACAACATTCATTTATTGCATCTGGTTTCAAAACAAAACAAACAGCAAAACAAACAACTAAACTGCATTCTCATTTATTTTTTTAAAGAAATTTTCTCACCTGTTATGCAATAAGACAGGCTTCTAGATATGACAGCTAAAACAACAGAATATCATTTGCAATATTATTTTTTTTCTGTAGGTTGTGCTTCCGTATCTTGTGTAGCGTTTAATTTCATGTGCAATGATTCATATCTTAGTGATGGATGGCTAAAGGAGATGAGAACGAGCAACAAAGGTTAGGACTGGACTGTACCATGATGGAGAGGGGGTGAAGAAAAGAGGAAAAAGGAAAGAGAAAGTGATAGAAAGAGAGGAAAAGATGCAAAAAAAGAGACAGATTTGAATTATATTTCCTGTTAAAAACAATTATCGCAGCCTCTGAAGCAGCAGTGGTGGTGGAGAAGTGAACGTAAGTTGCTGTAATGTCCTCTGACGTGATGGGGAAATGAGTGTGTGTGAGCAGAAACTAGAAAAATCCAGCTGCAGCCAGCAGTGGTTTGTATTCTGCTGCTGCTCTCTTCCTGTCTACTCCATCTATCTCTTCTTCTTTCTTTATTACAGCCACAACATCTCTGCTCATCCCTCTGTGTTATCTCCTCTACGCTTGTATTAATTTTTCCTTGTGATTAATCTGCGGCTCCATTATTCAGACTACAGTAAATCACACTCTGCTACAGTATCTACAGTAGATTTCTGCCCCTGCTGGCCACATGTTGTTACTGCAGCTGTCTCTGTCCATGGTGCTGATCTCAGCCGTTTACATTCTACTGCCTGCATGAAGGTCTGGCATCGGGTTCTGAATTAACGTAATGAGATGAGCCGATTTTAATTGTTATGTCGTTTATCATTAAAAATGCAGTGCGAAATCTGTGGTGACACATTCTGTAATTATGAAAAACCAGGACGAAGTCACAGACACAGCTTCTCTAGTTATGTTAAAATCAGAGGATTTTGATCAGAAAATGGTACAAATCTGACATTTTCACAGATTATGAGGACCTAAATTTTCAGAAAAGCTGGAAAAAAGAAACAGTAAAACATATGTTTAAAATTAAATTTTCTAGTCTTAATTTTACTTGAGATCATATATATTTTTGGCTTTCTAATGTTTAATGAAGCCCACTATTTAGCATGTGTGAAAAACAATAAAACAATAAAATTATCTAGAATATAGAACTGTATATATATATATATATATATATATGATATACTGTATGTAGATGGATAAATATAATCATAAAAACTGTATTTTAATAGATTGCCATTGTTTATAGATATTAAACAATGATTAAATGCATCCATTTAACATTTTGTCCTGTAATAAAACAACATATCGCTCGTTTAACAAACAAATAACAATAAAATTGTGGAATCAATACTTTTTTTAAAAATTTGAACCGGTTGCATCTAATTTTAAACATGAATTTACAATATTAACTTGACTGAACAGTTTAATCTATTAAAAATAAATAAAATAACTGTGAAACTGATGAATTTGTAGCAGTATCATAGCAGCGTTTTTTTCTGTCAAAAATTTTAATTTTAGACACAAAAAAATGCCAAAAAATTAAATAATTTAACATTTTGGTTGAGAAAATATCTGTAAATATACAAGATATCGTTTATTTAGCAAACAAATTCACACAAAATTACAGAACCAGCACTTATTTTTCTTTATTAATTGCGTCTAATCATCTCTAATTTTTTGATATACATTTACAATATAAAGCTTGATTAAACTTGAACAGTTTCATTTATTAAGTAACAAGAAAATATTTGTGTTTTGTGTCAAATGTTTAATTTTTCTTTTTAAAAAAGTAGAAATTTTATGGGTTTTCAAGGTTACATTTACAGATTTTTAATTTAGTTTTATATTTAACATGTAAATCCTCACTCCATATTTGTAATTTTATCAGTTTTTATAAGAAATCTGTAAAATAAAAAGGAAAAATTCTGTAAAATGACAATTTTTTTTAACAGAACAGAGCCAATGCATGTTCAGTCTGAACAGTCATTTTAAGATTTCATTACTTTTCATTATATTTTTGTTCTGCCAAGCAAATTCACATCATTTTCATGGTAGTAAAAGAAGACGGGAGATTTTTGTTCTGTGTCACTTTAAAGTAAAATTAAAGAATCCAAACTTAGTTGCTGCTTATGTAAAGTAAATGACAATTTCCTCCATCAAATCTGACTGTTTTTGATTTGTTTACAATACAAGTGTCAAAATTCAACCTCTGAGGAAGCTGTTTTGTTGTTGCAGTTGCATAAATGGTAGAAATATGGAATGCTAAATTTGTCAAATTAAGCTTTAAACTCAGACTTCTGCTAAATCTGTTACCCTGAGTGTTAACAACAAGCTTTTTGAGACACAAAGTGAATAAAAACACTGAAGAATTTAGCATATTTCAAGCCACAACCAACACAGAAATGAACCACATGTCTTTCTGAAGCAGCCAAAATGTGTGTTTGGACAAAAAGCCTCAGATTCTGTCACTAAAAACTCTGAAAAGTCGAGATCACTGTGATGGAACAATCCAAGATGGCCGCCACAAATGGCTAATTTAAGCTGCAACAAAATCCAACTGATGCCTTAGTTCAGGTTTAAAAATGAGAAAAATCCTGCAGGAGTAGCTGAGCTAATCAGCCTCTATAGCTGCTAAATTAGCCACCGCGAGCACATCTGGATCTCTGACCAAGTTGCATTGTGGATAATGTAGGTCCCAGTTTTGACTATTATGAATGTCTGGATTAAAAAGTTGAAAATTCTCATTTTACCTGATAAAATCTGACTCATTGTAGATCTTCTATAGCACTCAGCATTTAATTATCACACATACAGGATCTGATTTAATCTCCAGTCGTGTACAAAAATACGACAAACACAACTCTGACATTTATTCATGAGCAATTTGCTTTCATGGGTTTGAAATTAGATTTACACCTGAAAGCAGGTTTGCTCTGCAGGTTTGTTGAATCGGCGACATTGTGTGTCACAAACTTTCCACTGAGCCACCTGTCACAGCTAAATCATAATCTTGTTTGTTGAGCTTGATGACTGCCGGCTGGATAACTACTGGAGGAAGACGGTGTGGTTGTTGTCTCCGTGTGATGCAGAAGATGTGACAGTGATGAGGAAATTAGAGGGATGAGATGATAAAAGGAGAAGATGCTCCTGGGCAGCTGTCAGACTTCTAATGTTTATTATGATTCTCTATATTTAGTCGCAGCTCCAAGTGCTTCTTCACAAATAGACCCTCCACTTTATTATGCTAATGCTGTCACTAGTCAGGGGATTTTATTTTATCCTGAACTGTATCGGACATTGAATAGCTGCTTCTGCTGGACTGAAGGCTTTTGTGGTGGAAAAAATTTCCATCAGGAGGTTGGAGAGGAAGAAATAAATACGTATTGATAACATGAATAAAAATAGTTATGTGTAAATCTATCCAGCATTTTAGGCTGTTTGAACTCTTTGTGATGTTGTTCCTTTGCTGTTTAACGTCATTAATAGTATACTTTGTCCCGTTGAGACAAATTTCTAAGTTGGATTTATATAGTGGACATATATAGAATGGTTTTACACCTTATTTTCCTTATCTTTCTTAAATATTCTAATCAATTTAATTCATTAAATCATTTTCTTACTTTGCAGTTGCTTCCATTCAAAGTCGTAGAAATTGAAGCAGTAGATATTGGAAAAATTTGTAGAAAAATATGTCTTAAATATACATAGAAAAGTGTGAGCATAAAATATCTTTACATATATTATTATTAGTAGTAGTAGTATTAATATTATTATGCTGTATTTTGAATTTTTAATACTCTTATGAAGTTCAAGCCTGATTTTGCATCTTGTGTCTTCTACCAGCAAATTTTGCATGTTATTTTGCAGATTATTATCCTTGTTTTTATGAAATTTATCATGTTACTAAATAACTTGAGGCAGAAAAATAAGTATAAAGGCAGCTTTTTTATATTTGCATAAACTATTATTCTTACTAATATTGTTATACTATATTTAGAGTTTTTAATACCCCTTTTCATTGTAAAATACAGCACAGTGTTGCTCCTTATTTCTTCTACCAATATGATTTACAGGTTATTTTCCTTATTTTTCTTAAATGTATCATGCTGGAACTACTGGGCACCGTGAATGTCCCCGAGGACATAAATAAAGACACAAAATTATGTCATTTTCTGAAAAAAGTGGCAGAAAAGTTGGCATAAATGAAACTCAGTTTCAGAAAACATCTTTACAGAATAGTACATAAGCTAAAGAATAAAAATGCATCCACTAATACTACTAATAAAATAAATCAGAGTGTCAGGGAGGGTTTCATGGTTCAGATAAAGCTCAGAAGGAGGAGAACAGGTGAACTATCGCTGTGGGTTTCAAGGGAAAACAGAGTAAATTGATCTTTCCTCTCCTGGAAACACACAAAAACACACAAACACACTCCTGTGCACACAGGTGTAAAACAATTAGACAAACACTCTCCGGAGTGCTTTGGCAAATCAGATTACAGTTCAGCCTCCTCTCCAGCCAATGAGAACGGATCCCGCCCTCTGACTGACCAATCAGTGCCCTCCAGTACTAATCAATACAGTTTGTTCTACTGGTGTGTGTGTGTGTGTGTGTGTAGGTGTGTAAGTGTGTAGGTGTGTAGGTGTGTGGATGTGTGTGTGTGTGTGTGTGTGTGTGTGTGTGTGATGTCAACAACAGTATAAAGTCGACCGACTACTGCTGTGCTTTTCGTTTTCTTTTTTCCCCCACATGATCTTTTTAAAATCTATCATAAGTTTTTCTAACCAGCTGCACGTTAAATAAATGAATTCTAACTGTAAAGCTCCACTGTCATTCTGATGTGTGTCACCTTGTTAGTGAGTCCAGGTTGTGTTTGTGCTTGTGTCTGACATCAGTGTGTGGTTGCATTAGTTCCTGAATGTCTCATTAACCACGTTTGCTGCTTATTGTTCAGTCTTTGCAATGCAGAAAGATGCAGGTGAAGATTAACCTGAACTGTTATAATCATCTTAACTTTGTGGAAAACAACAAGCAGTTCTTAAATAATTGGACAGTGACACAACTTTCAGCATTTCAGCTCTGTACAAAACCCACAATAGATTTGAAATGAAACAATCATGATGTGCTGTAAGTTCAGAGTTTCAGCTTTAATTTGAGAATATTTACATCCAAATCAGGTGAACAGTGGAGAAATTATAATACATTTTATGCTGCTCAGTAATTATTTTTAAATTAACATTCCCTTATATATTCCAAGTATTAAACCAATAAAATCAAATTATGTTTTTTTTTTTTTTTACCAAAAAATGTATAATGTTATTTGCACAGGTTTTTATTATGTATTTATTTATTTTTTGCATTCTTAACATTGAAAGCAAATGTATGTAATTATGTTAAATGATATGCAGGTTTTTTGAAATCAATGGTGGTTTGGCACTTCCATCATTTTCTAAAATAAGAGAGGACAATTTTTTTTAAACAATCTTGAACAGGTATGAAAAAACTTTGAAAAATCTGTTAAATAAAGAAAATATAATGACAATATCTAAATATACTAATACTAAATGTATTGTTCAGGGTGTTTTTACGAGTAATTTAAAAACAATCATTTACTTATCGACAATAACAACAACAAACTGTTAATAGAAATTGAAAATGGTTTCCACATCAAAAATCTGTATTATTTACCATTTTTAAAAATATTACTTCTTTCCTTTGCATACATTTCCTTTAAATACATTTTCCTATGTATTTAAATCTGCTAAAACTGTGATTACTTTACAGATATTTGCAGTCACTTTTTAATATTTTTTACAGTTTTTGAATGTCACAGCAAGAAGTAGGCGTAATTTTATAAAGGATTCACAGAGTGAAGATTGTGAAAAAAGAAACATATCATAGTCACAAACTGTTTTTCCACAGTTTTCTAGTATTTAAAGCCACTATTTTCCAGATATTTGTAGTTTTTTCATATTTGTAACAGTTTTTTACATTACAGTATTCCACAGTTTTTAACCTGTTTTTTTCTGGCACACTTGCTGCCACATTATTGCAGTGTTTTTACAGAATTTTATTTTACAGTTTGATCCAGCATGACGAGTGTGATATTGAAACTTAAAACCTTCAACAAACAAACTCTGTGAATCAACATTTTCAGGGACTCTTCAATGAGGGAGAATTTTTAGTGAGAAAAAATTAGGTTTAAAAGCAACATAATGAGAGTTTATGTCTACATAGTATTTTTTTTGTCACGTTTTACAGATGTGGAGGAGAAGCTTTAACACAAACACTACCTCCAACTTTCTAATTCCATTCTCTCCTCCATGGCTTCCCCTCGGCCTCCTGCTTTATTTACTTCCTCCAACCTTTGACTTGTGGCTGCGTTTTACAGCTGAGCTGCCACTCGTGAATTATTACATCTTACATGAAAACAGGCTGCAGGACTTCAGGGTGACTCCTCCGTTCATCTGCTGCCTCAACCCAGTCGTCTGACTGGATAAACTTTGAGCTCATGAAAGACGCATTTCCAATT